>NC_072427.2:23417692-23727884 GCF_028878055.3 Symphalangus syndactylus | reverse complement strand
GTGAGCCACCATGCCCAGCCCAGAAATTTATTTCTTACAGTTCTAAAGGCTGAAAAGTCCAAGACCAAGACACCAGCAGATCCAGTGTCTGGTGAGAGCCCACTCTCTGATTCACAGAAGGCTTCTTACTGTGCTGAAAAGGCAAGTGAGCTTTCTTGGGCCTCTTTGATAAGGGCACTAACTCTATTCGTGAGGGTGGAGCCCTCATGACCTAATTATTTCCCAAAGGCCCTACCCCTTAATACTATCACGTTGGGGTTTAGGATGTCAGCACAGGAAATTCTGGGAGGTGGGGCGGGAGGGTGGGGGGTCCCAGACAGCAGTCTGGCAGAGGGTAGAATATGAAGGGACTTTTACACCACATTCAGGGGGATGTCAACTTTATCCCCCAAAATGAGGAGCAGCTTAAGCAAGGGAATGATATAAAGTAGTCCTCCCTTATCTGTGGTTTCGGTTACCCTTGGTTCGCTGAGGTCCAACAATATTCAGTGAAAAATTCCATAAATAAACAACTTATACGTTTTAAATTGCATGCCGTTCTTAGTAGTGTGATGAAATCTCACGCCACCCAGCTCCATCCTGCCCGGGATGTGAATCATCCTTTTGTCCATCGTATTCCTGCTGTAGACATGACTCAACCCGCCCATCACTTAGCAGCCGTCTGGGTTATCAGATTGACTGTCATAGTAGCACAGTGCTTGTGCTCAAGTAACCCTTATTTTACTTCATGATGGCCCCAAAGTGCAAGAGTAGGGATGCTGGTGATTCGGATATGCCAGAAAGAGGCTGCAAAGTGCTTCCTGTAAGCGAAAAGCTGAAAGTTCTCAGTGTAATAAGGAAAGAAAAAGAAATCATATGCTGAGGTTACTGAGATCTATGGTAAGAATGAATCTTCTGTTTGTGAAATCGTGGACAGTGTATTGTGTTACTTATTCTGTTCTGGTATTAGTTGTTGTTGTTACTCTCTTACTGTGCCTAATTTATAAATTAAACTTTATCTTAGGGAGGTTTGTATGTATAGGAAAAAACATGGTGTACGTAAGGTTCAGGACATCCACTGGGGGGTCTTGGAATGTATCCTCTGTGGATAAGGGAAGGCTATTGTACTATTTTATTTCTCATTTTGAGAAGACCACTCTGGCTACAGAATGGAGACTGTGGTTCAGTAAAGAACGTGGCCGTGCCCTGCACCGTGATAATGCTGGCCTGCATCCAGGCAGAGGCAAGGTGACGGGAAAAGTGGATGGATCGGAGCACACTCTCACCACTGCGACCCCTGGAGTTTTTTTATTTTTTTATTTTTTTTTGTCTGTTTCTCTTTTTTTTTATTTTATTTTATTTTATTTTATTTATTATTATACTTTAGGTTTTAGGATACATGTGCACAATGTGCAGGTTTGTTACATATGTATCCATGTGCCATGTTGTTTTGCTGCCCCCATTAACTCATCATTTAGCATTAGGTATATCTCCTAATGCTGTCCCTCCCCCCAGACCCCTGGAGTTTTTTGTGTTGAGAGGGATTCCAGGAACCAGTGTGTGGCCAGTGGGGGAAGTTCCACCTGCTGTCTCTACCTTCCCCTTCTCCCTTTAACCCGGGTGGCTCTACTTTGATATGTTCTGTGTGTTCGGGTACCACGCAAGTTTCTGTTTGAGAAGGAAAAGCCTATTTCTCAAAATAAGTTTGGAAAAACTATTGGTTTGGGGGAATATTCAGGAGACAGACTAGAAAGGACTTGGTGATTGTGGATGAGCAAGGGAGGGGAGGTGGGAAGAACGACAGGGGAGGAAGGGGGTGCCATTCACTGAGTGGGGAAATGCTACAAGACGATCCAGATTGGTGGGGTCAGGAGGGTGATGTGGAGTCAGTTCCAGACTTTTGCCCTGCGGGACTTCCAGTCCTCCAGTAAGTGTTGGAATACACTGCCTGCTGGGCAAGGGGACCAGAGTGGTGAGAGTTCACGGGTGGTGCTGGGGCAGGAGGATCTCGCGTGCCAGGGGGATGTGTAGTGGTAAGCTCCCTCCAGGGCCTCCTGAAGAACTCACATGTGGCCCCCAGGGGGAGTGGCCCTTGGGCTCTGGCTGCCAGAGGCATCCCAGCCAACTGGGAAACTTCAACAGCTTCAGGTGGGTGAGAGAATGTAGTCTCCTTTCCTCCACTGCCTCTACCCTCTGTCCTGACCTTGACCACTCAGAGGCAGAGGTGAGCAGAGGAGGAGGGTAAAAGCAGAACGTGCCATCTCCATCCCCTCCCACCTCCTTCCAGCCTAGGCCAGGCCAAGGCCAGGTCAAGGAGATGAGCTCTCCGTTAGATAGGAAATCAACACTGCAATCTAGACCAGATGTTTTAATATTTACAGGTAGTCAGGGAGTTTTGAGATCTTCCAAGATGCTATCAAGGAACTGAAAAGTGCTGTCCAGCTATAGTGAGGGCTTTTTAAAGGCAGTTCCATGTCTATACCCCACTGAGTTCAGGCTGTCCAATGAACCACTGACATTGTTACACATGCGTATTGTGGACAACTTGAGAAAACACTTGTCTGCAGGAAGATGAAATTAAAATCAAGTGTGATCTTACCACCGAAAGATAAGTGTTACTGATATTTTTTGTTAATAACATTCCAGTTTTTTATGTGGTTTTGGGGTAGCTTTTTATTTTCATGTGATTTCAAACTTGGAGAAAGTTTCCAAGATGAGTCCAAGGAGCTCTCATATGCTCCTCACCCAGATCCACCAACTGGCCACATTTTGTCCCATTTGCTTTATTATTCCTTCTACCTCTCTCTCTCTAAAGTATTATTATATGTTAAATATATCTTAATATAATTATAGTTATGTTAAATATATCTTAATATAGTTACAAATAATTATGTTAAATATATCTTAATGTAATTATGTTAAATGTTATGAATATTAAAATTATAATTTAAATAATATTCTAATATAGACAGACATTTAGTTTCTGAGCCATTTGGGACCACGCTGGAAGCATCATTTTCCTTTACACCATTTTCCTTCAGTGCCAGAGGGGACCAGAGCATTGAGAGGTTGTGGGGGGATCCTGGGCCAGGAGCATCCCCATTTCCTAGAATAAGATAGTTCTCTTAAATAACTACAGTACCAACATATAAATCAGGAAATTTAGCATTGACACTATTAACTAATGCACAGCCCATAAACAAATTATATCAATTGTTCCAATAATTTGTGTTTGTTTTGTTTTTTTAGACGGAGTTTCACTCTTGCTGCCCAGGCTGGAGTGCAATGGCTCAATCTCAGCTCACTGCAACTTCCACCTCCCGGGTTCAAGCGATTCTCTTGCCTCAGTCTCCCGAGTAGCTAGGATTACAGGCATGTGCCACCATGCCTGGCTAATTTTGTATTTTTAGTAGAAGCAGGGTTTCTCCATGTTGGTCAGGCTGGTCTCGACCTCCTGACCTCAGGTGATCCGCCCTCCTCGACCTCCCAAAGTGCTGGGATTACAAGCGTGAGCCACCGCACCAGGCCCCAGTAATGTTCTTCATAGCAATTTTACTTCCTGGCTGAGCATCCAGGCCAGCATCCCCCATTGCATTGACTTTTCAGGTCTCTTTAGTCTCCCTTAATCTGGGATTGTTCCTCAGTCTTTATCTTCCGTGACCTTAGCATTTTTAGAGAATATAGTCCAGTTATTTTACAAGATGCCCATCAACTGGGGGTTGTCTGACATTTCCTCATTATTAGATCCAGGTGTTGCATTTTGGGAATACAAAATCCCGAGAAGTGATGTTGTTTTCTCAGCACGTCATAGCAGGATGCAGATGAAGTGGGCCTGCCCCACCATGGGTGGTGCTTATGTTCACCACTTGGTTAAGGACAGATTTTTTTTTTTTTTTTTTTTGAGACAGGGTCTCGTTCTATCGCTCAGGCTGGAGTGAAGTGGTGCAATCATGGCTCACTGCAGCCTCAAACTCCTGGGCTCAAGCAATCCTCCTGCCTCAGCCTCTTGAGTAGCTGGGACCACAGGCATGTGCCACCACACCTGGCTAATTTTTTGTGTGTGCGTAAAGACAGGGTTTCCCTATATTGCCCAGGTTGGTCTCGAACTCCTGGGTTCAAGTGATCCTCCCACCTAAGCCTCCCAAAGTGCTGGGATTACCAGCATAAGCCACTGTACTCGGCTGAAGGACAGATATTTTTTAAGAAAATTCAGATCACACTGAATATGCTGTTTTATTAACTCCTTTTTCACTTACACTATTATAAAAATTTGGCAGGTTTTAAACATTCTTATAAAGCACCATTTTTTTCTTCTTTTTTGAGACAGAGTGTCTCCCAGGCTAGAGTAAAGATTTCAGCTCACTGCAGCCTCGACCTCCTGGGCTCAAGCGAACCTGCTGGCCTCAGGCCCCCTAAGTAGCTGGGACTACAGATATATGCCACCATGCCCTGCTAATTTTTTGTATAGACAGGGTTTCACCACGCTACTCAGGCTGTAGCATCATTTTAATAGCTGCCTAATTTCCATGGTGCACACACTGTGTTTACTAATTATAACTCCTATTGTTTTGTCAAATTTCAACATTTTGTCACGTTTTACTACCATTAACAATGTTGCACAGAACATTTTTGTAGATAATTCTTTATGTCCATCAAAGATTATTTCCTAAGGGTAAATTCCTAGAACTGGAATTGGTAGTCAAAGATTATGCTTTTTTTTTTTCTTTTTTTTGAGATGAGGCTCGCCCTGTCGCCCAGGCTGGAGTGCACTGGCAGGATCTCAGCTTACTGCAGCCTCCGCCTCCCGGGTTCAAGCAATTCTTCTGCCTCAGCCTCCCGAGTAGCTGGGACTACAGGCGCCCGCCACCATGCCCAGTTAATTTTTGTATTTTTAGTAGAGATGGGGTTTCACCATATTGGCCAAGTTGGTCTCAAACTCCTGACTTCATGATCCGCCTGCCTGGGCCTCCCAAAGTGCTGGGATTACAGGCGTGAGCCACAGCACCTGGCCCTGGGTATGCATATTTTTAAGGCTAAAAAGTGCCATTAATAGGGCCCTGCCTCAAAAACATTGTTCAAATTTCCGCTCCCCATCTTAGTGTATGCAAGGGCCCATTTTGCCATCTGCCTCCCTCTAACATAGGGTTTGGTCATTTTCCAGAATCTTTTGTTGCTTTAATTAGTGTTTCTTTAATTAGAAAATTTGAATTTTTTTTCCATATATTTTGAGCCATTTATGTAACTCCTTTTCTTGAGTTTCCTATTTATATGCTTCGCTTATCTTTCTGTTGAGTTTTCCTCTTTTGTTAAAACATATGTAGATTTCATAGTTACCACTGTATGAAAACTTTGTAAATTCAGCTTTGAGTTCTTTGCTGACTAAAGAGTTCTGTGCTTTTTGTTTTATTTTGTTTTAATTTCCAAATAGCATTTCCTTTACTGGATTTGTAATTAATTTTTCAAGTTGTGTCTTCTAGAAAAAGAGCAGGACCTGGAAGCAGGAGAGTTGAAAGGTCAAGAGCACATGCTTTGGGGTGAGGCAGACCTGCTGCTGAGTCCTGGCTCTGCTAGGGGACTTTGGTAGGGGCGGGGGGCCCACGTCACTGGGGCTCCGTTTTCTCATCTGTAAAGTAGGAGATAATAGTAGGGTCCTGGTGAAGACTAAGTGAGACACTGTGTGCAAAGGGCCTGCTGCACCGCCCTCAGTCAGCGTTGCTTGTGACGGTTGTTTCGTTATTGTCACTCAGTTGCCTGAGGGGAACATTCAGAGAGACTTATCGGCAGGACGTGTACAAAGAGGACAGAAGAGCAGATGCAGCCTCCAAGAGTGAGCTGCTGAGGACGAGGTGGGTTTCTCAGGGAAGCCTGAGGGTGGGCCAGGTCCGTGGCTTGTTGTGCAGTGTCTAACATTGGCATGCTGCAATGATCCTGCTGGATGATTAGTCACAGGACTGACACTGCTCTCAACCCTGCTAGGCTTGAAGTTAGGGTGTCTGAGTGGATACACAGTTGTCATTTGGATGGGTTCACTTTCTACGCTGCACAGATGGCGCTGTCCTTTGGCGATATTCAACAGCTTCTTAAGGTTCCTAGACGTAGATCTGCAGCTGTGGACTTGGTGTTTTAACCTAAGTCAGTAAGCACTTATGGGACTCTAAGTGGGGAATGAACTTGGAAAACACTGAACCTAGTGTGCAGCACATAGTAGGTACTCATCTGCAAGGTACCTCCCTTTCTCCCTCCCTCTCTCCCTCCTCGCCCTCTTCCTCAGGGACATAGCCGATGACCTGAAAGAGCGTGAGCCAACGTCTGTCCCAGCTCTGGTCCTGCTTTGTGCCTGCCCTGTGATACTGGGGAAGTTGCTCATCCCTGGACTTCTCCTTTCTCCTCCATAAAACATGGCTTTGGGAGCAACTTGCTCTCCAAGGGCCATTCCAACACTAGCATTATAATTTTGTCATATGGGATTTGGCATAATTGGTTATCTCTGAACACTTAACGCTTTTTTTTTTTTTTTTTG
Organism: Symphalangus syndactylus; assembly: GCF_028878055.3. Classification (NCBI taxonomy): domain Eukaryota; kingdom Metazoa; phylum Chordata; class Mammalia; order Primates; family Hylobatidae; genus Symphalangus; species Symphalangus syndactylus. The sequence continues at coordinate 23,721,385 of NC_072427.2, read as the reverse complement.
AGACAGAGTCTCGCTCTGTCGCTCAGGCTGGAGTGCAGTGGCCCGATCTCGGCTCACTGCAAGCTCCACCTCCCAGGTTCACGCCATTCTCCTGCCTCAGCCTCCCGAGTAGCTGAGACTACAGGCGCCGGCCACCAGGCCCAGCTAATTTTTTTTTGTATTTTTAATAGAGACAGGGTTTCACCATGTTAACCAGGATGGTCTTGATCTCCTGACCTCGTGATTGGCCGCCTCGGCCTCCCAAAGTGCTGGAACACTTACACTTTTAAGGTATTTGTACACATACACGAACCAAAACGAGAGGCAGGAGGTGCAAACAGCCCCACGCACAAATGCTCTGGGGTGTTTAGGAGAAACCCCGCACCTTGAACCTCTTTTCTCACCCAACCTTCTTTCCAGACCTTCCTTCCCTCCTGGCTAAATGTCCTGTAGAAGCGCTAATGTGTCCATGTGCCCCTGGAAGCCAGACTTTCCCTGGAAGCACAGCTGTACTAGCTAACTACTCATAAGACACTAACTATGCTGACGTTGATGGAAAGGGCTGAATTCTTTGAAGCCTCGTGGTGGAAATTTAAAGAAAATAATGTGAGAGCGTCACAGATAACTGCACATTCACCACCACAAATGGTACCATCCCAGAGACAAATATGTACTAGTTCAGGACTTGGGAAAATGGCCCAGGATCGAGCCATGCTAAGAATGGGAGCAATTTGGCTGATACATAGCTGCCCTGTGGTCCAGCAGGGGGAAAAAAAAAGGTTCTAATTACCCAGCCGCAAGCCTGTATTTAGATGTAAAAGGGAGGAAATAGCTGAGCTCTGTTCTAGTCACAGACATGCCAAACGGGTCAAGAGAAAAGCCTTCTGCCCAGACCACTGCTGAGCCCACGGCTGGCCTGGGCCCAGGCTGCCCAGCCGATGAGCCTCAGATGGACCTCCAGAAGGCCACAGCGGCCCCACTTTATGCTCTGCCTATTTTCCCAGGACATTGGCCTCAGACAATTTCCTCCTCAAAGTTTCTTCACTTTCTTTGGTGTCCTGTCTCATGCAAATCTGTTGGGGATGGGAGGAATTCAGGACAGGAAGATCAAATGACAACCCCTGCCTCCGCAGTGATTTAAAAAACCAGAGCTCATCCATATGGCAGCGGCATTTCTGACCTGGTCCAGCATTCCTCCCTCACCCTGTGCTTTCTGAAACTCTCATGCATCTTCTGAATGTCACCTGCTGCCATGAGGTCAGCACGGATGAGGGTCAGCGTGGATCTCCGGTTCTACTAGGCTGCCAAAGTAGCAGAGACAAGCTTCAATTCTAAGATATTTAGGACCTGACAAATACCCCATCTCGAGAACTTACAGAAACCTCAGCATGGACAGCCTGCAGTGAAAGGATGCTTACTTCCTAGGAAGGGCATTTCTGCTTGGGAAATGCTCAGCTGTGCCTCAGTTTCCCTTAGTCTTCCTCTGAGCTGCAGGTGCTTGAGACTGAGAGGCTTTCCACACTTCCCAGAAGGGGCAGACTTGATGGTGCTTCCTATCTCCACGCAAAACAACTACTGCTGATCCTCACCTCAGACGGTGCTGATAGAAACACCCACACCTGCTCGCAGCGGGTCTGGGCTTTCCTAGTCAATTATTTTACCTTCAGGGTGTAGAGGTAGGAGAATGAAACAAAGATTGCACAGCCCTGGCGAAAAGAAAAGGAGAAATTCAGGGAGGAGGAATGAGGGATCCTCTTTCTTGTGTGTGGGTGTTAGCTTGCCTCCCAACCACACTGACACTTGCTGTGCCATTGATTTGACTTTTCTCCTATCTTAACTATAACAAATCATTAAAAAATCAGTTTATCAAAATATAAAACGGAAATATATGTGCTTGTGATATTTTCCCCTTCCCACAGCCTAGCAAAGCAAATCCCATCTCTGGTCACTGTCCCCCTGCCCTTCCTTCCTTGGGAGCTCCTGGGTCTGCTATCTTGGTTCCTGAGCTTCTTCTCTTCTGACAAAACATGATTCTGCTCGGGTTCATGTTATTCTCCTGCCTCAGCCTCCCGAGCAGCTGGGACTACAGGCGCCCGCCACCACGCCTGGCTAATTTTTTTATTTTTAGTAGAGACGGGATTTCATCGTGTTAGCCAGGATGGTCTCGATCTCCTGACCTCGTGATCCGCCCGCCTCGGCCTCCCAAAGTGCTGGGATTACAGGCGTGAGCCACCGCGCCCAGCCAAGCTGATTTATTAAATGCTTAATTGCATTTAGAAAGGGGCAGGAAAATTGTTTATGGGGGAAAAAGAAGAGATTGAGAGTGGGAGTGGGAAGAGAAGGGAGAGAGTGACAGGCCAACCGGAGCTGGGTTCAGAGAGAGTTTCTCTTTTGTGCTGAGGTGAGAAATTGAGAAAGAAAGAGAGGCAATTTTTTTTTTTTTTTACACGGAGCCTCGCTCTGTCACCCAGGCTGGAGGAAAGAGAGACACTTTAAGGTGGCTTTGGGATGTGACAGTCGTGAAGAGCCATGGTAGTGGGAAAACAGGATGTGTGGGTTGTGAACCTTTCCTTGAACAATCTGTGAGGTTCTCAGTAAAGATCTGGAAAGAAAGCTCAGTCCCTGACCAACAATGCTCATCAAAAGCCACCTCCAGAAAAATATTTAAAATGATCTCCTGGCAACCTCCCATGTCTCTGGATTCCCAGTAGGTTAAGTCCCATCTCAGAGTATACTCATCTCTTCAAAAGTGACCCATGGCCTTGTGGCATTGGGCTGGGGCTGGGTTGAGCAAAGGAGGCCTGCTCCCTGCATGCTCCACCAGTTCCTCATGACCTGGGTAACACATCCAGGAGAGCTGAGCCTCCAGAAAGTGTGTCCTCAGTGAGCTTTGGAACCACTGTTAGGCAGATCAGGAATAAGAGCAACAACAGTAATAATAAAGGGCGCTTATGATGTGCTAGGCATTGGGCTAAAGGCTTTACTTTCAGATCTCAGTCCTTACAAAAGCCTGGAGGCAGGGATATTATCTCCTCTTACAATGAGGAAATTAGGGCTCAGAGATGTTGAGTGGGTTGTCCAAGTTCACCCAGCTTGTAGAAGGTGACATCAGGATTCAGACATTGAACTCTCTGACTCTAGTTTCCAATTTTTTATTCATTTTGACACAGGAGCACACTCATCCCATATCTATTTCTTGGTATGACAGATGAGGAGACCCAGGCACACGGAGATTAAATCACAGTCCCACGGTTACACAATCAATGATTGGTGGAGATTGGACTAGAACCTCTGCTTCTTGGCTTCCTATTTGCTCTTTTATCACAGAACCCTCCTCTTCCTATCCCCTGCCTCAGAGGTTGGCCTAAGGCTTGAGAGCTCTGATTGGATGGGCAGGGAATAGGGTGGGACTGTGGAGCAGGATTTACCCCCGGGGATGAGCAGCCCAGAGAATGTGGGCTCAGTGGCAGGGAGGGATTGAGATGTGCCCAGATTGTCTTGGTTTCTCCTGGACTTTTCCAGTTTTAGCACTGAAAATCCTGCTTTCCAGGAAACCTATCAGTCCCAGGCAAACTGGAACTGTTGGTCCCTCTACCAGGGCCTGAGCTGGCAGCAGCTTCCTGGTCTTCGGGACTGAGGTCAAGGCTTTTCATAACTGAGGGGTCTTTAGAGCCCCAAGACCTGACTTGGGACAGCCAATGAGATACCAAAAGGCTGCCCAGGCCTTGGCTGGAGGGGTCAGTCATCCAGGTCAGACCACAGTGATAAGAATCTTCAGGGCTGGTGGGCATTTTAAGCAGCATTTAGTTCAACCCATCATTTGACAGATGGGGACCCTGAAGTGCTAAAACCTCTCCTGAGATTCTGCAGCATGGGAGGTGTAAGAGTGGGAGTAGGTCTCCAGGGAAGCCAAATCCTCTGCTTTGCTTAACACGTCACATGGCTTTTCTTAACTTCGTCATGTGTCTAGAGTAGTGGTTCGGAAAGTGGGGTCCCTGGACCAGCAGCATCGGCATCACCTAGGAGCTTATCAGAAATACAAAGTCTCTGGCCCAGACCCACTGAATTGGAAGCTTTCGGAGTGGAGCCCAGAGCTCTGTGTTTTAATAAGTTCTACAGGTGATTCTGATGCAGGGTCAAATTTAAGAATCGCCACTCCTAAGGCATGGGTTTTCCAGAAGACTGACCTCCTCTGATATGGTTTGTCTGTGTCCCTACCCAAATCTCATCTTGAGTTGTAGCTCCCATAATTCCCACATGTTGTGGGAGGGACTTGGTGGGAGATAATTGAATCATGGAGGTGGTTTCCCCCATACTGTTCTCATGGTAGTGAGTAAGTCTCACAAGATCTGATGGTTTTATAAGGGAAAATCCCTTTCACATGGCTCTCCTTTTCTCTTTGCCTGCCACCATGTAAGACGTGCCTTTTGCTTTCCACCATGATTATGAGGCCTTCCCAGCCATGTGGAATTGTGAGTCCATTAAACCTTTTTCTTTATAAATTACCTAGTCTCTGGCATGTCTTTATCAGCAGCGTGAAAACAGACTAGTACATTCTCAATGGCAGTATTGTAAGTTTTCATCCTTTTCCCCACGTCCAGCATGGGACCCTGCTAGGGTCTGTATGTTTGTGTCCCCACAAAATTTGTTTGTGGAAATACTAACCTTCAAGGTGATGATATGAGAAAGTGGGGCCTTTGCGAGGTGAGTAGGTGGTGAGAGTGGAGCACTCAGGAATGAGATTAGTGCCCTTATAAAGGAAGCCCCAGAAAGACCCTCGTCCCTTCTATCATGTGAATTTACAGTGAAAAGATGGCCATCTATAAGCCAGGAAGAGGGCCCTCATCAGACATCGAATCCACCAGTGCTTGATGTTGGATTTCCCAGCCTCCAGAACTGTGAGAAATAACTTCCCATTGTTTATAAGCCACCCAGTCTCTGGTATTTTGTTATTGCAGCCTGAACAGACTAAGACAGACTTGGCAGTTGCAGGAATAGGCTGCGGTCTGAGGGCCCTGGGCACCCGAAGAGAGTGGCCTCCCTTGTAATCCCAGCACTTTGGGAGGCCAAGGAGGGCAGATCACGAGGTCAAGAGATCGAGACCATCCTGGCCAACATGGTGAAACCCTCTCTTTACTAAAAATACAAAAATTAGCTGGGCGCAGTGGCATGCCCCTGTAGTCCCAGCTACTTGGGAGGCTGAGGCAGGAGAATTGTTTGAACCCGGGAGGCAGAGGTTGCAGTGAGCCGAGCTCACACCACTGCCCTCCAGCCTGGTGATGGAGCGAGACTCTGTCTCAAAAAAAAAAAAAAAAGAGTGACCTCCCTGAGGGAGAGGAGGCAGGGCCCATTCTCCAAAAGGGGCATCTGTTCTATGACTGCTCTTTATGACCAAGTGGAGATTGTTAGGAGGGCACAGAAAAGAGGCTAGAGGAAGTGGAGGAACTCAGAGACAGTAGAGAAAGCAGGCAGAGGATGGAAGCTGTCCTAAGTGATCAGATCCCAACCCAGCCAGGCCTGACCTCTGACTGTTTCATGCCCTGCTGTGAGAGCTCCTGAAGCTGCTGTCCTCAGGAAGTGTCACCTGAACAAATTGACCACCAGGGAACATTACTGAAAGCAGCTTGCCCAAACAGATCAATATTTAATTTCTAATAAGCAATTTTCAATTAGATCCTTGATTTGACTGATGTCTCATCATTCGCCTGTAACCACTGCAGGTCTTTTGCTCCCCTCGGTGGCCAAAATGCAGCCGATGTTACAGCCATGATAACCTGAGTGTTCTATCCCGTAGTCTCAGCCAAATCGAAAGGCTTAGGGCAGTGCTTCTAAATGCGGGTGAGTTTGCCCTCAAGGGGATGTTCCACAGTGTCTGGGGATATTTTTGTTTGGCACAGCCAAGGGGTGTTACTGGCACATAGCGAGTAGAGTTCAGGGATGCCGCCAAACAGCCTACAATGCACCAGGAGAGCCCCACAACAAAGAATTATCACCCCGAAATGTCCACAGTGCGGAGGTTGAGAGGCACCGCCTTAAGGCCTCCTCTGTTTGTCAATCACAGTTAACCTCCGTGATCGTCTCCCTGATCGTCTCCAACCGCACGCACTCTTAGAAGCATCCCCGCTCAGGCCACACCCACACTCACATGCTCACATGCACACACACCCCTGCACAGCATTCATCACCTACAATAATGCAGTCCGAACCCTGCAACTGTTTTTGTTTTGTTTTGTTTGTTTTTGAGACGGAGTCTCGCTCTGTCGCCCAGGCTGGAGTGCAGTGGCGCGATCTCGGCTCCCTGAAAGCTCCGCCTCCCCGATTCACGCCATTCTCCTGCCTCAGCCTCCCGAGTAGCTGGGACTACAGGCTCCCGCCACCACGCCCAAGCTAATTATTAGCCCAAGCTAAAAAATTAGCCAAGCTATTTTTCTGTATTTTTAGTAAAGACGGGGTTTCACCGTGTTAGCCAGGATGGTCTCTATCTCCTGACCTCGTGATCCGCCCACCTCGGCCTCCCAAAGTGCTGGGATTACAGGCATGAGCCACGGCGCCCCGCCAAACCCTGCAACTGTTTAAGGCCCTGCAACCCCTGGGCCCACATGCCTTTCCAACATTTCCCCCCATTTCACTCCACTCTCTGAACTGCTGTCCCTACCCCAGTGACTCTCAAACTGGAGCATGCAACAGAACCACCAGGAGGATTTGTGAAAAATGCAGGTTGCTGGGCTCCATCCCCAGAGTTTTTGATTCAGCGCTATTAGCATTTGTTGAGACGATGCTGAGGCCACTGGTCTGGGGACCAGACTTTCATAACAGCCATCCCACAATAACTTGCCCTCTTCACCTCTGATCTTGGCCCCCAGCTGCTGCTCCTGCCCAGAGTACCTGAGTTCCATCCTTGGGGTCTGATTCTAGTGCCACCTCCTCCACCAGGTTGTCTCTGATGCCCAAGTGGAAGAAATGTCTCAGCCTCTGCCCTCTCCCAGCACTGCTCACCCCTCTGTAGCCATTTTTTTCTTCTTTCATTGACAATTTATTATTATTGTTATTATTTAATTTAATTTTATTTTATTTTGAGACAGAGTCTCACTCTGTTTCCCAGGCTGGAGTGCAATGGTGCAATCTCGTCTCACTGCAACCTCTGCCTCCCAGGCTCAAGCCATTCTCCCATCTCAGCCTCCCAAGGAGATGGGACTACGGGCACGTGCCACCATGCCTGGCTAATTTTTGTATTTTCAGTAGAGACAGGGTTTTACCACGTTGGCCAGGCTGATCTTGAACTCCTGACCTCAAGTGATCTGCCCGCCTTGGCCTCCCAAAGTGCTGGGATTACAGGCATGAGCCACAGCCCCCAGCTTCACTGACAATTATTTTAAATCATGCTTTACCAATCAGGCACACACACGAGGAGGATCTGGAGAGGGTTTAATGACAGGGACTATTTACAAAGGTGTGGGCAGAATTAAGGGACATTAACCAGGATGACGAAGCACCCCAGAGCTAACTGTTAGAAGTCAAAGCTACCCTGAGGGTTAGGGACAAGAAGGAGCAGGCACTAGAACCAGGAGAGGGTCACCTGACTGGAGCTGTGGCCTTGGGAAAAGAAACACAGAGGTTGCCAGGTGACAGCCTTGCAGGTAGGGAGCTGCGGGAATAACCACCCTGGCCTCGCTCTCCTCCTGCCCTCTGATGTACTGTGGGTGCCTCCCACTGGCTGAGCCCAAGACAACAGAAGGTAGAGAAACCTCATGATGCTGCCCACACAGGCCAGCCTCCTGGGGCTCAGAGCAGGTAGAGAAGGGCACAGAGAGATCTTGTGGGGCAAACAGGGGGTCTCCAGTGCCCCACCTTCCTCCCTGCTACCCAATCCTAGAGTACAGAACCTATATCAGAATTGTCCCCGAATCCATGACAAGCCCAGGACCTTGTATCATATAACAGATTATTAATAAATATTTGAGGAATGAATCATTTATCATTAGCTGATGTGCATGTCTGCTGATGAATTTTCAGACATTTTGTGGAATTCGGTCACTCAGAATATTCTAAGAATGTTCCCAGCACCACAGGAAAACGTGCCAGCCAAGGCCCCCTGACATGGCTGGGAAAAGCAGCTTGTCATATTTCCCAACTCCACACACCAATTTCTCACTTATCTATCACTTTGTCTTTCAAAACAAACAATAGCAAGTAAGGAGCAGCGATTTTCTCAGCTTCAAGTAATCAAAGAAAACACCAAGGAAAGGAATCGACAACAGGGGTTATCAATTTTTTGTAAGTGAAATATAACCAAACTGAAATGAAAGGGGGAACAGTGACTGCAAAACGTATTTGCATTAGAAATGATCATGGGTTTACATCCACATAATTCTTATAAACATGTAAGGAAACAGCTAGAGCTTAAGAGAGAAGTGATCTACTCTGGCACTACTGGCTACCATTTATTGAGCATTTACTATATGCTGGGAACCGTCTAAGTGCTTTATGTATTTTATCTCAAATCTCGCAGCTAGTGTTTGAACTATAAACCGTTATCATTTCCACTTTACAGATGTTGAAACTGAAGTACTGGGAAGTTAAGCAAATTGCTCAGGTTCTTCTATTCAGAATTTAAATCCAGATTTGCTTAGTCAAATCCAGTTCTCACTAGAAAATAGATAGTTAAGAGTCAAAACACGAATCACCATAAAAACTCAGATTCAATGACTGTACAAGTGCCATTTTAACCTACAAAATGAGCAACAACCTTATTTAAAAAGTATTATGAGGAACTTCCACTGCTGAGGAGGCGCTGGTGAAAGGTGTACTTCCATAGCTGGTGCCATGAACGATGCTTTTGTATAAATGACTCAGAAGCACCTAGGAGTGGCTTCCTCCAAAGGATTGGGGTGAGGGTGGGGTACAGCATCCATCAGCTGACTGGGTTTATCAGAGACAGGATATAGTTCTGCTGAAGACTTGGGACTGTGTGCCTCAGGGTCTAAAGCCCAGACAGAGGGCACTGCTGCATTAAGAGCTGTTCCCTTTCCCAGAAGGCTGGCTTCATCTGCTCCCAAGCCAGGCTTTCACTGACCTGGCCATGGCTGGTCCCAGGGGTGACAGACATTGAGCAGGTGGAGTGAGGTAGCAGGGGTGGAGGAGCCGCCTTGAGAGCATTACACCCCACCACAGGCTGGAGAAGTTCCCTGCCAGGAATGCCAGGCACTGCAAGGGGCCTCTAACCTTCCCCATCTGGACTTCTGGAAGCAACACAGGGGCTGAGTACATCCACTCCCTCTCTGTTAACTCCCCGCTTAATGCTGCCTCTTTTTCTTTCTTCCTTTCTCTCTGTCTCTCTCTCTCTCTTTTTTTTTTTTTTTTTTTTTTTTTTTTTTGAGATGGAGTCTTGCTCAGTCACCCAGGCTGGAGTGCAGTGGCGTGATCTCAATTCACTGCAACTTCCCTGTCCCAGGTTCAAGCAATTCTTGTGCCTCAGCCTCCCCAGCAGCTGAGACCACAGGCATGCACCATCACATTCGGCTAATTTTTGTATGTTTTAGTACAGAAGGGGTTTCACCATGTTGGCCAGGCTGGTCTCGAACTCCTGACCTCAAATGATCTGCCTGCCTCAGCCTCCCAAAGCGCTGGGATTACAGGCGTGAGCTACCATGCCAGGCCTGTGTCACCCCTTTATTCAGCAGACTACTGTGTTTCAATTCCACCTCTGCCACTTTCAGTCTATTCGGTCTCAGGCAGGTCACTTAAACTCTCATCTCCCTCCTCTGCAAGCATGAGTGCCTGCCTCACAGTTCTTTTTTTTTTTTTTTTTTTTGAGGTGGAGTCTCGCTATGTCGTCCAGGCTGGAGTGCATGGCACGATCTCAGCTAACTACAAAATTCATCTCCCGGGTTTAAGTGATTCTCCTCCCTCAGCCTCCTGAGTAGCTGAGACTACAGGCGTGTGCCACCATGCCTGGCTAATTTTTGTATTTTTAGGAGAGAAGGGGTTTCATCGTGTTGGCCAGGCTGGTCTCAAACTCCTGACCTCAGGTGATCTGCCCGCCTCGGCCTCCCAAAGTGCTGGGATTACAGGTGTGAGCCACCACGCCTGGCCCTGCCTCACAGTTCTATCATGAAATAACATACATGAAGTGTTTAGCAAGGGCGTAACACATTACAGGGACTTTATAAGTACCAGTTTCCTCTCCCACCCCGTCCTTATTTTTATCCTGTCAACAAATTAGGGTGAAAGCACCTCTCGTAGGTCTTCATTTTATGTGATAAGGCCCACCTTTTGGGGGCTTTAACTTCCCTCACATTTTTCTGATAGGGCCAAGTGGCTGTTGCTGGCAGCTGCTTCCAGCTCATGAAGTCAGCCAGGGGCTGGGCAGGGCAGTACGGCAGGGCTCCACCAGAGGGGAGCAGAGAGCTGGGGCTGGGGCTGGGGCTGGGGCTGCACAGGTGAACCTCAGCAGCAGAAAGGAGGCAGATGTGGCACATGGGTTGGGGGAGATCTCCAGGCTCTATCATTAGAGGCTGAAGGTTTGGGGGTGTGGACTGGTGTCACTCAACTGAGGACCCTAGAGGCAAAGTCTTACATGAGGGCGAGTCTTGAGTTAAACAGGAAGTATTCCAGGGAGTCTAGGAGAAACCTTCTTTAGACCAGGGAATGATCACAATAGCTGCTATTGATTGAACACGTTGCTCTAGTAAGGATATGACCTTGGGGGATCTTAAGTCAGTATATTTTTATCCAGGGTGATGGCTGGTGCCAAGCCTAGTAGACCCCAGCCCTAAAGTTATTCTAGAATGTAGAGAAGATACCCTAGCCATCAAGGGGATTGCAGCCTAGGGAAGGGAAGGGAAGGGCATTGAGTAAGAGGAGATTCTTCCAGACGGGAAGGGGAAATAGAAATCCTGCTATTTCCCCTTGATGGACCATGGAAGGGAGAGGAACAGAGGAGGAGAAGCAATGGCTGAGACACAGGCATCGTGGCTTCCTCAGCCAAAGTCCCAGGATGTGGTGGGGTGGGGTGAGGATGTCTTTTCTTTTTTTTTTTTAAGACGGAGTCTTGCTCTGTCACCCAGGCTGGAGTGCAGTGGTGCAATCTCCGCTCACTGCAAGCTCCGCCTCCCGTGCTCATGCCATTCTCCTGCCTCAGCCTCCCGAGTAGCTGGGTCTACAGGCGCCTGCCACCGCGCCCAGCTAATTTTTTGTCTTTTTAGTAGAGACAGGGTTTCACCGTGTTAGCCACGATGGTCTCGATCTCCTGACCTCGTGATCTGCCTGCCTCGGCCTCCCAAAGTGCTGGATTACAGGTGTAAGCCACTGCGCCTGGCCTAGGATGTCTTGAGGTGACGCCACCAGTGGAGGGGCTTGTGCATGTCGTCTGGGCTGGGACTCTGGGTAGAGACCCCCTTGTATGGAGCTGCCATGTTTACATGGAGCAGCCAGAATCAAATGGAGACCCGACCGGGTGGGGTGGAGAGGTCTGGGTTAGAGCTCCACAGCTTTTTCTTGGCATGGAAAGGGCCAGAAGAGCCAGTGGAAGGGACCTGCCATGCTAAGGGGCGAGGTGACCCCATGATGAAGGCCACAGTGTGTTTAACTTAGTAAGGCTCAGGTGGAGGGAGCATCTGAGGCTCAGCAGGCTGAGCAGAGCAGTGAAGAGCTGGGATAGGGGCAAGTCGGCGAGGGAAGAAGACAAATTTCAGGTTCATCTCCATACTCTGGGAAAGAAAAGCCAGAAGTAGCCCATGGACCAGGCATCCCTGCCTCTACCTCCTGCACCTTCTCCAGTTCCAGCCACTCCCGTTCCCCCTTCACTGCAGCCACACCAGACTCCAGCCCTCAGTGCTGCCTTGCTGCCTTCGGCCACAGGCCTCTGCACCTCCCTTCTCTCCTCCTGTCACACTCAGCTTCCTAGATTTTCTTGGCTTGGTCATTTTCCTCTCTCCCATACTCTCTTTTATAATGCCACTCATTTTCGTTGGTTGTAACTTGTGCATTTATCTTTGCAGTTCTTTAACACCTGCTTCCTCGACAAGATTTTAAGCTCCACAGGGGCAGGGGCTGTGCCTGATTTCTCTTATCATTGTGTGCCCAGCCCCCAGCACAGACATTGGCAAGCTATAGATCCTCAATCAGTATTTGTTGAATGACTGGATAAACAAGTAGCGGAATAAATGAACGGATGAATGATCTGTAACAGTTTCTTTGCAGGGCAACGAATTCTCCATTCATTTTCAGGGATGCATCTAGCACCGAAGGTTGGGGAGGCTGGAACAGTACCTGTGCAGGCTCCAGCCCTCACAGAAGAGAGCCGGTCTTTCCCCACGTCATGCTTGTTCTGCCTTTACCTCAAAGTTAGGGCAGCATTTACTTTTTCAGATAAAGAAACTGAGGATTTCCAGGGTCTTTGAGTTTTGTTTTTACTTTTCATTATGAACATTTTCAGCATACAGGAAAAGTAAGGAGAACCGTATAATATCCTTTGGAGAGGATGTATTTCAAAATAAATTATCGGCTTGGTGCGGTGGCTCACGCCTGTAATCCCAGCACTTTCGAGGCTGATGTGGGTAGATTACTTGAGGTCAAGAGTTCGAGACCAGCCTGGCCAACATGGTGAAGCCCCGTCTCTACAAAAATACAAAAAAATTAGCCGGGCTTGGTGGCGCATGCCTGTAATCCCAGCTACTTGGGAGGCTGAGGCAGGAGAATTGCTTGCAACTGGGAGGCAGAGGCTGCCGTGAGCCAAGATCACGCCACTGCACTCCAGCCTGGGCAACAGAGCAGGACTCCAACTCTAAATAAATAAATAAATAAATAAATAAAGTAAATTATCATTATCATGACACTTTACCCCCAAATACTTCAATTTGCACCTCTAAAAAATAAGCATACTTCCCTACTCCACTAAAATACTGTTATCACTCCTAACAAAATTAACCGCAATTTACTTTTTTTTTTTTTTTTTGAGACAGAGTCTCACTCTGTCACCCAGGCTAAAGTGCAGTGGTGCGATCTTGTCTCACTGCAACCTCTGCCTCCTGGGTTCAAGCAATTCTCCTGTCTCAGCCTCCTAAGAAGCCATGACTACAGGCGCGTGCCACCACGTCCAGCTAATTTTTTTTATTTTTAGTAAAGACGGGTTTTCACCATATTGGCCAGGCTGGTCTGGAACTTCTGACCTCAGGTGACCCGCTTGCCTCAGCCTCCCAAAGTGCTGGGATTACAGACGTGAGCCACCGCGCCCGGTCAATTTTCTTAATATCATCTATCTTGGTTTGTTTGTGCTGCTATAACAAAATATCTGAGACTAGGTAATTTATGAAGAACAAACATTTATTTTCTCATAGTTCTGGAGGCTGGGAAGTCCAAGATCAAGGTGCCAGCAGGTTTGTGTCTGGTGAGGGCTGCTGTCTGCTTCCAAGTCCTCCTGAGGGGTGGGACGCTGCATCTTAACACAGCAGAAGGCTGAAGGGCAACAGGGATAAACTCTCTCCGTCAGACTCCTTTATAGGGGCACCTACTCCCATTCATGACTCAACCGCCTCCTAAAGGCCACATCTCTTACTACTGTTGCATTGGGGTTTATGTTTCAACATCAATTTTAGGAGAGACAAAAACATTCAAACCATAGTATCATCTAATACATCTAATACTCAGGCCCTATTCACATTTCCCCAGTGGTGTCTAAAATGTCTTCTCCAGTTGGTTTCCTGGATGCAGGATCCAATCAACATTCTCACCTAGAGCAGCGCATTTTAAAAACCATCTCAAATGTCTTAATTCAGACCATATGTTTCCCAGTGTGGAACACAGAGAGAACCAGACGTCTCCCATTTACATTTCAGCAACCTCAGTCCTTTTTCAAAACTGCCTTGTGCGGTGCGGCGAGCAGGTCCAGGAATGAACGGCCACAAAGCCTAGATATGCAGTGACGCAGGGCTCTGCAGACACTCCAGGCGCCCAAGGCAGCCACACAGAGCAGGCGACATGCAAGCTGCACTGCAGAGGAGCAGAGAGATGAGCCACAAAGAGAGTATTTTCTCCTTCTACGTTTCCGTCCTAGAGACCTCCCCACTATTCTAGATAGCGCCGCCCCCAGGCAGGGCCCAAGAGGCAACAGTGTGAGTCCAACCCTTGGAAAGCCATCCACTTGAGGGATAAAGTCCCTTCTCCATCCAGCTTTTAGTCCTCAGGCAGCTCTGCAGGCTCAGCCCTGCCCGGCCTTCTTGCTGGAGGCCTGAGGCCAGGCAGAGAGGGCTGCAGACACAGGCAGGTGCCACCACAGTGTTCTGGTGTCGGGGTTGGAGCTGTTCATGACTAGCTGTGCCAGGAAAGTTTTTTGTTTTTTAACTTGATGGAAATGTTGTGGTTTTCACATTGTCTCGGGACAAACAGGAGCTTGGTTTACAGTCCTGAAGTATGTATCTGCTGAATTCTCCTTTAGTTGATTCTCTTGGGTTTCCAAGTTATGCCTTTTCCCCTTGGGCAGCCGAGGGAGCACAGCTTCTCCACTCAGCCCCTCTCTGGTTCCCTTGCCTCCACTGTCAGGAAATTCCACCCTAAGTACCCCAACCCTCTCCCTGTGATGATGGGGTTTGGACAGACTGATGGGCACAGGACTCTTCCCAGTCTCTCTCTGTGCTCCAGAAAAGCTGAAGGCAGACTGGAAACATATTAAATACCTGTAGGAGCCCCACTCACCAGGTGAGGACAGAGGCGGCCATCCACAAGGCCACGATTCCACTTCTGCCCCCCAGCACCTCCATGCCCTTCAGGACAGAGCGCCAGGAAGCCTGTGGGAATCGAACAGGATGGGAAAGCCTCTCTGACCCCTCCTCCCACCCCATTTAGATCCAGATACTTCCTCGTCACAGGGGCCTGTCCTGTGCATTGCAGGATGTTTAGCAGCTCCCCAGACTGTACCCACTGGATGCCAGTGTATTTCCAGACACTGCCAAATGTCCCCTGGGGGACAAAATCATCACCAGTTGAGTGCTCCTGTTCTGAGTCTTAAACAAAGGATGCATTTGTAAAGCCAGGAAAGTTCCAGGACCACTCACACCAGCTGAGTGGAGGAGTGTTGGGAGAACCTCAAGCCAGGCATTCTCAGTGTCTTGTTCGTCTCGTTCTGTGGAAGGGAAATGCAGAGCAGCTGCCAGGCCAGGTCTATCTTTAGCCCTCCGCTCCCCTCTATTCACATAGGGGAAGCTGTGCCAGAGCCGGGCTTATGATCTGGAGGAAACAATACCGTCACTGAGATAGGATTGATGGGGCATTTTCCTCCTGGAAGCGCTGATCCATGAATCATTTCCAAGCAAACCACCCACGGCATCCCCATTCCCTCTACTCTCTCCTCCTCCCTTCTTACTTATATCCTACCTCCCCCAGCCGACATCTAGCCTAGGCCTCTAACTCTCTCCACCCCTGGGCTTGACCTCACACTGGACATTTCTCTGGCCACAGCTGGAATAGCCATGAGTTGCACCCGCGGGCCCTCCCACCACACTTACTGCTCTGTCACCTCCTTCTCATTTCCCCAGAGGGGCTGCAGCGGGCTGAGAGCCTTGCATTAGAAAGCCAAAGGGCCTGGGTCTGAATCTGAACTTTACCAGTCACCGGGCAGGAAATTCAAGTCATGCATGTTAACCCCTTAGCACAGTGCCCGGCACACGGAGCAGTCCGTACGTGTCAGAATGGGTTTTTCTCCCTCCCCCTTCCCTCTTCATCTATCTGGGATAGTGAGGCAGCCCCTTCCTTAAGGGGCACAGGAAGTACCCGCAGGACTGTGAACCTGGTTATGTCTGCAAATGCCACCCCAAGGCCACTCTCCTCTCCCCAACCATTGCAGGATCCACAGCAGGCCTTATGGCCTTATTCCTTCCTCTGCTACCTGGGCCTCACCAAGCAGCCTAGACTCACTTGCCGCCTCCCGCCCCACACCCTGGCTTCCATGACCACCCTGTCATCTCTGGCCTCACCCTCAGCTCCACCTGCCAAGTGCAACTTATTTAACCTCTCTGTATCTAGTTTCCTCAAATGTAAGGTGAGCGCCCACGTCAGACAATTGTCAAGAGGCATTAGAATGATTGGCATATAGTAAATTATTAATGATTTTGGAGTATTGTTAAATGCTTGGTAGAGTGCCTAACGCCTATGGGCTCAATGCATGGCAGCTGCTATTATTGTGTGAGTTCTCTGATTTGCCAAGAGCTAGGGCAGCCAGGGCTTTTGGAGCCAGCCTTTTACGTGGACACACAACCCATGGGGAAGACTCTCCTAAGATGACCTGAGCGAATTACAAACTTCATGTGTTACAGCAAGTAATGTGTTTTCTGGTGTCTTCAACCACTTGACCCGGCTGCCTTGACCATGGGTGCAGCCAAAATCTTAGAGAACCAAATTAAAAACAGAGTGAATTCAAGGAGGAATAATTACTTTCTATCCCAATTTTAAAAGTTCAACTTTATAGATAAAGATAAGGAGAGAAAAACCAATAGTCAAATAATCAATAATGCTTGCCCCTCTGTGTCTGTGTGTTTTCCAGGTGAGAACAAGAATTTGTAATTATAGAAAGATTTGATCAAACATTTTCCTATTTGGTGAAAGATGGCAGCCCCAACATCCTAACCTATGGGGAGGCAAAGTCTGAGGCCAGGCTGCATATGGCTGAGGCCTCACCTGGACCACTCTGGATTCCAGCATCCATGCCACCTGCCATGGTTCATGACATCCATTCCTTGGAACACTGGGGAGTAGATTCAATTGACGAGTGTTAGGATCGGGCAACTGAGAGGCTCACAAGGGCCCTCTTTGATGCAAGAACATAAATGATGAGACATCCCAGGTCTCTCTGATGCTAGCTGTGTGAGCAAGTTTATGAAGCAATCTGTGCTTTGGTTTTCCCATCTATCAGAAGAGGTTATCTGGGAGTTATGGTGACTTTTTAATTTAACAGAGGCAATCCATGTAAAAATAAAGTGCTTAGAATGGTATAGGGCATAGGGTAGGAGCTCAAAAATAATATTTATTATCAATACTACCAGCCTTATCATAAAAGAGCTGAATCGTAATGTGGCAGAGTAAATACACTTTGTGTGAGACAGGCACATATCTCAGAAAGACTCTCTATAATATTAGGTAACATCAGCGTGCTCTTTTCATCTCTGTCCCCGCCAAAACTGTGTGAGGGTATCAGTTCTCTAAGATCTATATTTCTTCTACATAAGTAATGTTAAAATTCAGAGGGAAGGTAACCAAGGGTCACTATGTTTTATTTTTTAAAATTTTTTTGAGATGGAGTTTAACTTTTGTTGCCTAGATCACTGCAAGTGATTCTGCCTGCCTCGGCCTCCCAAAGTGTTGGGATTACAGGCGTGAGCCACCGTGCCTGGCCAGGTCTCTACATTTAATGAGAGAATTGTGTGTGTGTGTGTGTGTGTGTGTGTATTTTCCCCAAAGTGGTAAGATTTGGAAAGTGTACCATTTGTGTAAGCTGAACTTTGCCAGGCCACACTATCAGGGGGAAACAGAAGGAATCCCATCCCTCTGCCTCCTGCCCATCTGCTACTGCATGACCTTTAGTTCTTGGAAAGGAGGCCATGATTTTTGCTCAGTTCTCTCACAGTATCTTAGAGGTGAGTCCCTCAAGGTATAAAAATGGAGCTGTGTTCTCTAGAGCACATGGTGTGTTGAGACCAAGCTGTGCTCTGGGCAGGCGTGGAAGAGGTGGCTTCTACTCTCTCTTGGGCTGCCCTTTGTATTAGAGGAAGGAAACTTCACTGTCTCATCTCCCAGGGGCTCAGAGATTTTGTAAGATAGCTTTTCAGTGTGTGCTTGCAGCCTGCAACGAGTTCATGGAAGGCTGGGCCAGGAGACAGATCTGAAAGGCAAATCCCAGATGAGCTCATGAGAATCAGCAAGAGAGATGGCCGGCCTGTCCCCAGTTTCTGACTTGTTAGGTCTGAGGTGGGGCTGAGACTATGCCTTTCTGACCAGCTGTCAGGTTATGCTGAGGCTGCTGATCAGGAGACTCCAGCGTCTTTGGAGGACCCCTGGCCTAGGACTTTATTATTGCATCAAAGTGTCTGCCCAAGTTCTCTTTCTAGAGAAGAACTTGGGATCTGGGGCACGTGCATGCAAGGCACCTTAATTACCCTCATTCTTGCAGATGCAGAGAGCTTGATGAGGAGTCAGCAGCCAACTAAACTGGCTGCTTGAATCCTACAGCTGGTGACAGTGGAACTGGATATAGTGTGCATGTATGTGATTCTCGGAAACCAGGAAAGGAGATGGTGCGTTCCAGGGAGACGCTGAGGGTGTCACCCAATCGGGATCTACAGCTGTTGATTTTCAGATGTGCTCCACAGACCCCCTAGGGGTTCCATGGATGCCACCAGGAGCAGCCGACTACTTTTGGGCCCAGGTTTGAGGGTCGTGAAACAGGGCAATTCCACTTTGACAACTTTTACGTTGGAACATCCATGTTAGGTTTCTTCTGGAGAAAGCACTTTGGCTAAATCAATCAGAATGGCCCAGAACTAGGTACCCTCCATGTGTGTCCATTTTAGGAAAGAGCAGACGTCACTTAGCTTTCCACATGGAAGGGGGTGGAGGTGGCTTAAGCTGACACAGGGAAACGAGGACGACAGGGTCTTGTCTGTGCACCCAGGCGTCCTGGAAATCTAGGGGAAGAAGAGTCACCAGGCGCCAGGATTGGGAGTGCAGCATGACCAAGTTGCTGGGAGGCGAAAGTGAAACATGTTTAGGGTTAAAGGAGGCCAGAGGACTCAGTAGCAGGAGCTGAGCACACGGCTTCAGTCTAGTGACTTAACAACTCTCTCCACCTCTGCCTCTCCCGGGGGCGCTTCTCTTTTCTCCCCCTTTCTGTCTTCCAACTGGCTAATTATCACTAGGCTTCCCCATTCCAATTCCCGGGAAACATGGCCAGGGCCTGTCATCAGCTTTCCTTGGTCTTTTTACTTGTGGCACAATCCTGTGGCTCAGAATGCAACCACTCCCATGCCAGGAGAACCCTGGGGCTCCCAACCCCAGCAGAGGCTGCAAAGGGGCCACAGATTCCCTTGGAAGGGCAGCAGGTGATATAGGCAACTGGGATGTTCTGTCTGTGAGGGTTCCCAGGCACCGTGACTGACCTGCCTGAAGGCCTGGCTGGCATTGTGCTGGCCTACCTAGGACATTCAACTGTTTGCTTGCCAGGCTCTCAAGGCCTTCTTCCTCTTGATGCAGTTTCAACAATGTCCCTACCTACCACAGCCTATTTCACATGCAGACGCCCATGCACACACCCCCCTCAGCCGCTGGTTGGTGGGATCCATAACTGATGGTGCGGGACTACATTATTATTATTATTATTATTATTATTATTACTTTTTGAGACGGAGTCTGGCTCTGTCGCCCAGGCTGGAGTGCAGTGGCACAATCCCGGCTCACTACAAGCTCCGCCTCCCGGGTTCACGCCATTCTCCTGCCTCAGCCTCTCCGAGTAGCTGGGACTACAGGCACCCGCCACCACGCCCGGCTAATTTTTTTTTTTTTTTTGTATTTTTAGTAGAGACGGGGTTTCACCGTGGTCTCGATCTCCTGACCTCGTGATCCGCCCGCCTCAGCCTCCCAAAGTGCTGGGATTACAAGCGTGAGCCACCGCGCCGGGCCTACATTATTATTTTATCTTATATAGTCATGCGCCGCATAATGACGTTTAGGTCAACAATGAAGTGTATATACACAATGGTAGTCCCATGAGATCGTAATGGAGCTAAAAAATCCCTGTCACCTAGTGATGCCATAGCCATTATAACATCACAGTCCAATACATTACCTTGTCTATGTTTAGATTCACAAATACTTACCTTTGTGTTATAACTGCCTACAGTATTCAGTACAGTAACATGCTGTACAGGTTTGTGCCTAGGAGCAATGGGCCACACCATATAGCCTAGGTGTATAGCAGGCTATACCATCAAGGTTTGTCTAAGTACATGCTACGATGTTTATACAATGATGAAATTACCTAAGGACGCATTTCTCAGAATGTATCCCCATTATTTTTTTATTTTTATTTTTAATTTTTTTTTGAGATGGAGTCTTGCTCTGTTGCCCAGGCTGGAGTGCAGTGGCACGATCTCGGCTCACTGCAAGCTCTGCCTCCCGGGTTTGAGCCATTCTCCTGCCTCAGCCTCTTGAGTAGCTAGGACTACAGGCACCTGCCCACCACAATGCCCGGCTAATTTTTTGTATTTTTAGTAGAGACGGAGTTTCACTGTATTAGCCAGGATGGTCTCCATCTCCTGACCTCATGATCCACCCACCTCGGCCTCCCAAAGTGCTGGGATTACAGGCATGAGCCACCGCACCTGGCTGTATCCCCATTATTAAGTGATGCACGACTATATGATTCTGATTACCAAAGTAATACATGTTGGATGTGCAAAAGTAAAACTGTATAGAAAAAAATTACGTAGAAAGAAAAAGTGCTTCCTAATTAAACCCACAGTTGATAAATTCAACAGGTTTGTGAATATATCTTCAGAGTTTTTCTAGGCATTTACTTATTTATTATTTTTTAGAGGTGGGGTCTCACTATGTTGCCCAGGCTAGAGTGCTGTGGCTATTCCCAGGTGTGATCATAGGCACACAACCAGCCTCAAACTCCAGGCCTCAGGTGATCCTCCTACCACAGTCTCCTGAGTAGCTGGGACTGTAGGCATGCACCACTGCACCCAGCTTCTAAGCATTTAACAATATGTGCATATATTATAAATACATAATAAAAATGAATTCAAAGAAAATATAGTTTGTAACTTGGCTTTTTACATTTCAATATATCTTTAAATTCTGTATCATTAAGTAGAGATCTTCCATCTTTCTGATGGCTATTAGTGATCCACTGTTCAAATGTATCATAGTTTAAGCAATTCTCCACTGAGAGACATTGGAATTTTTCCATTTGGGGGCTAATATACACAGCCTGGTTTGGATATATTTGTGTTGTGTACATGGTTTTGTAGGAGAGATTGCTAAAAAGATGGCTAGGTTAAAGCGTATGACTATCTTACATTTTAACACATATTACCGAATTGGGCAGGGCCTCTTCCCAATGCTGCTTGTCAGAGTCAGAGCCTACAGTTGCCAACAATGTCCAGCTCCTCTCTAGCTCCCTTGATATCATGTCCAGTTGTTAATCCTCACCCTGCTGCTTCCTATGGATGGACTCAATGGACATTTAGCCAATGCTACCACCATATTATAAAAAATAATAACAGTTGGTGGGGGTGGTCTCCTTAGAAGGAGCTACACATACAGCAAGGAGCCAGATTAAGCTGTTCAGAACTGATGCCAAAACTCCTATCTTATATTTGCTTTGGAAATTGAGATTCCTTTTAATGGTTAAAGTTGCAGGTCTGAAAATATTTTGATCATTACAAGTGAACCAGACTAAACTTTTCAGGGCACTGCATAGAGCAAATATGAAACCAAGAGCGTGATCCCCAAATACACTTTCTACAAGCTGCTATTTTAAAATGTTAATTTGTCTCACTAAATCCTAGTAACTGATTTTGAAGAGCCTGGACAGAGTCAGATCTGAGTTAGCAACCGGGCTCAGTGGGGCAAAGACTGCTGGTTAGCTAATGACCATGCTGCCCTTCTCCCCTCTAATGAACTCTAAAATGGACATGTTTCCCAACCTACCTTGCCCACCCTAACCTGGGCAGCTAATGGAATGTCAATTAAAGTTGTTGGTGGGGCTTCTGGAAGACTTTACAAGGGTTGCCTCAGCTGAAGACAACCTTTTTGCCCTTCCTACCCAAAATATGGAAGTAAAGTTGAGGGCTCCAGTAGCCACCACAAATCACGAGCAAACTTGAGGATGGAAGCCCTCTGTAGGGCAGTGTATCAGAAAGACAGAAAGAACCTGGGTCCCTGATGACCGTGTACTCGGTCACCCTACCAGTTTTGAACAGCCTCTGCCAGATTTCTCTTATGTGAGAGGAACAAACATCTTGCTGAAGACTCTTACTTGGGTTTTTTTCTATGCAGTTGAACAGAGTTCTAAGTGACATATTTCTCTACTTACTAGGTTGTGTGACCCTAGGAAAGGTAACTCCATCTCTTCAGGCTTCAATTTCTGGAGATTGGGTAATAAACAGCGGCCACTTAGTGGGATGGTTGTGATAAATGAGAGGACATGTACTTAGGGCAGTGGTTCTCCAAGTTGGTCCCACATCAGAGTTACCTGTGGAGCTCTTAATCTCTTGATGCCCAGGCCATACCCCAAAACTCATTAAATCAGAAATTCTGGCAGTAAAATCCAGGCATCAGTGATTTTTAAAGCTCCACAGGTCATTCAAATCTGCAGCCAAATTTGAGCCGCACGGGTTTAGGAGGCCTCAGGTTGTTTATTGCCGAGGTGCAGGCTTGCTTGGGCTTGCCTGATGGGTTGGTGGGACAGGACCTAAAAAAGTCTATTTGTTGGGGATTCTGAGGAACCTTCTGGGAGAAACAGATACAATGAGAGGGTGGCAAACAATTGGTTGAGTAACAGAAGGGGTCAATAATTTTGAGTATAGCTGATGATACTATTTGAATCTGTCCCAAGTTGGCCTGTAAGGACACCTCTCTGGATTCAAATAGAGAGCGGGTGCCAAGACGCCAATTCACCCAAAACTCCATAAATCCTTGCAACACAGGGCCCACTGCCTTGAGACTTCACCAATATAATGCAAAGGGGAAAAGACAAAAAAAAAAAAGTCCATTTCCACAGCTCTGGCAGCAGCATGGGATAGCAAAAGCTGGTAGGGACTGGGGTGCAGGTGAGAAATAGTGAAGAAGCCACAGGTTGGCGAGGGGTAGGAGCAGTGGTGCCCCTTTAGAACAGTGCCCAGAGAAAGCAGATTTGATCATGAGCCTATGTGAGACACCCTCGGGAGCCCCCTGAAATATTTGGGAGTGGCAGGAAGGGGCTGGAGGTCCTACATTAACAGGGCCATTAGGCCAGTGATCTTGTCAGACTGGCAAATTCAGGTTACATATGTGTAGGCCTCCTTGCACATTACTTAGGAAATCTTAACCTTTTCAGGGGAGGAAATCAGCTCTCAAAGAGACAAGCCCAGAGACCAGGAGGTCTCAGACTTGACAGTACTTCTGCCTTTTTCAGAGAAAGAGTTGACCAGTGATCACCACTTTTTCTGTATCAAACTCCACTCCAAATGCTAAATCCTATTAATCTGGAAGAACTGGGGGTGGGATTGGCAATTAAAAAAAATACTTCAAAGCCTCTGAAAACAGCCAAATGAATTCACCTGTAATTGACATTCTCAAAAGTGAAGTTGTCTGAATAAAAGAAAATGCCTTTGAAAGAAAAAGTATATGAAATGAAGTGTGTATTTTCAATGATCTCACATGAAACACATGACAGAAAAATTCTCCCAGCACTGATTTTTCCAGATATTTTCTTAAAAAAAAAAAAAAAAGATAAAAGAAGGGAGGGGGGTATAAAAACTCACAACTAGACAGCTCATAAGGTCACTTTTTTTTTTTTTGAATTAGGGCGAATAAAAAAGGAAACATCTAAATCTGATGTTCAAACAACCTTTTCTGTTTGATCCAATCCTTTCTCCTTAAAAGTACTTTTATAAGTGCCCCAGATCTCTGAGCTGGTAAAGACACTCCGTTCCTCCCTTTCTGGTCCCTACCGGGTTTGAAAGGCAAACTGCTCCTTCCTCTGTCCATCAACATTCTGCCCAGAATGAACACTATATGGATGCTCTTTAAAAAATTAAATAGATTTTTTTTGTGTGAGTTCTCTCACCTTTAGTTTGAGAATCCCAATCCTAAAATAACCGTGTACACATTCAGAAAGACTTAAGAATTTCTATATCTACTGTGAAGTGGAAGAAAATTAATTACCCAAATGATGCCTTGCAAATGTTACTTAACATGAGACTCAAGATGAATAGTGTGCATTTTTATCTGTAAATCATGAAGTAGTTAAACATTTCAAAAAGGAAATATATTATTTAAATGTCAACTGAAATCTCAGCAGTGGTTCTCAGACTGGAGCATGTGTCAGAGTTACTTGGAGGGCTTGTTAAAACACAGCTTGCTGGGCCCACACCCAGAATTTGATTCGGGAGGTCTGAGGTGAAGGCTGAGAATCTGCATGACTCACAGGCTCCCAGATGATGCCGATGTTGCTGGTCAGGGGATTGCACTTTGAGAACCCTGCTTTATAACTTGTCCACACTAAGACTTTTCCCTCAGTAAGTGTGACATACTGGGAGAAACACTGGAATGGGAGCCAGGAGACCCATGTTTTTGATGTGGTTTTTACCTGACTACATGTATATTCGTAGCCTAGTCACTACACTTCTGCTAGGATTTGCTGAGTAAGGCACAGAATGGTAGGAAAATCTTTACGCTCAAGGGGCTTTCAAATAAGTAGATGGGGTAAGATCCGTACACAAATCACTACTACACTTATCATACCATAAAATAGATAAAAATAATATGGGCTTCAGATAAAGATAAGCTCAAGTTTGGTTAGCCACAGGGAAGGTGACATCCTAATGAAGATCGCACTAGAGACAGATTTTGAAAGATGAAGAGGAGAAGGGCAAGGGTCTGGGGACAATGAACCACCAGACATTTTTGGGCAGACAGGTGGCATGATCAAAGGTGTTACATTGGTCAAGAATCTTCATTACTTGTGATGGACACTCAACTCAAATGGATTTAAACAAACAAAAGGGGAACTTATTGTCTCATGAAACTAAAAGTCCAGAGGTAAGGTACAGAATTCAGATGCTCAAAACAATGCTATCAGAAATTGGTCCCTCCTCATCTCTCAGCTCTACTTTCCTATGCTAGCTTCCTTCTCTAGTAGGATCATGTCATGTGACAAAGATGGCTGCCAGCAGCCCAGGTGTTTTTACTGACATAGCAGTTTTAATAAAAAACTGTGGTACAGCTGGGTGCAGTGGCTCATGCCTGTAATCCCAGCACTTTGGAGGCCTAGGCGGGGAGTTCACCTGAGGTCAGGAGTTCGAGACCACCCTGGCCAACATGGTGAAACCCTATCTCTACTAAAAATACAAAAATGAGCTGGGTGTGGTGGCAGGCGCCTGTAGTCCCAGCTACTCGGGAGGCTGAGGCAGGAGAATCACTTGAACCCGGGAGGCAGAGTTTGCAATGAGCCAAGACTGCACCATTGCACTCCAGCCTGGGTGACAGAGCGAGACTCCTTCTCAAAGAAAACAAAAACAAAAACAAAACAAAAACAAAAAACCGAAACTGTGGTGCTTCTTTCCCAAAAGCCCTGAGGCTGACACTCACTGGACCATCTTGGGTCACATGTCCATTCCTTTGAGGCCAAGGGACTTGAATGACTGTCCAAACCTGGAACATATGCAGGTGTGGTATGGTCAAAACCACGCAAACCTCATGGACTGAGTAGATGATGTGATTTCCCGAAAGCAAAGCAGGGTGCTGTTTCCAAAGGGTCTCCCCTCCTGCCTACTGCACAGGAGAAAACTTAAGAGTTACTGTAGATATGAATAACCCAAACCTAGGATCCAACAGGTATCGAGGGGTCCCTATTTAACAAAATGTCCCTCCCACCTCTCAAGTCCTTTGCCAATGGACTTCGTACAACTTGGCATCGGTTCCTTGGAGTCTGGTCTAGGGCAGCTCTCTGGCCTTTGTTCCCCTCGTACTGCCTCTCTTCTCTATAGCAGCAGACATCCTGCAGGGGGAACTGTTCAGCTTGGCAGTGGGGTGGGCATGTGCAGAGGCAAGCTCCTCTAGACTAGGCTTTGAAAGCCATTTCTGATGTATCGGTTGCCTCTAAATGTCCAATCAGGCCAGGGCAGGGGCTGTTCATCCACTGTACAGATTTACCCCCTCAGCCTTGAAGCCCACTGTCACCTTCCTAGAAGGCTCTGGTCCTTTCCTATCCCTGTGGATGCTGCTCATCAGGTTCCTCCTGCTGGGCTCAATACACTGGGCACCAGGCTGCCTGTGCTGTCCCACGTGGTGGGTGCCCTGGGGGCTGTTCCTGAGTGACTACAGCACCCACACTTACTACCTTTCTATGAACTGCCTCCTCTATGGCTCCCTGGCCCTCCTGCTCTTTGAAAGGAGGGAGGGGCCACAGTGGCAGAGGTATCGAAGAGGTGGCAGGGGACTGAGAGTAAGATTTGGCTCTGGCAATGAAGGCAACAGGTGCCTCCAAGAAAGTCAGTGTGGGGAGATGGCTGTGTTGAGTGGGCGTGGCTGGATGGGGAAGATGAAGATCAGTGTGTTGGTGAGTCTTTGGACAGACTGGTATTGGGGTCCAGGCTGAATGAAGAGCAAAGAAAATGAAGCCAAAAGGGGGTAAAAAGGTGAGAGAAATGGTGGGCTGGCAGTTGTGGGAAGACAGGTGAGAATGGAGCACAGTGGAGTTTAAACTTTCCAGGTCTGAGGCAAGGTAGCCGTGGGTACCTTGAGTACCAGAGTAGCCGTGGGTGCTGCTGCTGAAGCAGAGGGGAGAGAGGGAGTTGGGGGCAGGGTTGTTTCAGGAACTGAGAATGCCAGGGAGGGCCATGCAGACAAGAAACTGTTTCTTGTTCAACACTTGCTAGGTCAAGCCCACATGGTGCTGCTAAGCACTCCCCAGAAGCTCCTCTTTCAGCTGCCACCAGTGACTGTTGGGGATTCACAAGGAATGAATGAAGGGCAGCTGGCAGCCCTGTGTGTATGTGGACTGGCATGGGGTGGGCAGGCTTATTTGCTTTGAGTAGCAGGGCCACTGTCCAAAAGTCAACTGCCTTGGGGTCCTCAGGCAGCCAGTCCCACTTGCTATGCCTTGGGGACAGACAGCTCCTAATCTGACAAGGGCATTGACTATAGTGTAAAATCTGACCTCTAGGAAATGCAGTGGAATAGAGTGTGGGCCATCCTCCTTCCCAGGCCTAGACTGTTCAAGACCAGCTGGACAGGAAGGCATCATTAGAGAAAAATAAAGTAAATATGCGGTTTGAATTTTTGCCACACTAGATTAACTGATTCTTTAATTGGTCTGAATTCATATACCTTCTCAGTGCATTTGCACTGCCTAATAACTGTAATAAACACAGCAACAACAATTATTTTTAATATATTGGGCACCATATACCAGGTACTGTGTCCAAACACAGCTTATTTCAGTTACTCCTCCCCACAACCCCTAACATATGGGGAATTATCCCCCACCTTACATATGAGGTACGTAAGGTTTAAAGAGATTGAGCTGCCCTGCGTTGGCTAGAAGTGACAGAACCCAGGACTCTCTGGCTTCTCAACTCTTGCCTCCTTGTACCTGATCCCATTGCTATACAGTACAACATCAGGACTTTGTGGCTCAACTGGAATGTTTTCCTCAAAAAGACAACAGAAATAATTCTTTGGAAAAAATTCTACAATTTGAAAATAGTGGAATTTGTAAATTAATAAATAAAAATTCAAGATCATTGATTCTGCAAAAATGTAGAAGCTGCAGCTGAGGTAAAAAGGCATTTAAAACTGCACATTAAAGGTTGATTCTTTCGATGAGATCACAGTGAAATCTGGGACAGGAGAATTAGAGCTGTTAACGCCTTTTTGCCATCAACTTGAATCATACAAAATAATCTTAGGTATACGCAGATCCAAAGACCTGGCAGAGATGTGTAAAACCCACAGGCTAAATGTAATTCCCCAAGCCAAACAATCCCAGCCCTTGAGGGTGGTGAGGGTGAGGTGGACCAAGGGAGGACCTGTGGGGCTGAATCCAATGGCCTGGCTCTCTGGAATTTCCTCAGTAAAGCCAGAAGGCCCAGAGGACCTGTGGCTGGTAAGAAATCCCATCCCCATTATTCACGATCAAGTCTCTGCACCTCACCTCTGGCCCAGGGATGTCCAAGTTGGTAGGGCCAGGCCCTTTCTAGTGTTTCTGGGGAACCTATATTTCTGTTCCTCCCCCTCACTCCCTCTCACCCCTCTTCTGTGGTAGGAGCTACCTTGGCTCCCGAAAGGCTACTGCAAATGGCTCTGCTTGTGACCTGCAAGACAGATGTGCCGCAGAGTGGAAAACCTTCCCACTGTTTATTCCTAAAACTAGAAGATGCCCTCTGGGTTGCAGGCTCTGTATACATAAAACAGGATCAAAAGAAGGTCTTAGTGCTTCCATGGTCTGTTTCATGCGTTCAGGCTGACATTCATAATCTTGTTTTTAGAAGCTGATCTAAATTATTGTCTTTGGCCAGGTGCAGTGGCTCATGCCTGTAATCTCAGCACTTTGGGAAACTGAGGTGGGCGGATCACTTGAGCTCAGGCATTTGAGACCAGCCTGGGCAACATGGCAAAACCCTGTCTCTGAAAGTAATATAAAAGTTGGCCGGCTATGGTGGTGTACGCCTGTAGTCCCAGCTACTAGGGAGGCTGAGATGAGAGGATCACTTGAGCCTGGGAGGTCTAGGCTGCAGTAAGCTGTGATGGCACCACTGCCCTCTAGCCTGGGCAACAGAGTGAGACCTTGTCTCAATAAACAAACAAACAAACAAACAAATTCTTGTCTTTATTTTAATGATTTTTTTTTCTAGCTCAGCAAGTGTATAATGTTCTTTGCCTTAATAAGCCTGGGCAACAGAGAGATCTTGTCTCAATAAATAAATAAATAAATTCTTATTTTTATTTTAATGAATTTTTTTCTAGCTCAGAAAGTGTATAACGTTCTTTGCCTTAATAAGAAAGGAAGAGTTTGACTACTTGACAACGGAAGACCTTCTAATTCCCAGATTTGATAATCTATTCACCTGAAGGGCTTTGACTCCTGGGACAAGCTCACCATAGCTCTGAGCCTTATTTGGTTGTTCTAAGGTAGAAGAAAAGAGATCTTTTACATCCAGATCCCTATTCTCAGCTCCAAGTACAAAGGTTAACCTCATTTCTGAATTCCATTATTTTTCTAAACTTACTGGTCAATAAAACTGAGTCAGTCCAGATAATGATTTTGTACCTTGGACACTGGTAGCTTTATCTAAGTTCAAGGCACAGAAATAGAAATAAAGATGCCCCCAAGTCCTCCTCTACCATACTGAATATTCAGCGTCTACTGACAACTTCTCTGATTCTAACATGTATCAGGCAACAATCATGGGAATCCTTGTGTGATGCACTACAGCAGAGCTTACCAAGAGGTATGACGGAATGAAAAATGGGACCGTGGGCTGTGAACTTAACTTTCGCCAGGCTCTAATGAATTTCCTTACCCCTGTTTCGTACAACAAGTGTGAGGATCAAATACATATAAAAAGTCCCTGACCTGGGGTTTGAGACCAGCCTGGATAGCATGGTAAAACCCCATCTCTACTAAAAATATAAAAAATTAGCTGGGCATGGTGGTGCGCACCTATAATCCCAGCTACTCAGGAGGTTGAGGCAGAAGAATTGCCCTCTCCGGTGCCAGGCATTCTTCACAAAAGTCCCAATAGAAGGGAATTTCCCTTCCAGTCTGTGGAAAATCTGACACAGGAAAACAGGCTTTTCACAGCCTCCCTTCCAGCCTCTCCTCCCCTCACCCACCGACTCCAGGGATGGCTGGGAAAAGGCATTATGTTGGTGTTGCCTATGCCTGTCCCCTGAGCAGAAGGATAGCTGCCTCTGGACCTCAATGCAAAGAATTCTCCAGGAGTGAGCGCCCTGGTTTTGTGGCTTCCTCAACCTAGCCTTCCTCACTGTCTCTGAAGCCTATCTATAAATGAGTGTACAAAGCCAGCCCTCTGTAAGAACAGGAACACTCTCACTTCTACTTGTGGACTGACAACATTTTGGTTGACTTCTACTGAATTCAACAAACAGAGGCTAGGGTTTGGACATGGCATTGGGCACAGTAAAAACACAGTCTTACTATGCTGTCACAGAAGGGGACAGGGTTTCAATGACTGAGGTCTCGTCATGAATTACACAATAAGGTAGATTATGTAGATGGTAGACTGGCTCTATTCCTTGGTCTGCCTCTTTGTGGCCACTTTCCTGCTCATTATTATCTCCCTCAAACATGGAGAAGGAAGAGAGACAATCTATCAACTCGACATGTCACTTCCCCCACACTGGCACATCTGTCAGGGCCCAATAGACTGCAGAAAGAGCAACTTTTCCTCCAACTTTTTCTGGGTTATGCCTCTTTTCTCTATTAAATGCAAAATTTGCTGATCTAAGTATACATTTTATAGCACATCTGGCAGTTTGAATGATGTTATTTACAAATGCTATAAATCGAAGTGCTAGTTTTTCCTATGTTATCAAAGTTTTCAAATAAACCAATAGATGATATAACTCTCCTAAACTAACTCATATATTATTATCTGTTGAAATTAAACAGACAGTGAATTATCCAGCCACCTTTTCCCCAAAGTCTAGGCCAATTAGATTTGACCAGCTATGCCAGGGCCCTGAAGATTTAAAGATAAAATGTCTACAACTAGTATTAAAAATGACCTAGTTTATTAAGAAAACCCATTAAAGTATTTCAAAAACAAAGTCTGGTCTGACAATTTTATGCTATGAAAAGGAATCCTTCTTTTAAGTGGCTATAAAAATTATTATGCAACATCAAAAAATTTAAAATCTATTTTTGTCTGAACTGCATTTGTTCCTTAAATGAAGATCATCCTGAAGGAGGCAACTGAGATTTAGAAAAAATATTTACAATAAAGCCATAACCTCATGCACATTAGCTAAGTAAGGCTAAAATGAAATAGCAAATAAAATTATAGAAATTTACTTTTTTTTTAAAAAAAAGAAAAAGGTATAGGGATAACTCCCATTAACACTGATTTAAATACGAATGATAAAATTTATGAGTGGGTGTAAAAGCAGAAGATTTACAGGCTAACTATTGAGCATGATACTGTTTTGCTAGACATCACCATAAGATGGATGAGCTGTAACAGTGACTTGGTTTAACTAAAAAGCAGCTGCTCTCTCAAGTATGCGGTCTCTCCAAACAATGTAAAATGCTGTGATTCACTGATTAAATATGAAATGTTTCCACTCTGAAATTCACACATGATGTTTATGTGGAGGATGTACTCAGAATTATGACACTGTGATGACAGGCAGAGACAGTGTGAGCCCCGGAGTGGCTGCTCAGTGCAGAGGAGACTGCCCACTGTGGGTCTGCACATCACCTCCCCACCACCAAGCGGATAGCCCTGACCACATGTCTTACTGCTGGGGGTTATACACAGGGCAGTCATAAATCATCACTGCAATATTTATAACTTCTTGCCTTGAACCAGAACCAATTAAAAACACACTTGGAAAACATGTTCTCTAACCTCTTTAAAATATTTATATGGATCAACTTTATTGAAAGTGAATAAACAGAGATAATGTGGCAAAAAGAAATTTTCCCAATATTAAACCCTTCATGATACTTTTTAATTCACTATAAGGAAAAGAATCCACCAGTAGTAGGTAGCTACTTATTTTTGCTGAGTGTCCTCTGCTTTTCTGCATGCTCCACAATCTTTTCTTCCACATAAAGCCCCTTCCGCTTTCGTACCGCGTTCATGTACTTCCGGGCTTGGTTCTCAGAGTCAGCCTTCTCCCCAAAGTGCAAGTATTCTTCCTCAGTAGTTGGCACCCAGAAGGGGTCACTGGGAATGATCTTGTAAAAGAAGATGACAGAATGTGCAAGGTTAGGCATTTTTAATTTCAAACCTTATTCACTGAGCTCCCCAATTCATATAGTCTTAGCTAATGAAAAAAAGTTAGGCAATGAACAGCTAAGCTTGATAGGAATGGTAATAAGTATGAAGAAAAGGCAGGGCGTGGTGGCTCACACTTGTAGTCCTAGCACTTTGGGAGCCAAGGCAGGTGGATTGCCTGAGCTCAGAAGTTCGAGACCAGCCTGGGCAACATGGTGAAACCCTGTCTCTACTAAAATACAAAAAAAAAAAAAATTAGCTGGGTGGGGCGTCATGTGCCTGTAGTCCCAGCTACTAGGGAG
Source organism: Symphalangus syndactylus (assembly GCF_028878055.3). NCBI lineage: Eukaryota > Metazoa > Chordata > Mammalia > Primates > Hylobatidae > Symphalangus > Symphalangus syndactylus. Next base: position 23,689,386 of record NC_072427.2, on the reverse strand, counting down.
GCTGAGGCAGGAGAATCACTTGAACCCGGGAGGCGGAGGTTGCAGTGAGCTGAGATCATGCCGCTGCACTCCAGCCTGGGCGACAGAGTGAGGCTCCAACTTAAAAAAAAAAAAAAAGTATGAAGAATCATGGGAGGTGTGAACAAATGTAAGTAGATTCAACAAAACTTGTAACATACATTATTATTCTTTGCTCATAGCGCCAGTTCATAACACTAAGGAAGAAAGAAAACTATTAATTTTTCATAATATAATTTTAAAAAGCTTCCATTTTTGCTAGGATATATCTGAATGTTAATGTCTTTGCCATCAATATTTTGCCTTTGTCCTCAACCTCAACAAAGATCAACACATGTAACTACACTCTTATTATTATTACATATATTTTCTTATTTAAGAGACAGAGTTCTGCTCTGTTGCCCAGGCTGCAGTGCAGTGGTGCAATCATAACTCACTGTAGCCTCAATCTCCTGGTCTCAAGTGATCCTCCTCCCTTGACCTCCCAAGCAGCTAGGATTACAGGTGCATGCCACCATGCCTAGCTAATTTTTAATTTTTTTTTCTGGAGGTGGTGGGTGCATGACATTGTGAATGGAAAAAATGCAGCAAAATGTTTACTTTAAAATGTTCAATTTGGGGGGAGGCGGAGGCAGGCGGATCACCTGAGGTCAGGAGTTTGAGACCAGCCTGACCAACATGGAGAAACCCCGTTTCTACTAAAAATACCAAAAATTAGCCAGGCTTGATGGTGCGTGCCTGTAATCCCAGCTACTTGGGAGGCTGAGGCAGGAGAATCTCTTGAACCCGGGAGGTGGAGGTTGCAGCGAGCTGAGATCATATCATTGCACTCCAGCCTGGGCAACAAGAGCGAAACTCTGTCTCAAAAGAAAAAAAAAAAGTTCAATTTTATGTTGTATGAATTTCACCTCAGTACATTATTTTTAAAAAGACAGACTTAAAGAAATTTCCCTGAATACAGAATACAGCACAGAGAGATGGAGATTTAAAAAAAAAGTCTGAAAGGAAAGTCAAGAGCCATCAAGTATGTACAGGGTGTATCTAACAGGAGTTCTAAAACCAAAAAACAGAGAACAGGATGAGAGTCTTCAGATGGAAAAACCTCACTGAGTCTGGACCAAGATAATAAAATAATCCACCCCTTGCGACAGTGTTGAAATGCTGGATATCTGTGGGCACCTCCATCTCATGAGGCTTGATTCTGACCCACTAGACACTATAGAATGTGAGGTGTGAGCCACAACTGTGCTTCTTGCTCTTGAACAAAGGTTGGAAACAAAGCAGCTGCCTGTTTCCTGGTGCTGAGGCAGGTACAGAGAAAATCAGAGAGAAAAGCCAGATCATCTAGAGGAGAATATGAATCAGACCAACGAGACGCTTCGCATCAGCAACAGCAGTTGCCGGGACACAATGAAGTCCTTCAGAGTGCTAAGGAGCCTCAGTGTGAGCCTACATGTCTTTATCTAGTTAAATAAACCATTATCAGTGAACCAAAAAAAGCCTCTGTCGGACAGACTTTAAAACATATTACCTCTCATGGACACTCAACAAAAGAACTAGAAATATCCTTTTAGAAAAGAGTCCTGGAAGGAAAGAAAGGGCAGACAGTAGAAGTGAGAGCAGCCAGGGGGGCACAGAGGCATTATCAGCACTAGAGTAACAATTCTGGTGGGTGACAGCAAGTCTAAGCAGTGTCCTGAAGTGGGAGCCCAGTTAGAGGTTGGGCAACAACAGGCAGAAAAGGAGACAAGGTCCAGGAATTGGGTGGGGTGGTGGGTAGGCAGAGTGTCAGACAAGGGCGAATGGATGGAATTTAGACGAGAAACTGCAGTAAGGAGGAGGAGTGGGGAGGAAGCTCAGTCCTGTGGACTTGGCCATCTGAGGGGGTTCTTCTGGGTCAGAGGGTTTGTGCTATAATTTTGTGGGCACAACAGTCCCAGAGACTCAATTCTGATTCACTAGCCACTGGGCCTAGGATAGCAAGGCTCATTCCAGATCATTCACCAGGAAACAATGTCACCATGATACCAGCCAGGCTGAGTCAGTATGGGCTCAGGGCCTGGGCAGGAGGAAGGGAGGGAAGGTGGCTGCCACTTAAAACAGCCTGACTGGTCAAAAGCCACCCACCCAGGGTGAGGGTGAGTGTAGCTATGTAGGGGGAGCATGAGGGAGCCTGTGGTGATGGCACAATTCTGTATCTTGATTACATAAAGCTACATATGTGATACATTTTTATAGCACTACAGACATACAAACTCCCATGAATATACAGAGCAGAAGAAAGGGAGCCTGCATCTTTGATGGTATCCCTGAGCCATGGTACCAGCCCTAGTTGCTTAAACAATTACTATTCTGCATTATGGTTCTTGCAGCTGAAAACACTCATAATCTATCAACTGATACAGGGTTGTTGTGAAGACTGAGGAAGGTATTATATGAAAGTCATATGGTAAAGCACCTGGAACATCCTAGATTTGTCTGGCTCCAAAGCCTGCCCTTTGCCATGTTTGCAGACTGCCATGAAGACTGAGTTTATCCAAACATAAATTGCACAATGGTACTAGCTAAGTCAAGTGCATATATTATAACTGGTGAAACCTGAACAAGCGCTATGGGTGTATCAATGTTAATGTACTGTAAGAGATGTTAACATTGGGGGAGGAGGGGTGAATGGCACAGAGGACCTCCTTGTACATATTTTTTGGTAACTTCTCATGGAAAAAAACTATTGTAATTTTTTTTAACAAATTTTTTTTAAGACACCCGGCCACAAGTTATAATTCTCTTTTGTCTGGAGGTAAAATTCTCAACATTCGTAAGAAACACAACCTGTTTTCAGAATTGGTTATTCTGCATTGCTGGGGGGAGCACGGGATGACAGGGGTGGTGTCTGTTCCTCATATTCGAGGAAACAGGCAGAGAGAATGCAATGAGCGAGAAGAACCAAGTGAGTCTGTGTGGAGTCAAACCCAGAGAGTGAGGAGTCGGGAGTTGGCACTTCACTGAATCAGGAGCAGGCACTGAGGCCAGAGTGAATGTGGTGTGAGGGTTAACTGCACTGGCTCTGGAGCCAGGCAGTCTCCCTTCAGTGCCAGTTCCCTACTCGCCTAGCTGTGCGATCTTGGGCAACTTATTTCAAACCATTTATACCTGGGCTCTTCTATTTGTAAGGATGGAATGTTAACAGTCCCAATATCATATGACTGTATGAAGACATCTTCACTACTCCTGCATCTGTGTGGACAGCCTGAAGCCACTTGCCTCAACATGCCCAACAAACCCTGAGAACAGGGGAGATGGAGTAACACTCGAGTGCTCGAGGCTGGTTTTGAATGTCCTTAGTGGAGCAAAGACAAAGCTACCTTTTTATGGTTGTCCAGCTTGTGCTCTACAGAAAGGCCCCTCCAGGCCAGAGAGGGGCTTGATATCAAACTGAAGAAAAAGGTGCTTTTTTTTTTTCCTCACTGCCTCACCCAGAATTCATTGGCCTAGAGTGAGAATGTATTTTTGCAACTCAACAGCCTGAAGGGGATGCCATTTTCTAATCATAAGAAGGCACCCAAGTGCAAACTGTTGCCCTAGGCATTAAGGGAAAAGAAAGCCTAGAAGGAAAAAGCTCTGGGTGCTCCATTTCAATTTTTTGCCCAGTTTTCATGATGATTACTGCTGGCAGGTGGAAAATACCATGTCCAAAATAAGCTTGTTTGGTGCTATTGTAATCACTTCACCCGGTATGAACTTTAGCCCACCCCTCAGGGTAATCTCAGTAATAAGCGATGAATCTTGAGGTTATGCTGACATACATGTACAACAGCACTGGTTGGTAATATTTTTTCTTTCTGTGTCTGTTATTAGCTCCTTTTCTTCCTTTTTCATAGAAGGGTAAAACATAGAAAGAGAAATTATGAGATTGCTGACTTCAAAGGTTTCCTCATGGAAAAATGCCTGTAATTTTATTTTCTCTATTTTTTGAAGCACTTTCTCTCAAAAGCTCTTGATTGTAAATTATATGGTGTGGTAGAATACAAATGAAAAGAAGTGCCTTGGAGTGAGAAGCCATATCTCAACAACTGTGTTATTTCTAAACCTAACTATGGGGGAAAAACCAAGACAGCCAAAAAATATCAGATCAATGACATTTAATTATAATGTAGTTTTTAAGATTTCAAAGATTTGAAGCTTTTGGGAACAGGACCACGACAGGTGGCAAGGACGTGGCAGGAGGATGGTACAAAACTGGGGCAAAACTTTTCTTGAGAATATTTTTCTCTCAAGTTATTTGAGAGACTTATTTTTAATAACAAGATGTAGCTAAGCCAGAAAGTAATATTTTTTTAAAAAGTATTACATGTGTAAGATCAATTTTAAGATTTATTTTTTAAATTTCTGAAGGATAAAGGAGACGGACAACCATCAAGGCTTTCAGGTAACAAAAACTGCCTATTTGGTAAAATCTTGCTGTTTTTATATTAGTTGTCCCAAATATCCATTCTCTACCTTTCTTTGGTAATAGATATTTCAGGTAGGCATATAGCCACCTAGATTCCGAAGGTGGAGGCATACTTTTCCTATAAAGAGCCAGACAGTAAATATCTTAGACTTTGCAGGCCATATATTATTTCTATCACAGCTACTTTACTCTGCTTAAAAGCAGCCATAGAAAATACATACATGATTGGGTACAGCTGTATTCTAACAAATTTTATTTATCAAAACAGACAATAGGCCATAGACCTAAAGACTACATTTCCCAGCCTCCTTCTTAGGTGGGGCCTTGTTAGATGTGGTCAGATGACTGGTTTTGGACATTGGCATGAGGGTGAAGTGATGTGTGCAAGATTCAGTTTGTGTCCTTAAAGGGAAGGAGTATATCTTACTCTTCCTCATCCCTATTCTTATTGGCTGGAATGCAGATGTGATGGGGGAGGTAGAACGGCCACTTTGGACAATCAGTGGGAGCCAAGTGTTGAGAAAGGCAGCAAGCCAGAATGGGCCTGGGCTCCTACCACCGTGAGCTACATGTCAGCCCTAGTCTGCCTCTTTAGACTCAAACGAGAAATAATCTCTGCCTTATTTGAGCCACTATATTTTGAGATCCCTTTAATAGAGCAGTCTTACCTGCTTCCTAACTAATATATCTGACAACTAAGAAATGAAGGGAGCTTTATACATTTTTCTAAAAAAAAAAAGTGCTTTATAAAAATCACTTTTGAGGATAAGACTGACTGTCAAATGATGAGATTTTAAAACAAAAAATAGAATATACGAATTCAAATGAATTTTTCTTCCAATAATGATGCCATTACAACAGCTCTGAATGCCTATTTGGGATCTGCATTTACAGACAATCCCAGTGATTACTTAACCTACATCCTCTTTGTTCTGATCAAACATACTATAACCCAGTTTTATGCACAAGTGTTAATCAAGGCCATCTTCATGAGATGGACGACTTCTCATCTCTAAGATATTCAGAAGCATGACTTGTGAATTCTGAAGGCAGTTTGCAGCAACGGTAACGCCAATGAAGAAGCATTCTTCCTCTCAAGGTCATTAGGTTGAAGTGGACCGAATCTCTCTGGTTCTAAATATCATTTAGCTGTATCGCTCTGTAATCACACATCTGGTCACTAAAACCTGTGGTAGAGGATGCTGTAATGATTTTTTCATTAGAACCATCAGTAATACATTTGCACTACAGACATAGTTTCTATTTTTCAGGCATTGCCTTTTAAAACCCATCCCTTATATTTCTTACTTGGTTTGTGTTCTTATATAAAAGTTGAATGCCAAAAACTAAAACCAAAACTAAGAAGCTAGAATTTTGGATAAATGAGAAATTACTACCCACAAGCACAGGAATTAAAAAATAAATGTTTGGGGGCTACTGTTTTCTACATAATGAAATTCAGCAATATCTCATCAGATATAAGCCAGCAAAGCCATCAAAACACCATTAAGTTTTCAGAGAAATATGCAAAAGTCAAGAAAGACTCATAGTAAATTTACTGTTAAAACCTAGAGTTTGTACTGACCAAAAAAATGTAACCTAAATCACAGCATTAACCTTGGTTCTGTCAAGCATTAAGAATGTGACTTTTTTTTGTTTTTTAAAAGGAAAAGCAGACACAACGGAGTGCTGTGGGCTAGCAACTTCACTTGCATCAATTTAGATGATATGAACTTGCTGAATTAAAATCAAATTTCCTGTCCAAAGTCAATTTTTCTAAAGTGCCACCCTTCTTTACTTCACTGATTCACTTGATTATAAATTTCGTTTTAAAAAGAAAGTTCTCCCTCAATTATTCTCATTTTCCATTCTCTTCTAAATTTAAACTCTTCTTAAAGTGTTCTGGAAAAATGGACCCATTAGGCTAAAGAAAGTGAGAAAGATAACGGCTTAGCATTGAAGCTAAATCATGAGTTTTGCTGAAATAGAGTTTAAGAAAAAAAACCATGGATTATCTGTGTGAAGCCCCATGCAGTGAATGCCACACCGTGGAGAGCAAGCCAAATGAATGTGGTGTAGACTCAGAGAACAAACCACAAGGAAACAATCTTCCCATCAGCAAGGGCTGGTCAGCCACAGTGTCAGGCACTAGGTTAGATATTTGACCTAGGGGTGAAGAAAACTCAGGGAGGGTCCATGATTTGTCCAAATAAATAGAAGAATATTTGAAACCAGGACTATCTGACTCCAAAGTCAATGCTTCTTCCATTACCTTACAAGCCTCCATGGTAAAAGGGAATAATGTGAAGTTATTTCAATTCCCTGTAAACAATAACAAAAAAACTGCTTTCTTAAAACAATCTTTCTACTTATATCCTTGAGTTTGCCATTTGATTCCTGACCTTAGGCTTTTTCTTGAAAAGTAAATTGTTTTTTGCACATGCCCTGCAGTTTGCTTTTACCAGCCTTTTCTCATGTGGCACCTTCTGATTGAATGTCCTTCTTCTTAGCTGGTTAATGTCTACTTTTCCTTTACAGATATGTTCAGGATGGGTGGTCTGACCTTACCCTTGCCGCTTGTTATTATTTTTTCTCTAACTTAACAATGTGTTCACAATCTTTCCTTCTCTCCCCAGCAACGTGGATCTGTTAAGTTTTCCTTTCTGATTACAGATAAGGTTTGCCTTTTCACCTACCTTTACCTACACTAACAATGAAGGGTTCTGAGTAGCCATTTCATTCCATTCTCATTCCACAACACCTGAAAGCCACAGAAACCTTGAATCTCCATAATGGGGACTGAAGAATATACAACACATAATAATTTAAAGCTACCCCTTGCAAGAAGTGTAACTGTTCCCCTCTAAATACTGGAGATTTTTTTTCCCCCTAGAAGAAAATATTCTTAAAATTTCACATTCAAAAGGTCTGTGATTTTGTTTTAAAAGTCTAAAATATATATTTGGATGAAAAAAGGATTAAATTTTCAGCATCTTAAATTTTATATTGAATAAAAAGAACAAATGAGTGTGTGTGTGTGTGTATTATAAACCACAGATGATCTCAGGCTCATTCAATCTGGATGAAAAAGCCATTTGCTTTCTCCTGTTCATTTGACTGAGTTGAGCCGTAGGAAGGCCAAATGGCATGATCTGTGTTGTTTGCTACTCTTGGCCTCTTCTGTAGGGAATGTATCCATAGATGAGAAGGAAGGAATGAATGGGAACTTGGATTTTTACCTCCCAATGGCTGAATACCAGTTGCGGGCTGGCCAGGCCACTTGTCCTCTTCCTGATTTCATCAGCAAAACCAAAGCTTTCAGCAACAGGCAGCACAGCCTTGATGATGAACATGTCTGTCCCTTCTTTCATTTCTTCTTGAAGTACCCGACCTTCTCTCTTTGACAAGACAGCATAGACTCGACCTGTAAAACCATAAATCTTTTAAAATCATGGATCAGTCATATGGCTTGAGCCACACCAAGACATGATTACCCATATACTCTGTAACAATCCACAAATGATTAAATTCGTTCTCAATAATGTTGGTTTACAAAAGCAAGGAACACTTTTTAAGTGTTTATTTAAAAAGCATGAGATTTATAGAAAACTTAGAAACAAAAAATAACAAAAAGTTAAATCACCCCAAACTGCACTGCTCATAGACAAACTCCACAAAACAGCATGAGAGGAAGGAGACTTGTAAAAGGACCTTTCAATGCAGTTTCACCTATGAGCTATCTTTGGGTCTGAAATCCAATGAGATGAGTGTGACTGGGCTTTGTAAATATTAAAATATTTTAATAATTATGAGACCTTATTGGCATGGCAATAATTAAGATGGCATAGGCTATTTGGGCTTAGTAGGCAAGCAACTGGCATTTTTATTACCAAAAATTAAAACCACACACATATTTGCTCATAGTTTTCTTAAACTGGTAATATTTAAGTGGCATGAGTATTAAGTGTTTTATTCCCCTGAAAACTGATAGGTTTGGAATCTTTAAGGTCTGGTAACAATTTCTAGTGCCACAACACAAGAATTCCACTAGCAAATTCTCTTGGATGACTCTTTTAATTCGTCTTTAGGCACAATTCTGCCTCACACTCAGGAGGGAAACATCTTCCCCTCTGGTGTTCTGTATGAGTGTCTCTGGGTATGCAACGTATCCTTTCAACTAATAAGGAGAACAGACCCTGCAAAGAATAGAGATACATTGAAAATCACAGACAATCATGAAGGACTTGCTGTAACCAGCAGATACTCTCTTTAAAGCCTCCTCTTTCACCTGCTGCCTAAAAAATAATTTTAGTTACATAAGTGATCTATTGCATATATTATCCTTAAACATTTATAACATTGCTGCTAAGCAGAGCTGAAGTATCCTTTGACCACCATTGAGTCCTGGACCCTTCTCTCCTAACTGCCAAGGTGATGAGTCTGGAGTGTCTGGTACCCACTTACCTTTATTTATTTATTTTTTAAACTAGAAACTGAGGACACAAAGCCAAAATGTCTGACTTCCAAACTTTTCTCTCTGATTCAGATTTCCCCCTAGTGGCGGTTATTAGGAAGGGTAACAGGAAACAAATGGCAGAAAATCTATTGTGTCACAAGGCCTCAAGGAAAAAACCTAAACTAAAATCTCTGATGAGCCTTCACCATGTTTAGGTTTAGCTTAAAAACAAACAAATTAACACTCCATTCGTAATGAAAGGCACCCCCTTTCCTCTTGTCTACTTTCCCAGCTAGCTACTACATTCTCTCCTTCCTTGCTTCCTCACATCTCCTAAACAGGTGGCTTCTCATTTCTTCACTATGTGCTCTTTCTTTAACCTCTAGCTCTCCTAGTTGCTCCAGGAAACTGCTTCCTTGAAATTTCACAATAATTTTCATATTCCTAACCTAAATGCTTTTTTTTCTTCCAATTTTCATTCTTTGTGATTTCTCTGTGGTATTTGAAGCTACTGATTAATATCTCCTCTGCCAACTGTCTCCAATCTTAGTATTATTCTCCTTACACTCCTGGCCTTCTGACCGTCATTCTCTTTATTTCAGTATCTCCTGAACTTCTTCTTATGGGTATTCTTTGAGGCTTCATACTCTTTAAACAAACTCTCTACTCAGTGAGCCAACTAATTTATAATTTGTGTGGTTTAAACTAACTAATTTTATGCTTGGGACTCCTAAGGCCATCTCTAAGCCAGGCCTCTCCTTGGATCTCCAATACCACTTTACAATGGATGCCAGGCCATCTCTGCTGTGGAAGCCAACTTCCTTTTAAATTAAACATGTCTAAGAATATATTATCTACTTCAAAAGGCAACTCCACTCTCCCCATTCCAACTATTTCCCCCTGTCATTCATACCAGAAACCTCATAGTTACAGAATCACACAACAGTGGGGTAGAAGGAAACTTGAGGGTCAAGAAGTTCTACCAAAGTAGCTGTTTAAGCTCTCCTTGTATACTCTAAAACTCATTTTCTCCCAGGGTAGCCCATTCCATCTTTGGATAACTGTAACAGCTGACAATTCTTGAGTCCCAAATATGTTCCCCTGAAGTTTCTGACCATCAGTCCTAGTTTTTATCACATGGGACAAGTTTAATCCCTCTCCCACAAATTACCGTGTAAGCTACTCAAAGACAGCTATCTCATGTTCATTTTTCCAGGCCAATCGTGCTGTGACTAGACCTGTATTTCCTGTTTCATCATGGCCACTCTCCTACTTGAACTACTATGATTTATTTACATCCCTCTTGGTATTTGGTACCTGGAAATGAAAACAATACTTCAAATACAGTCTGAAAAGCTCCCAAAACAGCAGAATGATTATTATTTTCATTAGTGATCCCTTTTAGTTATATATTATTTGTCTGAGATATATAGAAATCTTACCATGACACCTAACATGTGTGAACTAGTAATCTTTACTCCCCTATCTCATTCGAAGAAATGTTTTAAGGGCCAGGAGCAGTGGCTCACGCCTTTAATCCCAGCACTCTGGGAGGCTGAGGCAGGTGGATCACTTGAGGTCAAGAGTTCAAGACCAGCCTGGCCAATATGGTCTCCACATCGCCACTAACACTACAAAAATTAGCTGGGCGTGGTGGTGCGTGCCTGTAATCCCAGCTACTCCAGAGGCTGAGGCAGGAGAATCGCTTGGAGGAGAACTTGGGAGGTGGAGATTGCAGTGAGCTGAGATCGTGCCACTGCACTCCAACCTGGGCAATAGAGTGAGACTTGGTCTCCAAAAAAAAAAGAAACGTTTGAAGGTAGTTTATGGAAGTACATACAAAACAATAAAACAACAGGGGTAAAAAAGAATGAGGAAAGTGGGGCAAACAGACCACGAATAAGGGGCCAGTAGGGACAAGCTGCCTGACTGCTGCTACATGGGTCATGCCAGCAGGCTTAGATCAATAATTGTAATTGAAACTGAATATAGTTAACATGTAATTTTGATCCATTCAATTTTAATTCCATGAAAACTATATCTTGATACTGGGGCACAGTGATGGATCACCAAGCACAGGAAAATACTACTATAAAACCTTCCGAACACACTTGGTTCTCATGATAGGTGTGTCCAATGCTTGGATGCATTCAAAGACCCTAAATGTGCCATTGTCATCACTGAGAAATTAACATAGCCATATCAATAAGAATTTCTGATCATGTGGCCCTTGACTGCAAATACCTTCATACCCTTTCCACTGAGTATCTGTTCCATAATGATCACTCCTTTGTTCAGTCACTTAAATAAAGATCAGAGTTGGTTGAGTACAGCAGCGGCTCATCACTGTAATACTAGCACTTTGGGAGGCAGAGGTGGGAGGAACGCTTGAGACCAGCTTAGGTAACAAAACAAGACCCTGTCTCTAAAAAAATTTAAAAATTAGCCAGGTGTAGTGGTGTGCATCTGCAGTCCTAGCTGATGGGGGACTAAGGCAGGAGGATCATCTGAGCTCAGGAGTTGGAGGCTATAATGGACTATGATTGTGCCACTGCACTCCGGCCTGAGTGACTGGGCAGGACTCCATGGGAGGGAGGGATGGAGGCAGGAAGGAAGTGAAAGAAGCAGGTACCAGAGTACCCTACTGTATGAAAGGAACCAGGGAAGAGGAATTCATCAAGGAAAAAACCAGCAACAAAAAGGTTCATCAATTAAAAGTTTTGATCAGTGCTCAACTGTTAATGACTACACTATAAATATCTCAGCCTGTATTCAAGGCAGTAACCCACCCCTTCAGCTTCTCTAACTGCCAGACTCTAGAGTACACAGGGCACAGCCTCTGTGCTGCCGGAAGCCAAGGTGTATCACTCACTGTCCACAGGCAAAACCATTTGAGTTTTGCCAACTCTGAGCCCACAGTTTTTTCAACATAGAATACTCTTAGTCCAACTCTACATTCAAATCCTTTTCATCATTCAAGGCCCATTCAAAAATTACTTGTTCCATGAAGTCTTCTCTAATACCCAAGCTCAAAAAAGTCTCTTTACCATTTGGGTGAACATTATCTGTTCTTTTATGGCCTTATGGATTCTCATATATACATTTTCTTCTTCCATAATATTAAGATTAACCTGTACATTCTACAATCTTGAAAGCTAGAAGTTTGGTGATTAAAGGTATGTTGTTTTTTTTTCAGAACTTAGGAAAGACAGTAGTTGTTCACAGCAATGTTTTCTTTAACAGTAAACAATCAGGAAACAATGCAAATTTCCAATTTCAGAATGATAAGTAAACTATATCATATCCTATTGATAAGAGTACATGCAGAGGTTAAAATGAAAATTATGAATTCTAAGTAGCCAAATGAAAGTATGCCTATAAAATAAATAATAAACCTAAAAAGCAAAGTATTACATTATTTCTATCATAAGGTTACAGCTATGCAAAATGTACTATTATGGACAAGGGTTGTAAAAGAAAATGGGAAATAAAGTTGGATTCCAAGGAGAAAGAGCGTTCTTTCACCTTCTGATTTGTTATTGTTGGCAACACTTATGCAATAACTTTAATTAAAAACACACACACAAATAAATTGGTAGGTACTTATCCTTATACACCAGGTCACACTAACCTCTTCCTTTTGTCACAGAGCTATAAGACTGCTTAATCAGGCCAACGTGGTTGACAGGATACAGATGGGCTTCAATCAAATAGGAGATAAAGCATGCTGCAGACACAGTGGGGAACGTAGGCTGGTTGCTACTATATAGATAGATCAGCTACAAATGTATAGATAATTGATGTTAACAGGTCAAACCCACTCTGGAAAGTTGTCCTTGGTGAGTCTGCTAGCACCTCTGTGTTCTTACTATTATTACCAGTGACTTAAAAAAGAAGGCACAATGATCAAATCCAAAGTTGACATGAAGTTGGAAGGAAGCAAATACTGTGACACAGTCAAGATAACTGGGCAAGGACCCCAATTTTTTTTATGTTTTAGATAGAGGGTCTTGTTATGTTCCCACAGCTAGATGTGAATTCCTGGGCTCAAGCGATCTCCTGCCTCAGCCGTGCAGCTGGGACTATAGGCATACGCTAGCACGCCTGGCTAGGACTCGAAATGCAAATCGTGTTAAACCAACCAAGTGTCCAGGATTTGAGAGGTCAAGCTGTTGGAGACCAGCCTGGGCAACATGGTGAGACTCCGTCTCCACAAACATTAAAAAGTTAGCAGGGCATGGTGGCACGCCTGTGGTTTCTGGAGACTGAGGTGGGAGGAGCGCTTTGAGCCTGGGAGGTTGAGGCTGTGGCAGTGAGCCATGTTTGCGCCACTGTACTCCAGCCTGTGTGACAGAGTGAGACCCTGTCTCCAAAACAAAAAAAAAAAAAAAAAAAAAAAAGGACGGTCATGCTGAACAGCAGTTTCTATAAAACCAACTAGAAATGAGTTTACTTTAGGCTTAATAGTAGTCTTCAATGTGCTATGGTACAAAGAAAGCCAACTTAATACTAAGTTGCCGAGTACAAAATTATTCCATCAGTCAAAGCCCATTTCAAAGTACCATGACTTTCAAGAGACCTACTGTTTCAAATTTTGCTAATCCCAATTTCTCATAAAGCTTCCCTAGAAAACTATATTTGTGCACCAAATAATATTGTATTTTACTTTCTAATTATTTTATATAATTAAGCTTTGTCACCTTAAGTTATCTCTCAAAGCAGGAATCATGTTTAACACAGTATTGGCACATGCAGCTCATTAAATCTTTGTTGAACTGAATTACAAAATGCTGAGGAAATGTAAAAAGAACCCTAAGTATAGAATAAGAAAAGGTTTAAACGCCAGGCGGGTGGCTCATGCCTATAATCATAGCACTTTGGAGGCCGAGGAGGGAGGATCATGAGGTCAGGAGATGGAGACCATCCTGGCCAACACGGTGAAACCCTGTCTCTACTAAAAATACAAAAATTAGCTGGGTGTGGTGGTGCGCACCTGTAGTCCCAGCAGGAGAATTGCTTGAACCCGGGAGGCAGAGGTTGCAGTGAGCCAGGATCTTGCCACTGTACTCCAGCTGGGCGACAGAGCGAGACTCCATCTCAAAAAAGAAAAAAAAAAAAAAAAAAAAGGAAACAGAGAGGCCCGGCACGGTGGCTCACACCTGTAATACCAGCACTTTGGGAGGCCGAGGTGGGTGGATAACTTGAGGTCGGGAGTTTGAAACCAGCTTGACCAACATGGAGAAACCCCATCTCTACTAAAAATATAAAATTAGCCGGGTGTGGTGGCACATGCCTGTAATCCCAGCTACTAGGGAGGGTGAGAGAGGAGAATAGCTTGAACCTGGAAGGCGGAGGTTGCGGTGAGCCGAGATCACACCATTGCACTCCAGCCTGGGCAACAAGAGTGAAACTCTGTCTCAAAAAAAAAAAAAAAAAAAAAAAAAAAAAAAAAAGCCAACAGTGACACTTACTAAGAATCTTTCTGATACATTAAAGTACATGTGTTTCAACAATATTGGCACTTATTCCTATGTGTAAAAATAAAAGATTAAAAATATCTCATATACTCCATAAATATACCTACTACATATCTATAAAAATTAAAATCATTTTAAAATAAAAATTTAATAAATAAAAGGAAGAACTACAATAATCACAGCTGTAATTAAAACTCTTAACTAGGCTGAGCACGGTGGCTCATGCCTGTAATCCCAGCACTTTGGGAGGCCGAGCTGGGTGGATTACCTGAGGTCAGGAGTTTGAGACCATCCTGGCCAACAAGGTGAATCCCCCATCTCTACTAAAAATACAAAAAAATAGCCGGGCATGGTGGTGGGTGCCTGGAATCCCAGCTACTTGGGAGGCTGAGCCAGGAGAATTGCTTGAACCCCGGGGGGGCAGAGGTTGCAGTGAGCCAAGATCGTGCCATTGCTCTGCAGCCTGGGCAATGAGAGCGAAACTCCATCTCAAAAAAACAAAAAAAACCCCAAAAAACTCTTAACTAGTACTGTCTAACAAAAAGAAATATTTTTAAAATGTGAGGTTATTACCAAAGATTTTTTAAAAATGAAGAGCAAAAAAAAAAAAAGATTAGCAGATTAGAAGGAAAAAATACAAAAAGAATTCAATGACAAGTGGGTAAAACCTCAGCAATAATCAAGCTCATTACAGGGAAATTTCATGAGTAAAAAATGATAATAAACCACATCTTTAGAAAAGTGGATTTTAAAAGTACAGAAGGACATTTTCCTGAAATTATTTCCCCAGATAAAATGATTTTGAGATTATTTTCCTACAAAATTTCCCATTTTGACCATATGCAAGTCTATCCATTTATAGAAGGATTTCTTGTTTTAATAATCTATGTAGAAAAAACTAAGTTTTAAAAAAAGACTAAGGAAATTCATTTTGCTAAATAAAAAAGACCTGAAATCAACTTGTGCCGATTCTTGGAGAATCAAAACAACAGTCAGCAAAGTCTGAAGTCTTCTCAGAAGATCTCTAAATATCCAGACAGGAAGCAAAAGGCCTTAGGAACACAGAAGTTCTTTTCATTTCTTTCCAGTTGAAGGTGTTGATTTAGAAAGAAAAAGGAAAACACAAGTGAGCAGCTGACTGCATTGATAGACCTTGGACACTAGAAATTGGTTATCAATATAAAAGAGTCCCTCAAAAGCAAAGAGAAAACAGGCTTCAGAGGAGATTCTCCAGTCTAAGCAAGAGGACTTCAAATCAATTCGAGAAAAAAAAAAAAGCCAGATTGACTCTAACTGTAACTTCTTTTAAGGCAGTGGATGTGGTAGTTGGTTGGTCTCAGGGGCCAAGTATTAAGAAAGTTGACCAGTGACAATGGTACAGAGACTGCATACCAACCCACATACACACAGTTGCCACACAGAGGGTAAATAAATGGGGCTTCATAGAGGGCAGTGAGGCCCAATACAGTGACATTTGTACCTGGGTGAGGCAAGTCAAAATGATCCTTTGCTCCAGAGAGAGAAGGTGACAAAGAACCCTGAGGGTTAAAATATATATTTCTTCCTGGAAAGTGGCAGAACTGACTCTGATGGCCAGGTGGGGAGTGCCAGGATAAAAATATAAGGATAAGATGACAAATGATATTTTGAGGTATTATCCTAGGGTGGCTTGGTCACATGCTGTGTCCAGGTGGTGATTTCCTAATAGAAATGAGAAAATGAACACAGAGGGGTGACTCAACAGGGGTGACTCAACACTCTGCTAGGAATTCAGTCTGATAAACACCAACAGCTGATTCTGGCTTCACGTGTTGTGCTGAAAATTCATCTTCTCAGAAAACAAAGGACAAATGCCACTCCAAATGAATAATGTAGAAGAGATGGCAATCTGGGGAGAAAACAGATGTTCCCATTATTTTGGGAGGAAATACATGTTCCCATTATCTTGAGAGAAAGGATAGGCATAGACCTATGCGGGCCCTGGACTTCAGAAAGGATCATTTTGGCCAGGTATGGTGGCTCACGCCTGTAATCCCAGCACTTTGGGAGCCCGAGGCAGGCGGATCACTTGAGGCCAGGAGTTTGAGAGCAGCATGGCCAAAAGCGCAAAACCCCATCTCTACTAAAAAAAAAAAAAAAAAAAAATTAGCTGGGCGTGGTGGCACACGCCTGTAATCCCAGCTACTCAGGAGGCTGAGTCAGGAGAATTGCTTGAACCTGGGAGAAGGCTGCAGTGAGCTGAGATTGTGCCACGTGCCACTGCAGTCCAGCTGGGGCAATAGAGGGGAAAAAAAAAAGGAAAGATCGTTTCAAACACATAGAGGGACAGGAAAAAAAAAATAAAACTAACACACACCATAGGTTCTATGATAACAGACGCTAAAATAAAATTCCTTTGCAGAGTAATGAAAGTCTAAAAAAAATCAGTCATGAATGATCTCAATGACAGAAAACGGAAGAAAGCCCCTCCTCAACCCCTATTTTAAGAGGACACGCACAGTAGAAGGAAGAAGAGGATATCAACTCAGGTGGATCAGTAGCATGTCCAAGATGCTCAACATCAGAACAAGCTGAGTGTATGTACCAAAGTAAAAGAGCTAAAGACAGTGCAAAGAGCTTTTTCCAATACTGGTTGAATATCTCTTCTCCAAAATGAGTGGGACCAGAAGTGTTTTACATTTTTAATTTTTTTAGATTTTGGCATATTTGTATTATATACTGTTTGAGAATCTCAAATTAAAAAATAAAGGCTGGGAGCGGTGGCTCACGCCTGTAATCCCAGCACTTTGGGAGGCTAAGGCGGGTGGATCATGAGGTCAGGAGTTCGAGACCAACCTGGCCAACATACTGAAATGCCGTCTCTACTAAAAATACAAAAATTAGCCAGGTGTGGTGGCATGCACCTGTAGTCCCAGCTATTCGGAAGGTTGAGGCGGGAGAATTGCTTGAACCCAGGAGGTGGAGGTTGCAGTGAGCTGAGACCATGCCATTGCACTCCAGCCTGAGTGACAGAGTGAGAATCCATCTCAAAAAAAAAAAAAAAAAAAAAAAGTTTCAAATTTTAGATGATTTGGGATTTTGGATTTTCAGACTTGGGATACTCAACCTATACTTTCAAAATAAGGAGACATGTCTTGTCTACAACTTATAGAAACTAGTATCATGTTACAGAGGATAGCAAGAAAATAGGAGTTCACAATACCTATGTTACCTATCATTCTCTTCAGTAAGGAGAATGGTGAACAAACTATAGCAAGTGGAACAAGTTGTAGTGAGAGAACACTGAAGTTCAGGATAGCTCAGAAGTTGATGACTAAGTGCTTGGCCTTCTTAAATGAGTTCAAGTCTCCAGGACCAGAATTATATCTCACCATGTTAAGAGAATTTGCCCTTTTGAGAAATTATGAATAGTAAGGTAGGTGCCAGACTACGGGAAAAAGGTAAATAATGACTAAACTTTCTGAGGATATAAACACTGGGTTCCATAAATTGCAGACTAGAAAGCCATATGCTAATTTTCTGTAGAATTTTAAGGAAACATTATAGGCATTTGTACATGTTTATACAAGTATGAGGTAAATCTTGGGAGATAACATGGACTTTCTAATACAAAATACTAATCTAAGCTTTTTTTTTTCTAACATGATTGGCAAGCTCATAATTGGGGGACTGTTATAGATGTAAAGAAACTTAACTTCATCAAAACATTTGATTTTCTACCTGTTAAGTTTTATTTCTCATCAGACAAGGACACATGAAAAAAATGAATAAGAAATCAATGTGTTAAGATGGTGGTGATGTGACTTCTTTTTCTTGCCATTAAAATTTTTCTCCTGTTTACTGTTTTAATGCTAATCATGTTATATAACTTAAGAAAAAAATTAAGTGTATAGACTCAGTACTCATACATAAATAAATATAGGAGTTCATACAACTACATAATTTCTACTGTCTAGTCAATTACCAAAAATTTGGATTCTGCTTTTTGGGGAACAGAGTGGGAAAACACAACTTTAAAAAAAAAAAAAAGAAATAGGGTTGATCTTGACTTCTCATATGAATTAATGAGAAGATATAATTGCTAAATTTCATTAAAAGAAGAATGTTGTATTTCATGTAGGAGGTAACAGTGTAGACACAGACATGTTCTCTACTGGTTGGAGGGTATGTGAGGTGCTGTGTTCAAATATAGTTGCTTTAAGAGGGATGCTGACCAAATAAATTATGTCCAAAAGACAGCAACTGAAATGGTGAAAGGATACAGAAATCCTAACAGAAAAATAGGTGAAGGATTTGGAGTTTTTCTCCTGGATATAAAACTAGAAAACTAATGATTTCCTTCAAATACATAAAAGAGTTGTTGCATGGAAGAGAGATGAATGGTGGTACAAATGATTGGACACTAGCAGGTGACAGACATTTTGCTCAATATAGAAAAAAACACCATTAAATCACAAAGCTGGCTGTGCAATGCCCATCAACAGAAGTATTCAAATAGTGGTGGTATAAGCATTTGTCGGGGTAGGAGAGGCTGGAGAAAAGCTCTTGGGTCTTCTTCAAAGATTTGAGGGATTAAGATTTGATTTTAACTCTTACTTCTGCCTTCTTAAATTAAGGTAAGTTCTCAATGAAAATGAAAAATAGCATCTGAGAATAGTCTAGATTGGTGTTTCCCAAACAAATCTACAAATTCCATGGCTGTTAATAGGCATGCTATATTCAAATAAGGTTGAGAAGTACCGTATATGACATGCTATATTTGGAGATTTGATTCACAATGCATACTGGCCTTAACCCAGCTATTTTTCAAACGCTGCTAATGACGCTCAGTTAGTCTCACAAAAACCTTAATGTGATGCAAGCCTAAATTTCTTTTGGAAAAAAAAAAAAAAGCTTAGATTTCTGCTTTCAGGAATTAATCAGCAAAAGAACCTTCCTAAAAAGAACGTAATTAACCACATATTGACTGAAAGGGCCTCAGGGTTACAGGAAACTTAATAATTTGGCCGATTCTCTCATCCAGGGCTCAATCCTCCTTTATATTCTCTTCACTACTGAAACAGTTCCACGATCTTGAGAGAATAAGAGAACTACTGTGTGCCAGGTGCTGTTCTGGGCACCGTATTTAAAAAAATTGTGTTATTTTAATCTTCACAATCTGTATGAATTATTATCCTCTTTATTATAGGTAAAGAAACTAAGTCTCAGTGAACTAATACTAGTCAAAAGTCCAAAGAGCTACTAAGTGCCAGGGCTTCATGTCTCCTGAGATCTTAAAGGCTGCTTCTCCCAAAGAGAGAAAAACCAGGAATAGGATTTGATATAATCGTTAGCAGTGAATAAAGCCCCAAATAATTTTCTTTCTCAGAAAGAACACAGAATTCACAAAAGCCCTTTTGTGTTATGAGTACAAGAACGTTGCCTTATTCTTTGATCATTTTCAGAACAACTTTGGTTACCCAGACTGATATGCTTATTTGCTTGAGATAAAATATGGCACAGGTTTGGATGGTTAACACATATGAGCAGTTTAAACTTCATTTAGCAGACCTCTCATTACAGAAAGGATTCTATTTGTTGCAAAAGAAAAGATCTTTAGTACTCATGTTTTTCCCCCTCTCAAGATGTTAATACTTAAGATATCTGGCTTTCAAAGATCTCAGTTTGTCAGTAAATCACAAAATGGTATAGCTTCTGCAAAACATACTACAAGAGTTTAAGATTTTTGGGTCTGTCGGGTGCAGTGGCTTACGCCTGTAATCCCAGCACTTTGGGAGGCCAAAGTGGGTGGATCAGTTGAACTCAGGAGTTCGAGACCAACCTGGGCAACATTGCGAAACTCAGTCTCTACAAAAAATACATAAAAACTTAGCTGCACACGGTAGTGTGTGCCTGTAGTCACAACTACTCGAGAGGCTGAGGTGAGAGGATTGCTTGAGCCTGTTAGGCAGAGGTTGCAGTGAGCCAAGATTGTGCCACTGCACTCCAGCTGGGGCAACAGAATGAGACCCTGTCTCAAAAACAAGATTTTGAGTCTAGGAGAGTTCACTGTTATTCAGGGCATTTCTCACTATCTTTACCTTTTCTTCCTTACCGAGAACATCACCGGTGGCCATGATGTCACATGTGTACATAGCTGCCATCAGGCGCTGAGGTTTCACTTGCAGTGCATAGCGACACGCTTCTTTCATGGTGGCAATTAGCTGTCCTGAGAAAGGTCCATAGCAGTCAGTGAGTGGAGATTCTCCTTTCTGGGATGTCCTCTTCTCAAAGGCCTCAGGGCAGCCATCTTGGAGCTCTTGGTTTTCATTTCCACCAGAACAGGTTTCATTTTCCTCCTGTCCCTCTTTTGCCAGATCACTTGTTCCTTGTTCCTCAAATTTACTTGGGTCCCATTTTTCCAGAACAAAACAGACACCCATGAGGGGCTCCTCACACATGGGGCCAGAGAGGGTTGCTAGTTGGAAGCCACTCACAATGCTATTGCCCAAATCTCGGTATCTACTGGCTTCTTTTGAAGCTTTGTCAGCTGGACCTGTCCATACTGAGTTCTGAAAATCTTCACTTTTATTGACTAGTATGTTGGGCCCACATTTTCTTGGGCCAAATGACCAGATTTGGTCAACAATGTTCCTCCATCTTCTCCCTGTTAGGTGTTGCTCTAGTTTTCCTTTGAATTCCCAAATTTTCTCTTGGGTCTTCTGATGAATCATCTGAGTATTTTCACCCTCATTCAAAGAGGATGTCAACTGCTCCATAGAACGAATCAAATCACTATTTTCTTCCAGAATCTGGGTGACTTCTTCTGGAAGGGGCATGGCTCGAACACTGAGCGTTGCAAGTTTATTGGGAGTTGTTATGGTGATTAGCCCATCGGAGTCAACTTGGATTCCTTCAGGGATTTTGCTTTGATCTTCTTTCATTTGGTGTATGACTGCAACTTTTTGCTGTTTGCCTATTTCTTCATTGACCATGTCAACTTTTGGGGGTTTTGTGATTGTTTCTCTGAATGGAATAATCGGTTCAGATACACTGATATGAATCTTTGCAAACCTACAGACAAATTCAAGAGAAATAACAGAAGGTTAAAATCAAAATAGCATCAAAGCTCCTGTGTAGAAATTACTACACAGTAGAGATTCCATAAAAACATAAGAACATAAAAATTATCTTACTATGAAAGATCTGCAATTTACATTATATCACAATTCAAAAACTGCTTTCGTTGTGACTGAAAAGACTACTTCTAATGGGAATATACCTCCAGGGAAATCCTTGCATGTACTGGAATTTCACTCTTTTTTTTTCATTTTCAAGATATATAAACCACCCATTTAAATAAGAATGTTTTGAGCAGAAAATAAATGTTTTAATATATGAAATATTAATGCTTTAAAACAGTATTTGCCAATCTAAAAGTGTGGAGAAGAAAACCTGAATGATTAAGACTCTAAATAGACATAGAATCACAGAACCTCAGGATAGCTAGTCAAATCTTCACAATGTATTTGGCTTTGATAATGAGGCTTATAGAAAGGCTAGTATGATCCATGAGTTTGTCTAGAGCAGCACTTTCCAAAAGAACTTTCTGCAATGGTGGGAATGTTCTATATGTTTACTGTGATTGCTGAGCCCCTGAAATGTGGCTAGTACAGCTGAATAAACTTTTAATTTTATTTAAATTTAAATAGACACATATAGCTACCAAGCATTTGAAATGTGGCTAGTATGACTGAGCAACTAAATTTTTAATTGTATTTGATTTTAAACAGCTGCATGTGGGTAGTAGCTACTCTTCTGGACATCATAGGTCTTGAGCCCCAGTCTGCCACCAAGTTCAGAAAGCCCCTTTTCCCACATAATATCAAGTTTGATATTGTTGTATATTGTATATTTACAATCTTTTTGTATATTCACAGGATATACAACAAGATGGACCTGACATTGTGTTTTTAAAACTACTTTGATATTCAAACCTGACAAAGACAGTATACATACACAAAACTGTAGTTCAATCTTACCTAAGAATCCAGATATAAAATCTAAGATAAAATAAAAAAAACTATGGATATGCAGGTGTGTGCATTAAAAAAAACTTATAATGTATGAGGCACGGTGTTAAGTGTTTTACATGTAGTATTTCTTTAGTAGGCACTAGTACTATCTAATTTTGTAGAAGAGAAAACCAGATAAGAAAGATTAAGTAACTTCTCCAAATAGTCTGTAAGTGGAGAAGCTAGGATTCAAATTTAGGTCTGACTTCAGAATTCACACTCTCAGTCATTATGCTATACTGAAAAATGAAGTTACTCAGTACATTAAAGGAATAATTTACTACAACACTACGAAGTTTGTATTATAGGTTATATGAAAATTAATTTGTATTAGATCTGTTAAAATAATACCACATTAAAAATGTCAAATAATCTATGTAGCCACTTTTAAATATGCTAAATTGGCATTCAATAAGATTCAATACCTATTCTTGATTTTAAGAAAAAAGCCACTTAAAAATCTTAGGAATAGGAAAATATTTCTAAAATTATCATTACATAGAGAAAAATATGCTCATAGAACACCCAAGAAAATCAACTGCAAAGCTACTGAAACTATGAGAGAGAACACATCTACAACACTGCCCTCTTATTCCTGTAACATAGTCAAAGGAGCTATGAGCCACTTTAGTCCTTCTAATTCCTGAGGTTCCCAAGAAGTCTCCTGTAGTAATCATTTATATGATTAATTAAAACCACTCCAAGCTGTGGAAGGAAGTGTGTGATGGCTGCCACACTTACAAAGTACCTCAGGACCAAAGGTTCTTTAACTCCTAGCAATGCAGAGCCTGTGATTACACTAAAAAAAGTGCTGAAGGCTCAGGCTACATCATGGCAATTTCCTGTGGCTTCCTGCTCTGATTACTACCTTGAGATCTGGATGCTAAGAATTCTGACAGTTTCTCTGGCCTGAAGACAACAGATAGTCTCCTTGTCTCCCATTCCTAGACATAATCCATTCCTGAAAATGTGTGTAGAAGTTGAAAAAGATTATATACTACCAAAAGGTAGGCTCTGTCCTATGAGAACTAAAAAAATTCTATAACATTATACACATTCTTAATGTAAGCATAATTGTGAAATGTAATAATAGTCATACAGAACAGTGCACAAAACAAAAATCTACTGATCTATGATAACTTACCTCAAAGTGAACACCCATGTAAACTATATGGTATAGTCAAGAAACACAACATTCTTAGCCCTCAGAGGGCCCCAATGCCATTAAGTATGAAGGTAACTGCTATCCTGATTTTTATTGTGATATCCTCCTTTTTTTTTTTTTTTAAATCACCTAACCATGTAACCCCTTATACTCCACAGTTCAGTTTGGACTGTGCTTCTTTTTGTTCTTTTTTAAAAATAGGGTCTCGCTCTGTCACCCAGGCTGAAGTGCAGTGGTGTGATTATTATAGTTCACGCAGCCTCGAACTCTTGGGCTCAAGCAATCCTCTTGCCTCAGCTTCCTGAGTAGCTGGTATTACAGGCATGCACCACCTGCCCGACTAATTTATTTTTATTTTTTTAGAGATGAGGTCTTGCTATGTTACCTAACCTGGTACACTATGTTTGGAACTTCATATAAATACAAACAAACACTTTTTGGGGGAAGTGAAGTGGCTTCTTTTGCTCAACATTATATTGTGAGATTCACCTATGTTTTATATAGCTGTAGTTTTGTTCACTGAGATCATTCTATAGAATTCCATTGTTATGAATACCCCATTATTTATTTGTTTATCCATTTAAATGTTTAAGTTCTCTCCAACTTTTGGCTACTAAAATTTTGTTGCTATGAGGCCAGGTATGGTGACTCATGCCTGTAATCCCAGCACTTTGGGAGGCCAAGGAGGGCAGATCAATGGAGGTCAGGAGTTTGAGACCAGCCTGGCCAAGATGGTGAAACACCATCTCTACTAAAAATACAAAAGTTAGCTGGGCGTGGTGGAGTGCACTTGTAGTCCCAGCTACTCAGGAGGCTGAGGCAGGAGAATTGCCTGAGCCCAGGAAGCGGAGGTTGTAGAAAGCTGAGAGTGCACCACTGCATTCCAGCCTGAGCGATGGGAGTGCCTTTTCTCAAAAAAAAAAAAAAAAAAATTGTTGCTATGTGTATTCTTGATGCACATTTGCCAAGCTTTGTGTTGTGTATATACAGAGTACAAATGGGAGTAGATTTGCCAAGCCACAGGAAGTGCCTATCTCCCATCTTAGCAGATCATACCAAATCACATTCCAAAATAGTTGTACCAATTGATATACCCACTAGTTGCCTGGGTGAATTCTTGTTGTTCCACATCTTTGCCACCACTTGATAGTATCACTTAAAAAATATTTAACCACTCTAGTGGGTATGCAGAAGTATCTCACTTTGATTTTAATTTGCGTTCTATCAATTAGTAGTAAATTGAATAGTCTTTCATGTTTATTGGCCTTTGGAAGCCTCTGTTATGAAATACCTCTTCAAGTCTTTGTACAGTTTTTCTATTGGATTGCTGCTCTTCTCATTTATTTGTAGGAATTCCTTCTATATTGGGGATATGTCTCTTGTCTGTTAACACGTGGTATAAAGGTCTTCTATAACCCTGTGGTCAGCCTCCTTATTATCTTATAGTGTCTTTTGATGATCAAGCTTTTCCTTTGTCATTAGTGCTCTTAATAAGCTATTAAGAAGCTTTTTGCCACCCTGAGGTCTTGAAGAAATTCTCTTACACTATCTTCTAAACATTTCATGGTTTTGCCTTTTACTTTTAACCAACAACCCACCTGAAATAAATTTCTGAATACATTATGAGGTAGCGGTCTAGTTTCTGGAATCTGGTAGAACCTTCTACAAAATCCCACATAAATGCAGCAGCAGTTATTCTATTTTTTTTTTGAGACAGAGTCTTGCTCTGTCACCAGGCTAGAGTGCAGTGGCGTAATCTCAGCTCACCACAATCTCCGCCTCGTGGGTCAAACAATTCTCCTGCCTCAGCCTCCCGAGTAGCTGGGATTACAGGTGCATGTCACCACATCCAGCTTATTTTTGTATTTTTACGAAAAATTGTATATATAATTATATCAATCACTTATAATTATTTTAGTTATGATTATGATTATAGTCCCAGAAATTTTAAAAACAAAAAGAAGGAAGGCCATTACAGGGCAATTTATAATTTTTTCTACTAGTAAGCACAGAAATGTATATTAACCATGAATATCTTTCATTTGTCTTCAAGATTGGTAAAATTTTTAAAAAATGATAAACTATGCAAAGTTGGCAAAAGTTTGAGAAGAGGCACGTTCAAATATTTATTGCTAGTTATAATGTAAATGAGAACAGTCTTTCTTGAGGAAAATATGGATCATAATCCTTAAAAATATGCATACTTTTTGAGCTAGCTATAATACTTATATTATTATTATATTATTTTTATATAATATTATATATTATATAATACTATAATACTTATAAGAAGTTTATCTTAACGAAATAATCAGAACTGTGTATACAGATATTTGTGTATATTTGAATATGCATAGAACAGTGCAGATTTATGAATCTGAATGTAATGGTGGTTATTTCTGCATGGTAATTGAATGATTCTTTTTCTTCTTCTGTATTTTCCTAATTTCTGCAATAAACATACATTATCTTTGGAACAAAGAGGGAAAATGCCTGTTATAAAAATTTGGGATGCCCGTTTTATAATACATATCGTCTTTATAGAAAACTATAAGGATTTCCAGAAGGTTTACATTGTAAAGACCACATCAATAAGAGAAGTCTATCCTAATTACATAGCCAACATTTACAAAATAATATTTTGTTTTGTTGTCCTGGTATTTTGTGTTTTGTGTACATGCTTAAAGTAAAATACATATACAGAAAAACATTTTATGACTTAAGCTAAAAATGCAAAATTATTCAAGTGTAGGCAGTGAATGCCATGTTTCAGTTATTAAAAATTAAGTCTACAATCGAATAACTGTTCATGTCTGAATTGAGAGCATTTCATTTTTCTCCAAAAATAAGCCACAGTCTAAGTTCAACTGGTTTAGGAAACACTAATACATCCCATTGATTGAGAGCTATCATTTCTCTATCGTTATCATTTTCACCTAACCTTTCTTTTAAGTCATCCAGGCATCGCTGAAGGTGGACTTCTCCTGCTGTGACTAAAACGTGCTCTCCCGTTTCCTGAATTAAAATCTGGACACAGGGATCAGCCTGGTTTAACAGTTTCATTCCTTTTACGAGCTGAGGCATTTCACCTAGGTTAACAAAATGAAATAGATTAAATATAAGAACTAACACAGTTCAAAGACAATGGCTCTGGCTACTGAAGGGAAAATTACATTGAAATAAACTCTTAAAACAACAATTTATTTTTCTTCCAGATAGTGTAGTGATGTGAAGAAAACTACCTTCTAGTAATTTTTTTGTACAGATAGCAAACATGACACATCCGCAAGCTTATCATCAAGACTCCTAAAGCTAATCTGTATTACTTCTTCAATACTCTGCAGATATAAGCTACCATCTTTCTACTTGTGAATTCACCTAAATCTTGTAACAAATGTATACAATACATTATGTACCTAGAAATGAAACAGCATTTCCTCAAACATTACCTATAAAATCAACAAATAAGCAAAAGAAACATTTAATATGATATTCAAGAAACTGTACCAGAGCCTCATATTAAAAATAATTATTAGTGAAACTGCTTGATAGAACTTGGGTTTCAGAATACCCTAACTAGCTACTCTATCTAGTGAGCTAAAGGCATATTCTGCATTGTGTTCTGCATGTGTTTTTCATATATAATTGTTTTTTCCCTACAGTTCCTGGGAGTTGAGAGTAGGGATAGGGACTGTGACTTACATCTTGGGTTTAGCTACTTTTTCACCCCCTTTCCACATACTCAACTGCTACTCCTCCCTCAAGTCAGGTCCAAGGAAGTCTCTTGCAGCTGCCCTAGCAGAAACCTTGGTCTTGAAGGCGTTTTTATGCAGTCTTGTTTCAATTCTACATTTGAAGAAAAGACTTAGCAATTCCTCAATCCTTGGTTTTCAGTATGTCAAACAAACAAAATCACAGGAACTTTCTGCAATGCGATGATTTTCAACATGCCTTATAAAAGTTGATTAACTGGGAGCAGGAATATTAGAACCTCTATACCTATTTATTTTTGAAATAAAGTTCTAATAATAACTAACATTTCATAGCACTAACAATGTGCCAGACAAGCACTTTACATATTTGAGCTCATTAATGATGAGGCGGTATGATTACTGTTCTCATTTTATAGATGAGGAAACAGGTATAGAGAAACTAATAAACTTGTGTTCAAGGTCCCAGACTAACGAAGTGGCAGAACCTGGTTTAGAAGCTGGGCAGCCAGACAGAGAGCCCATGCTCTGCGGATGGATGTGAGCACCCTTGTAGGTCAGGTAATCAAAAGCCATATATGGAATGCACAGAATCCCAAGGGAAGACGGGAAGTGGGATTTCACTGTGTCCAGGGTTGACAGAGGCACCTTCATTTGTTCCTTTTTGGCATATTGTAATTTTCTTTTGTCTAATTAAGTGGATTTACAGATATTATCTAGTGTTAACTAAGACTTCACAGAATTTTAAACCTGGCTTAAAAGGATTCCTGCAAAGATATCACTGATAATACTATAATACTAATAACACAAGCACAAGGAAATAATAAAAAAAGAAATGGCAAAGCTTTTTGTCAGCTCTCCATCAAACAAATTATAAAGTAAAAACAATGGTTATCACCAAGATGAGATCCCAACAAATTTTTGAAAAAATATAAACACACTTAAATCTGTCTCTTCAAGGTAAAATAAAGGTAACAGTTTAACAATAAGAAAAGTTTTTTTTTTTTTCAAAAGAAATTTGAAACATGGAGACAACATTTTGAAATTAGGTGTTTGAAAATGTTGCCGCTGACAGTCATTTGGTTGCCAAAGATAACATAAATACTTCATGTATAATGTATAAAAACTTCTTAAAATTTGGAAGGTGATTTTCTTAACCTGTTCTTAAAATCACCAAATGGATAGTTCAATAAAGATATAAGAATTAACAAACCTAATTAGTGTAAGAAAAATGGACTGCCATCAGGAAAACTAGATATTCACTATCTACATTTTACCAAAACCTTTTAATAATTGGGAAAATAGGATTCTAAAATGGATACCGTGATTTAGTAAAGGAAGCCAATGAATCATTCTTCCCTTTGGGCTATACAACTTTGTGAGGTGCCTTTTCCAGTGATAATGGTCATTAAAATCAAGTGTTTTAACAAATGGAACCTAGAAGCCGACCTTGGGATGGCTATATCACAAAGTGTTCAGGCAGGACCTTCAAAAAGAAGGAAGCATTATTGTGGTAGCCAGCCTCCAAGATGGCTCCAATCATCCTTGCCTCCTGATATTCACATTCCTGTGCGGCTCTCTCCAACAGTGAGTCATGGCTAGCCTGTGTGACCAACAGAACACTGTGGAAAGGATGATGTGTGATTCCCAGGGCTAGTTCACAAAAGGTATTATAGCTTCTGCCTTAGTGTTTTGGAATGCTGGCTGCAGCCAATCACCATGCAGGACACTCAAACAGTCATGTGGAGAGGAACTGAGGTCCCCAGCCAGCACCAACCTGTGAGCCCATGTTTGGAAGTACAGTTAAACCTCCAGATGGCTACCGCCCAAGGTGATGTATGACTACCACTACTTGAGAGACATGATGCTGAACCCTTCCAAATTCCAGACCAAGGGAACTGTGAAAAATAAGTGTTGTTTCCAGCCACTAAATTTTGAAGTAATGTTAGCTAGTATAACTAAAATAATTATAAACCACAATCACAAATAATATTATATATACTTATATGTACATACTGTATGTATCTTCATCAAATACAAATAAAATTAGGTATTTGATTTTCATCTTAATTTTTAAATAATTTCTATTTTGTGTTTCATAATGTATATAAAACATTAGCACAAAAATTCATATATCTATATAAGCATGTAGGTATCAAAATTTTTTTTAACTAATATGGATAAAGGATAAAACAATCCTAGAAACAAATTACTCTGATCTCAGATAAACAGGATTTCTTAGATTCCCACAAGTGAAGATCCAGCATTGTCTCTGAGGCAGAGATCTGAATCCTGACTTCACTGCTTCCTAACTGTATGGCCTTGGGCAAATTAATTAACTGCTCTAAGCTTCAGTTTCCCTCATGTGCAGATAAGAATAAAAACAGTATCCTAATGAACAGGGCTTTTGGGAGGATTAAATGAGATAATCAATGTAAAATCCTTAGTACAGTGTGTGGCATACAGTAAGGATCAATTATAATGAAGAAAATAATAATTGCTTTGGAACATTTGTAGTTCTCTGTGTTGAGTTTGTAGTTGACCTGTGGGCATGAAGTAGAGGGTGGCTGCCATGACATTTTGACCCCCACTTGGGAAATTAGAGAAAGAAAAGTGGAAGAATAAATGCTCACGATTTGCTTCTCCCTGAAAGAAAAGAAGCAAACTGTTGTCTTCTGGATTAATCTAGTTGTCACAATAAAAAAAAAAGAGAGGACATAGGGATACGTGGTCTATTCAAGAAAAACAATGAATGTGTCCAGTGCCTCTCAGAGGCAGTATTACTGGAAAGTCTTTTAAGAGAGTGAAATATCCCAATAGTCGTCAGACATGTAATATATGAATAAAGGGGTCACTGCCCCAAAATAAGGATGAGCATAAGTTACTAGGGCAAAGAGTAAACAGACAATAAATATCCTCTGAAAGCTCACAGGAAGAAGGAAGGGAAGTTTCCCCAGACATTCTGAATGTAAAATAACATGTGGACAATGTAAAAACACCAAGAAGGCAAAACAGAGTACAAAGTTCAGACACTGAAAAATCAAATGGGGTGCTTCGGTAACACAGTCAATAAATGCATGGTAAATCCAGTAAAAACAATATACTTAAAGGGAAAAAAATAGCAATACTCCTTTTAAAATTATGAAGAAAATTATGTGCCCCTTCTAACCATTTTAGTTTATTTTTTACAAAGTTCAGATAAATTTAATGAAAACACACGAGGAAGTACACTTTGGCCTCCAAATTGATAATCCTAAATAATTCTATTTATTAGACTATCTCATTTATGGAAAGGAAAGGAACTTAATCTTACCATGAGTCAGCTATAGGACAGGGAATACACTAGGTACTAGAATCCTTCATCTGACGTAGCAGTCCTTCGAAGAAGCTGGTTCTTTAGGGTTGAGCTTTTACTTAGTTTCCATAACAGAGACCACAGACTAGCACATAACAATGACAGAGCCTTTTAAAAATTATAAATTTCTATTATTAAAATATCACATCTTAGGCCAGGCACAGTGGCTCACACCTGTAATCCCAGCACTCTAAGAGGCTGAGGTGAGAGGACTGCTTAAGCTCAGGAGTTTAGGACCAGTCTGGGCGACATGGCGAGAACCCATCTACAAATAATAAAGAAAATTAGCTGGGTGTGGTGACATGTATCTGTGGTCCCAGCTACTTGGGAGGCTGAGGCAGGAGGATTGCGTGAGCCCAGGAGGTCAAAGCTGCAGTGAGCCATGATTGTGACTGAGCCACTGCACTCCAGCCTGGGTGACAGTGAGATCTTGTCTCAAAATAAATAAACAAGTAAAATCATGGCTTAAATTATTTTTCCTATTTTTAAAATGTATGTGCAAATGCAATAGAGAAAAACTAAGTAAGAAAGGGGATACAAATAAATAGTAGAAACATCTAATAAGCTATGGTTGCCAGACTCAAATATCACAACTTAAATAAAACTGAGCTTTCTTGTATGTATTTCTTAGTATTGAACACGTTAGACAGGGGTTAGAGCCAGCCCAGTGAGTAGAAGAAAAGAACAAAATCACGAAAGGCCAGGATCTGGACAAGCCTAAAAGAGGAAGCATGTTTTACACAGAATTGGATAAATCCGTGCAGCAACAAAGGCACTGTGTCAGTCCACAGTGACAGCCCACAAAAAATTCCTATCTCGAGGCTGAAAGCAGATGGCTATTCACTAGGGCTGGCACCAAAGGGATCAGAAGTCCGGTCCTCCAAGTATCTGCTCTAGGTATCCAGGGATGCTTAATGGCTAGGGGTATGTCTTAGAACTTGAGAGAGCAATGGGTTCAGAAGGCTTAGCTCCAGGGAGAGGAGGGATACATATGTTCAGGAGCAATGAGGCCATTATACACCTCAACAGAAAACTGCCATTTTACCATTTGTTCTTTGGTTTCCTTAAAGCATGGTCTGGAGATTCTTCACTGACAATCACTAGCACTGGAATAGCAAAGTCACAGTGATTCAGGATTAGCAATAGTCATGGGACGTGAAATACAAAAGTAAAAAAGGATTGACTAGGCAAATACTATAAGCCAAAGACTAAGGAGTTGTTATATGGTCAGGCCTATGTGAATGTCAGGTGGCCAGCAGGAAAGGTGCAGAAAGTGGTTTCTAAACAGACGGGAAATTCTCAGTGTGCAGATAATCTGTCAAACCTAGAGGGAAAAGGCAAATGATGGATTCTGAACCAAGCAGCTTGAGATAAGATTCCAACTAAGAAGTCACATAAAACATGAGCTTTGGCCGGGCACGGTGGCTCACGCGTGTAATCGTAGCACTTTGGGAGCCCGAGGCAGGCAGATGACCTGCGGTCAGGAGTTCCAGACCAGCCTGGCCAACTGGCGAAACCCCGTCTCTACTAAAAATACAAAAATTAGCCAGGTGTGGTGGTGGATGCCTGTAATCCCAGCTATTCAGGAGGCTGAGGCAGGAGAATCGCTTGAACCCAGGCAGCAGAAGTTGAGTCGAGATCACGCCAGTGGACTCCAGCCTGTGCAACAGAGTGAGACTCCGCCTCAAAAAAAAAAAAATAAATAAATAAATAAACATGAGCTTTGCTAAGCTACAATCCTATGCCAGGGTTGTGGGGGATGTAGAGATGACCCTGTCTTTGCCATCAAGAAGATGCAGTCTCCCTGGACAGCAAAGGTACCTGTAACCACGGCATGTTCCTAAGACAGAGGTTAGATGCCCTTTGAAGAGTTGCTTCTACTACAGACCTCAATGAAAATTCATTATATACTGCTGAAACAAGTCATGAGGAATCAAATACTAAATACATGCATGTGCTTTAAAAGTATAATAAACATAAGCTTTTAAAAATAAGGTCATCTTACTTGGATGTTTCGGTTCAACAGCAACTCTCACAATAGGAGTGGCTTCGAAGTTGAGTGGTATAAATGGGGGGCAGGATGGCAGGCTACACAGTGTTGCAGATTTCAGCACAAAATCTTGAAGGCCTCCTATTCCTGTAGGAAAAAAAGATCCATACGGTCAATAAGGGGTGATAAATTCTGAACTTATGTTAGAAAAACAGCAGCATCAACCCAGTATATGTGTCACAGAGCCAAATGCTTCCAAAATGTTGCAAGAAATGAGGCAGACCTGCACTGTGTTTTTTTTTTTGTACACCTGGATACCATTTGATTGCTGTCAAAATACAGAAATTCTGCCTTTTGTTTCCCACATGTACAAATCCTATTATATCAGATTGGGCTAATGAATAGCTACTTTGACCACAGAAATGATCACTTCCAGATATATTTGTCTGAAAGCACTGATTATTTCTAACACTTAGTTGGTTTTTAAAAATATATTAATTTGATGAAGATGGTTCTCTACTGAAATAATCTTCTGCCAAATCCATCTGCATATGAGTAAAGGGAATTTAGAAACTTAAAATGTGATGTTGCTATGTAGTATGTTACCCTAAGCCACCCTCCATACTCCCCCTATTTTAGAAGAGAATCCTAGTCAACTGCTTCCCCCTGCCATACACTCACTTCAGGCTTTTGGCTGATGATTGCATGAGACTCTGAAGGTTGCATATTTGTCTTTGAGCAGATGGAAGCAAAAAGAATGTCTTAGAAAGAGTAATAAGGGGCCAGGTCCAGGTGCAGTGGCTCACGCCTGTAATCTCAGCACTTTGGGAGGCCGAGGCCAGCTGATCACGAGGTCAGGAGATCGAGACTATCCTGGCTAACACGGTGAAACCTCGTCTCTACAAAAAATACAAAAAATTAGCCGGGCGTGGTGGCGGGTGCCTGTAGTCCCAGCTACTTGGGAGGCTTAGGAAGGTGAATTGCTTGAACCTGGGAGGCGGCAGATGCAGTGAGCCAAGATCGCACCACTGCACTCCAGCGTGGGCGACAGAGCGAGACTCTGCCTAAAAAAAAAAAAAAAAAAAAAAAAAAAAGAGTGATAAAGAGGCATACTGAGTCTCACACCCAGAGTATGAGTAGACAACATTTTAGAACAAATTAAGAAACACATACAAAGGGCCAGTGCAGTGGCTCACGCCTGTAATCCCAGCACTTTGGGAAGTCAAGGAGGATCACTTGAGGTCAGGAGTTCAAGACCGGCCTAGGCAACATAGTGAGACTTCTACAAAAAATTTAGCCAGGCATGGTGGTGCACACCTGTCTATAGTCCCAGCTACTTGAGAGGCTGAGGTGGGAGGATCGCTTAAGCACAGGAGTTCAAGACTGAGTGACAGACTGAGACCCTGTCAAAAAGGACAGGAAAGGATAGGACAGGAGAGAGAAAGAGAGAGCGAGAGAGAGCGAGTGAGCGAGAGAAACACACACACACGGGCCATTTTTGTGCTTTTGGGTTGAGGAAAGGAAACAAAGAAAATCACTTTGCTGTCCTTAGTTGACCAATTGATGTAAAGGTACAGGGCAATGGGAAGCCACCGAATCACACATCCAGACTGGTGGAGGGGAACTGAAACAGAGGCTTCAGGTACACAAACTTGGAGGATAATTTAGAGGTTTCTTGTTGTCTGACTACACAGTATGGAAACCTCCCTCTAACATCCACCTGAACATCTACCCTCTGACATCCACCAGAATTTACCACCCCACTACATTAACAGATAGCTCCAACTTTAAGAAAATCTTCCTTGCATTATTCTAAAATCTGTCTTTCCCCATCTCCACACATCGTTCTTAGTTCAATTCTCCAAAGGTTCACAGAAAATGTGCTTCTTCTGCTTTCGCCAACTACCTTTTGGATTTTGAAAGCATCTGTCAGATCCTTTTAACTCTGTTCTGCCTCACATTAAGTATCACTAGCTCCTTTAACTAATCAGCACAGGACAAGATTTACAGACCTTTTGTGTGCATGGGATCCTCTTCAGACTAAAGTTTCCAGGATGTTAAATTCCTCCTGTGCCTCCACTGTAGTTCTTCGGTCAAAGTCTAAATTTCTTATTATTGTACCTCTTAGCTCAGCACACACAGTGATACCTGGCTATAGCTTCTTGTTTACATCTCCCATTGGTACTATGATGTAACAGATCTGGGTCTAAGTTTCCACTAAGTCTACTAGAAATAACATCTCCCAAGAGGCTAAGGTTTTAGGAAAACCCCATAGTAAATATTCCCTTTCAAACCTCATCCATCCTGCTTCTGACCTCTGACCAGCATGCATTTCCTTCCTGCACACACAGCACATGGTTTCAATGAAAAGATAAATGCTGGTCTTTCCTCTGTATTGCCAGGGATGCAGACTGCAGATGGTCAGTATATTTTAAACACTGTCTCTTTGAACTTCTGGTTTACATTTTGCTGTTCCAATCACCGAATCTACTCTTGCTATTTAGATATGCCCAGATTTGCTAACATGATTATAATTCTCCCAAAAACAAAAAGTCAAGACCACAATGTTCATAGCTAAGATTAGAATTTATGGAAAAAGCAATGCTCCAAAGATAGTAAAAACTTCACTACCTGTACTACATGTCAACATTTTTACTATTTTTAAATATAATTTTAAAATCTAGGAAAGGGAGGACCATTAAGATGATCTAGATGAATCACTATAAAGTGACTTTAAAATCCCTTTTGAGAATTTCTTGATTTGCTATCAATTATTAAATGCACAACTTGTTCTTTACACAAAATACAATCTGAAGCAACTTTCTGTTTTTAAAAATAACATCAGCAAGTACAATCTTGAAAAAGGACATTATACCCATAATCCCACCATTCTAATACTGCCACTATTTTCATTTTTATATTTCTCTTTTTTCTTCTCTATTGTCACACATAATTTACACTATTGTAATAACCATAAACTTCTTGTCCTTCTTTTTCTCATTAATCATATGATTTTCACTTCAGTCACTTTACTGAAAATTATAACAATTAGGGACAAAGAATTCCTTCACAGAAAGCACATTTGCTAAAGCATTTTTCAGCTGGAATTGGGTGATGAGAAGTATGTTCCCTCTGGGTAATCATTTCAGAATTCCCAGGGTAGGAAGAGTGATAACATGGGGGAATAAAATTCAAAATTAGTGTGCCATTGATTTGTTCTTAGTCACTATATTTATTTTCATATTTCATGGATTATAGAGGCACTGGTTTTTTTTTATGTTTATCAAAAAAGTACATGTGATTTATAAGAAATAAAAGAGAAAGCAGGTTGAGGAATATGGAGCTAAAGCAATTTACTAGATGCCAAGAATTCTAGTTTTTATAGAAACATCAGTACTTTTGTCTGATTGAAGATAAATGATCAAACCCAAGCCCTTTATGATTCTGATTTTTCTCTATACAACAAATAAATAAATTGGCATGTGAACTCTATGTTACAGACTGGAATGACAACTGGGTACGTAGGTCCTTGCTAGACTGTATACTATACCCTTCAAATGATTCCTCATAATCAAAAACCAGTATTTTGTAAAGACTGTTGAGCCAAATTTTTTTTTCTAGGCTGTCCCAAATGTTTCCCTTTAAAAAGAATTCCAGAAACAAATATTAAGGAGAGTATCTTTTATGATATGAGACTGAAAAAAATTGTGTGAGGCTTGAGAGATGAATTCACCTTCTGTTGAAAACTTTTTTTCTATTCTTAACAACTCCCTGTTGCACAGGTTTAATCAATCTAGGATGAGGTTACACTGGCAAGCAGGAAGATGGTAAAACCATTAGTGAATACTAACACTGCTTTCTGGGGGCGAGCCTGTTAGCTGTCTGGATAGGGGAACAGAATTACCATCTTCAGGCAAATTTGGATTTGTAAAGTGCTCTTTCATTGTACTGTTACAATTTAATTCTAACATTATTAGAATTTTAAAAATTTGTGGGAAAAAACATTAGAATATGGTCTCTTAATCACCAAAGTTTTATTTCAAACTTGACTTTAACATTCTTCACCCAAGAACCATCAACCTGTTCCTGTGAACCTGTTTAGGCTGAATTAATGGATCTCTTTAAACCTTTGCAGTAAATGCAAGTCATATGTCATGAACATCCACACAGCCTCATGCCTGTGAGAGAAATGAACATCACTTTGGAAGAGAGATGAGGATTTTTTTAAGTACAAGTTCCCACTACCTGGGGAATCTAGAGAACTCTTAGTTTTGAAAGACCATCTTCTGCTGTAGGCCCCCTTGCATTTGGATACCAAAGCAGCCCATATCCTCTGTTTCCAATTTTATGCCTTGGTTCTGTATCTTTCATCAAAACTCAGATTCTACGCTCTTTGACTCAACTACAAAGAATAACAGGGAATCCACATGCTTTATAACTTTTGTCACCCTTTTCCAAGCCTGCTTGGCAAGTATCTCCAAAGTAGATCAGTATTGCTTAGCTAAGGTTTTCAGAAGATGGGTCAAGTCTGTCCATCATGCTAAACAAGTCCATCAAATCAACTGCCTTTTAACTTCTTGGTGTTATAGTAGGCCTTAGGGAAAAATCTTGCAACAATGACATCACTATGTCATAAATTTTTTTCTTCTCATAGGAACAGACTGAGCTAATAATAGTTTTTTTGTCTGTTTGTTTTTGAGATGCAGTCTCGCTCTGTTGCCCAGACTGGAGTGCTTGTGGCACGATGTCAGCTCACTGCAACCTCCGGCTCCTGGGTTCCAGTGATTCTCCCACCTCAGCCTCCCAAGTAGTTGGGACTACAGGCACGCGCCACCACGCCCAGCTAATTTTTTGTATTTTTAGTAGAGACGGGGTTTCACCATGTTGGCCAGGCTGGTCTCGAACTCCTGACTTCAAGTGATCCACCCTCCTTGGCCTGCGAAAGTGCTGGGATTACAGATGTAATAATAGTTCTTACGCATATTACTTCAAGATCTGTGGGGCCTTTTCTCAGAAGAGAAACTACACAGTAAATGAGAAGAAAAAGTAACACCTAAAGAATGAAAACTCTCTTTTTCCTGGAGATATGCTGGCTTACTATCTTTGTATTTGAGAAGAGGTAGAAACTTGCCCCTCAGTGTCCTGAACAAGTTAAGAGTTTTATAATGTGTCACTGTAAGGTCCCAATTTATGCCCCAAGAAAGGATCCTGAGACAGCCAGACTACCATCATTCTATCAGGAACAGACTGACCCAATGGAGCTTGGTTCTCATCAAGGGAATAACACGGTTCTCAGTGTGGGAGTCTAGGATTGAAATAGTGGAAGAAATTCCATCTGGGGCTTGGAAGCAGAGTAGAATGCCTGAGTGGGGCCTAGTATTTTATCATCTCTTGGTGTGTCCTAACAGGACAAAAAGAATCTACAGAGGATCTACCCAAAAAGGATCTACCCACATTCACAACTGTATCATTTTCTTGGTGAGAATGAAGCTCTATTTGGGTCAGTCTGTTCCTAATAGAATGGTGGTGGTCTGGCTTTCTTATGATCCTTTCTTGGAGCATAAATTGGGATCTTACAGAGGAATTAGACAGAACTGAGGTAGAGCTGCCAAGTCTTGGTGGTTTTTTAGGAGCTGGGAAGAAGGGACAAGAAGGAAACAAGAATAAAATCCAGATTCCTGGTATGGACAACTAGGCAGATAAATTACTAGTTCAAAGCAGTTGTCTATTCTTCTTTTAGGTTTATAACTTTTATCATTTGTATTAGTTCTTTATGTAATAAACATTTGAACTCTTTCACATTTTTTTTTCTCCAGACTATAGTTTCCCTTTTCATTTTGCTTCTATTTTTTTTCTCTATAGTAACTTTTTGAGCTTTTTCCATTTGGCGTCTAAGTTTCAAAGCTCAGGAAGCTGTGCTTTCAAATAATTGACAAACAGTTATTCAACTTTCTGTTAGTCTTTCAATGAGTTCAGTTTTAATGGCAAGGACCAAAATAGGCACTTCACGGGTTCCTCAATGAATGAGTGCACATGTGCACAGTTGCTGTCTTCACAGAGTTTAAAATCTGGGGAGGGACAAAGGTAAATAAACAGTTAATTACGACACAATGTGACATATCTTATAATAGGAAAAACATACTTTTTTTTCATGTGAAGACAGAAATTGAAAAGGTTATGGGCCTCCTGGAGAAAATGGCATTCAGGAGTATGGAAATAACCACACAGAGGACATGGGAAGGAGTGATGAGGTGTGGAAATGGCACCACTGGATGTCCAAGTGACAAACCAAGGTCATTATTGACAGCTGCAGGGTGGAACATAAGGCACAAGTGAAAAGACTTTTCCATCCCATTCATTTTCTTTTCTTTAGTCAACATGCATTCTTGTTATGTTCAATTTGGAATCCAAGGAACTTGAATGTTATAAAGTTCTAACTTTATGCAATAAATGGAAGTAGTGGCAGTGGTGGTTATAACAGTCACAGCAGCAGTGGTTTTATTCATAGATTTGTTAATCAAATTTAAGAGTTATTTGGGAGTATGACATAAATTGCATATTTAATTTTTTTGTGTATATTGTTAACTACAAGGAAAGTTGTAATAACTTCTTTATGAGACATAAATTCATATTCAGGATCAGATTCATTTATGAGTTTTGTATCCTGTCCCATTTACCTAAATTTATATTTTATATAGTAACACATGGTTTTAAGTGATACTCCTTTAACATATGCTGCATTCCAATTCAAACGATTTAAATGGGGGAAACACACAAGATTCAGCAAGTCAGAAGCACAAAATGCTTAGTATAGTTGAAAACAATGCTGGAAATTTGCTTTACGACAAAAAGAAAAGGGAAGAAGAGATACGGCTTTACACAACCAGGAAATCATAATTGAATTCGTTCTACCATTAAACCCTAAATGTTTCCAATTAAAATCAGGAAACAGAGTCACTTTGGATGAAATGGCAACTTCAGCACAGGTATACAAATGGTCCTGATTGAAATGATCAAAGAAACAGAAAACTAAAGAAAACCTGAATGAGTAGGTGAAACTAGAGGAGGGCACCTTGAACTGTGAGCTATTTCTGTGAGTCGTGGATCAGATTAAAGGAAAATATTAAGGGTCAGTTCATAACTCTCTTCTTGAGCAAGTGCCACAACCTCAGGGGATAAAAATAAATAGGCAGTGTAGTGACAGTGGTCTGTTAGACAACAGATCAATGGAAAAAAATGAAGAGCCCAGAAAAAG
Source organism: Symphalangus syndactylus (assembly GCF_028878055.3). Classification (NCBI taxonomy): domain Eukaryota; kingdom Metazoa; phylum Chordata; class Mammalia; order Primates; family Hylobatidae; genus Symphalangus; species Symphalangus syndactylus. The sequence continues at coordinate 23,649,456 of NC_072427.2, read as the reverse complement.
ACCAACACGTGTGGGAATGTGGAAATGACGAAGGGGCAACAGTGGCAGATAGGTAGGCCTATTCGGTAAACAGCATTGAAACAATTAGCCAATGAAATGTAAAAAATGATATAATTGCATCTGTGTCACACACCATCTAGAAAAAGAAATTTCATATAGATCAAAGACCTAAATGTGAAACATAAAACCTGAAAGTACAACTCATATGATACCATAAGACTGAAGATTTGTAAGACTCACTATATTATTTTAAAAACTTCAAAACAAAAGATACCAAACAAATATGGGAACAACAGATGCTGTGGACTACTAGAGAGTGGGGAGGGAGGCTGGTTAAAAAACTACCTATCAGGTACTATGCTCACTACCAGAGTGATGGAATCCGTACTCCAAACCTCAGCATCATGCAATACTCTCATGTAACAAATCTGCACATACCTCCTGTACCGAAAATAAAAGTTAAAATTTATACACACACACACACACACACACCCGCAAAGATAAAAGCTACAAAGAGATGCTCTCAATGTCGAAAGGAGACAAAAAATTGTAAGCATATGTAAAGAACTAGTACAGATCAATGAAAAAAGGCAACTCAATAGGAATCTAGATAAAGAATATAAATAGTCCAAGAAAAGACATTAAAAGAAAAGAAAGCCTCAGTCAAAAAACATTAAAAAAAAAAAAAAAAGAATCTCATTGATAAGGTAAATGCAGATTAAAACCAGATACTATTTCACACCAATACAACTGGTATAAGTCTGAAGAAACCATGTGCTGGCAATTATGTGCAGAAAAAGTAGGTCTTGTGCACTATAGACAAGAATAAAAATTGTTACAACTATGAGGGAGAATAAGCTGCAGTGTTCATTAAAGTATCAGTAGACTGTGCAACTCACCAGTGTGATTTCTAGTTGTATATCCCAGAGCAGTGTTGAGAACGGGCACAATTGTGTACCAACAGCATACCATCCACAGCCATACAACCCCTCTCTAGGTGATTTAGTGAGTGACTGGTGGGAGCGTTTCTGATTGGGACCTACTACTGGCAGTTAGTGAGCAGGGGCCAGTGCTTTGCATGTGTGAAAATATCTTCCCATACAAAGAATCACCCTCTTTGTACAGCTTTTGAATATTCTGCTGGACAAACCTGTTCATAATAATCTGAATTTAAACCTAATTGCATTTTAATAACAAAGAATTTTTTGTAGTTTAATATATACCCAATTTTCAGAAATGGAATTACCACATAAATCAAAGGAAGAATGAACTTGTTCTGAAAACAAGCTGTTCAACATTTTATCGACAGCCACTCATGGTGTATGAGTCATCAATACCATACATCTGTATCAAGCTACATCTTTGACTGTCACAGAAACATGGTAACTACAAATATCTGACTTAACTCCTGTAGTCAAACTGGAACATTTATATACTAAAATGCATGCTATTTTATTATAAACCACTTCCCTTTTATTTATCCCTTACATTAAAGTATTATACTGATATTTTTGAAATTATGCAGGCAGGCAGATTATTTTATCTTTGAATTTCATTCCTGGGTAGTAAAAGCGATGTCAGAATATTTGTTATGAAAAGAAGGTGGAGTTTGACAGGTTAAGAAGTACCCCCTAGAAAAACTCATCTATGTGCACAAAGAAAAAAATGTTCAAAGGTATTCACGGTAACATGTTTGTCACAGCAAAAAATCGAAAGCACCCTTCAATATCCACCAACAGAAGACAAAAAACAAATTATAATGAATTCATACAATGGAATCAACATAGGAAAAAATCTGTAAAACATAAAACAGTACAATAATAGCATGTTACAGAAGGTCATGAACAATATACTAGTATGCAATGTTTAAAAATTAAAAACACATACTGCTGACAGACACCTACTGAAATTACAAATAAGTTTTAAAGCATTGGAAGACAAAATTACACAGCAAGTTTCAAGAAGTCGTACTGCTGGGGAATATGGGAGTTATTGATGGGATAAGGGACTTAGATAGCTAACATTTCATCAGGTATAAAGAGATGTATAATTACAGAAAAACATGAAAATTAGTTGAGTCTGGATGGCAGGTACATGAATGTTCATTATATTACTTATTGTCTGAAATACTTTAAAATTTTAAAAAGTTAATGATTGTTACAGTCAGCTCCTGGTTTTTATCTTTTTCTTTATTTCTGTAATTTGCAAATATTCTATAATTAGCTTGTGTTTGTAAAAAAGTATATCTTTCCTCTCTTAAAATGTGTGTACTTTAAAATTATCACTTTAAATGCATACATAAAATATACAAGAAAAAAGTATATATGCAAAAAAGAGCTGGAGGATATATTCCAAAACGTCAACAGTGACTACGGCTGCATAATGGGGTTAAAGGTCATTTTCATTTTTTTTTCTATATTTAAACAAATGGTCTCACCAAATGTACTATTTTTATGATGATAAAACAATTTTTTTCTTTTTAAAAAATACATTTGGGCCAGGCGCGGTGGCTCACACCTGTAATCCCAGCACTTTGGGAGGCCGAAGTGGGTGGATCACGAGGTCAGGAGATAGAGACCATCCTGGCTAACATGGTGAAACCCCGTCTCTACTAAAAATACAAAAAATTAGCCGGGGGTAGTGGCGGGCGCCTGTAGGAGGCTGAAGCAGGAGAATGGCGTGAACCCGGGAGGCGGAGTTTGCAGTGAGCAGAGTTGGTGCCACTGCACTCCAGCCTGGGTGACAGAGCGAGACTCCATCTCAAAAAAACAAAAACAAAAACAAAAACAAAAAAAAACCATTTACATCAGGGGAGAGCACGAACACAGTTCCTCACTATCACAAAGTATGCAGTCGAGCTTCCCACATTTGGGGGAAAAGCAGGGGTCAGCACACCTGGAGTGTACTGAATAAGCCTCGCCCTGGGAAACCAACTTTGTGATCTTGGTATCTCCCCTACCAAGTAAGTATCTATGATGATTTAAAAAAAAAATAACCAGAAGTTAAAAAAAGCCTTTTTGTTATTTCTGTGCCTTGAATGCTCACATTGTTTGAATTACCACAGGGCAATGAACCTGGGATTATACTGTAAATGGATTACATTTGCATTAATCAATTTAGACTCTAGAAACTGAAACTGTGGTCTCACCTCTGGATTGCCAGACTTGGATTTCATGGTGCCTGGTGTCCACAGAGGGAGTCTTGGATTCCTATCTGATAGGGAACTGGAATGTTTCTAGAGGTTAACCAAGGTCCTGAGAGTGAGGAGTCTTAGCCTTCAGTTTAAGAAGGCTGTGTTGAACCTTAGTCCCACTGCCAAACCCTTATCTCCAGATCTACTCACAGGCCACCGTGGAATTAGATGTGGGCCTGCATCACCCGATGCCACTCCTGTGTCCTTTACCATTTGCAATGATCACTTTTCCAAAGGTTAATATTTTCTACAAAGTCAATTCGGGAATTATGGAATTTGGAGGGTCCTGTAGAATCTTACACTCTGGTACACTATGATTTCCTTGAGCACAGGTTCTAAACAGTTGCTGAAAGAATATGCCATATATCTTCTGTGCTTTTTAGATTTACTTCACTAAGTGTCTAGTAACCACTAATATTTATAAACTCATGCTGTGCACCACAGGGGAGACAGAGATGAAGACAGAAATCCCACATTCTATTTTCTCACATTTTCTTATTGTAAGTGCTCCTGAAGCATTTTTACAGTGCAGTCACATTATTACTGAGTATTTATTCCAATCCCAAGCTTCAAAAGCTTGGGATTTTTGAGACTATTGCCCTATGTCTGCATCTTGATGTGGCACAGGTACTGACTGTGACACTGATACAGCTTACTTGAAGTAACAATATAGGCAAAAGTAACAATATTAGAACGTTAACTAATTTTTAAGCAAATACAGATCATTTCAAGTCAAGCCAGTTATCTTTTCCAGGGCACGCATTACTTCCTGGTGAGAAGCAGCAACTTTCAAAGCAACTTTCAAAGCAGTTCTGTTATTGTGGACTGAAAAAATACAATCTTCACATTTTCTTTCTCACTTAGTAGATCAATGAAATAACCAGAACTACAGGTTGAATTTTTGGTACTAATACCATTTTCAATATGAATGGGGTTTTATACTACAGTAGTTATGGGTTTTAATTTTATGTTATAAAAACACAGTATTGGCTGGGTGCAGTGGCTCACGCATGTAATCCCAGCACTTTGGGAGTCAGGAGTAAAAGACCAGCCTGGCCAACATGACAAAACCCTGTCTCTACTAAAAATACAAAAATTAGCCGGCAAGGTGGCAGGCACCTGTAATCCCAGCTAGTCGGAACACTGAAGTGGGAGAATTGCTTGAACCCAGGAGGTTCAAGACCTGGGCAACAGAGCGAGACTACATCTTAAAAATTGAATTTTGAAGACTACTTAGAAATAAAGTAGAATACGTAATTCAATGTAAATAGGATGATATAAAAATAGAATAATAAAAACTAAAATACAAACTGTAGGAATGCTAGTATTGAGATTACAAGTAATCTTTTAAAACAAATTGTAATTTTTACCAGGAAAAGTTATTAGACACCAGCTACTATAACTTTTGAATTAAAGAGCTGCCATTATTGAAGATGTAAACTACACAAACTGATATATGGCAATGGTGACACTGCAGTACAGTGGGGATGTGATAATGGTTTTAAGTCAACCAGATACCTGATTGAAAAAAATAATTGACATTGACTCCCACCTGACATCTGTTACAAAAACCAATGTAGATGGACTGCAGATCTAAATACAATAAGTAAAACAAAAAAGCTTATGGAATAACAACATAGAATATCACCATGACTTTGGAATAAGCAGATTTCTTAAACGAGACACAAAAAGCATTAGTCGTAAAAGAAAAAATTGAAAAATATTAGATTATATTAAAACTAAGAACTTCCATTTATCAAGAGACATCATTGGACGGCAGAAAGATAACTCGCAGAGGAGAAAATATTTGCAATACATATACCCATCCAGGGACTTTTATGCAGAATATATAAAGAATGCCTATAAATCAATACAAAAAAGGCAGAGAATCTATAAGTGGGTAAAGACTTAACAGGCATCCCACAAATCAGTAAACAACAATGGTCAATATATAAATGAAAAGGACCTTTCACTTCTCTAGTCACCAGCAAAATCTACATAATATACTACCCCATACACACAAAAATGACTTGAATGAAAGCAAAAACAAGTATGGACAAAGATATAGAGCAACTGGAACTTTCAGATACCCCTGGTGGAAGCATAAATTGGTACATTGACTAAGCTTGAGCATATGCCTACTCTATGACCCAGCAATTTCTCTTCCATCAGAAAACACAGACATATTAACCAAAAGACATGTGTAAGAATATTCAAAGCGACAATATTCATAATAGTCAAATAAATACTGGAAATTACTTAAATATCCACCAACAGAAGAGTGGATAAATAAACTGGTAGTCACACAACACAGTAACATGAATGAGCAAATCACAACCATGTGCCATGACATGGATGAACCTCCTAAACAGAATGCTAAATGAAAAATGCCCAACGCAAGAGCACATTCTATATACAAAGCTTAAAATCAGGTAAATCTAATCGGGTGAAGGGGTGCGGTGGCAGTAATGAGAAAGGAGCTTGGCTTTTGGGATGTTTGTAAGGTTCTGTTTCTGGGTCTGGGTACTAGTTACACTGGCATATGTTCAGTTTATGAAAATTCATCAAGCTATGCATTTAAGATTTGCATACTTTTCTATCTGCATCTTATGCATCAATAAGTTTACTTAAAATGTTATTTGGCACAAATTACATGGGTATTTTAGGTGTTTCTGAGTCTTTTAGAGATGCTAATAACTGCAGCTAATAAAAATACACCATCTCAGAACCTTTAAAAAAGAACTGGCAGCAAAGGGGAGAGCACATGGTTCATCTCCTTGTATCTTTTTTCTCCACATCCTCTAATGACTAATAAAATGTAGCTTTCATTGCGAAGTCTTTACACTGATTCTCCTGGCCAGGTCTGTCTTCAACCAAATCACTTCCTTATTCAAGTGCGTGTAACCAGCCTCCTCCTGGATGCATACTTCTGTCTACCCTCTGGCTCCTGACATTGTGGTTCACATGAAGTTTGGTCTTTTAAATACCCATTGGAAGACGCTCAAAAAGGCTCAGAAAACTGTTCCTTGATTTTGGTCTGCTTCATTTTTTGGGAAAGCAAAACAATCCCCAGCACCACATGCTTCCCTACTGCTGCCTTTATTTATTTATTAAAAAACATCCAACACATTACCCAAAGAATTTTCAAGTGTCTCCTTCCACTTTTACCATCTACCACTGCCAAAATCTAACCACTAGCAGAGTAAAATAATCTCAGCTCACATCATGGGAAATATTTCTTTGGCTCTGAGAAAACCAGAGAGAAAGTGATGCAAAATGTAGGTTAGGAAAATAATGTGAAAGTTATTTCAAGTTGATGATTCCCACAGTATGGAATGTGATGGTCTTGTATATGTGGCTCTCTGAATAAAGACCCCAAAAATACTGTGAGGTAAGATTATCATTTTTAATTGACCCCAAATAGAAGAGTCATAAGGGATTTTAAGGGGAAGCCCCTTTATCAGGGGTACTCAGGTATGTTTTCTGAACAAGCGTTCTTTAGATTTATCAGCAACAAACTAAAGAATTCCACTGTAATACAAAGCAAACATGCTGATAGAGCATCTTTGAAGAAGCTTTCATAAGACAGACTAATGCAAACAATTTTTTCAAGGCTTCCCAGCCTATGACTACCAGTGAAGTCAGATTAATAATAACCACCAAATCACATTGGCTCTCTGTCCCCACCAGTTCATACGGGGCCTTATTTGGAATCTGTCTATCAACTAATCTGGGCATCCTAGTGGAAATTCCTCAGGGGCCCAAGAGCTCACACTTGCCATAGATACTTGAACACTAGGGTTGTCAGGGTGCCCAAACTCTGCAGTAGTTTCTGGAGTAGTGGAAATGCTCCTTCCTTGTGCTTCACTTTCTTAAAGTGAAAAAGGCATTGCTGTGACCCAATGTCTTACAGAGGTCAGTTCTTCCAGGTTTTACTCTTGCCTTCCAAAGGTCTCAATCAGGGGAGCAATAGGGCTGGGCCAAAAAGCAAATCAAGTGACAGGCAGCACATCATTCCTCCCTCTTGAGACTAAGGCTTGACTACTGGATTACCCTGTCATGCCTGGTTTCTTCTCCCTTAGGAGGAATTTCATTCCAGGAGGTACCCCAATCACTTTCAACAGCTCATTCTACCAATTCTCTGGACATGCCCCTCCTCTGAATCCTAGAAAATAACACAGTCTATACTGAAGCTAATCCTTGGTACTTAACTATTTGCATTACTATTCTCCATAAAGAAAATGGGCTTAGCATGGTGGCTCACACCTGTAATCCCAGAACTTTGGGAGGCTGAGGAAGGAGGCCCAGGGGTTCAAGACCAGCCTGGGAAACACAGCAAGACTCTTGTCTCAAATAAATAAATAAATAAATATTAGCCAGGCATGGTGGCACGTGCCTGTAGTCCCAGATACTTAGGAGGCTGAGACAGGAGGATTACTTGAGCCCAGAAGTTCGAGGTTACAGTAAACTATGATCATGCCACCACAATCTAGCCAGGGCAACAGAGTGAGATCCTCTAATAAATAAATTAAATAAATAAATAAATAAAAAGAATGGCTCATGGGATCTGGCTTAGGTAGCAGAAGAGGTGGCAATACTTCCTAGTATACTCAGGTAATGAGAAAAGCCTTCAGGGAGATATGGAAGCAGTCAGGTCTCCAGACCCAGTACCTTATCAGGTAAACAAAATCATCTCTAAAATGGTCTGTTTTAGTTAACACGAATTTTTTTAAAGCTTTGCAAGCAAGTTTTATAGTTTGCTTATAAAATAGCACTGTCTCTGATTGATTTTAAAAACAGAATGACAAAAATGTAAACCCCAACTTAGGTCGCACCTACTTTACTAATGAGGAATCTGAGGGTAACGTGGGGAAAGGCTCATCCCAGAAAATCCCTGGCAGTTCTGGAGAGAGCCCAGTTTTCCTGACTTCCAGACCACAGCTTTTTTTCCTCTGTGCCATGTTTCCTCAGTATCTCCCAGATAAGAAGGCTATATTTTCTAAGGCTAAGTCATAATATATCCTCTCCTTTCCGCAATCATTGAAATCTCCTTCACAGTGGCCCTCCCTCCCTCCACTGAAAAAAAAGTAAAAATGCCAAATGTGGCTGGTAGAGAAGGAAAAGGGAGGTGGACTAACTGGTGGGGACAAAGATGCAGGGGTCCACCCTCACTTCTATACGGCTGGTTATGCAGAGAAACGGGGCGGGGACATCAAGGTGGAGAGGGTGAAACAATAATTCCAAAAAGACCAGTGTCTAAACCCTGAATCATCCTTACAGAAGAGCAAAAGTGCTGGGCAAATAAATACTAGGTCCCTTGTCTACAAATATCTCCCTATGGGTAAAACTGGTTTAAAATTAACATCAACTGGAACCCTGAAAGGAAAAACGAGGGACTAAGTACCTTGACAATCTGAATAGAATCAGTCAAGGAAACTGTGAGAGAGTACTAACTATATTCTATCCCAGCTCCCAAACCTCTACTGATGACACTTAGGAAGACCTCAGGTGTTGCTTCAGCACCCTGGCTATGCTATCTTCTTTTCTCTAATCTCTTAACTCTTCCCCATCCCCACTCCCCAACTCCTACTCACTATGGCCTTATTGTCTCTCTACTCAGATACTCATCAGAATTGCTATGCTTGGCATCTAGCGGATCCTCCACAGATATTTGTTGAATGAGTGAACCCAACTTGTGTTACATATTGGTTAAAATGAAGCAGTAACTGTGATTAAACTGGCAAAAAAAAAAAAAAAGAAAAAAACTAACCAACCACCACCACAACAAAATATAGTGATTGTCACTGGAACACTGCCTCAAACAGGAAAAACAATGACCACGGCAATAGACTAATTATCCATTAAAAGGGACTAGTTTTAGAAAAACATAAAATTTATTCAGCCATGAGAAATAATATGGTCAACTCGAATGTGACAACAAATTCTATGATCCAGTAGCAAAAAAATACTAAGATATATTTTGATTTATAAAAAGTAAAGTAGAATAAAATAACATTAATCATATAAGATCCTTCCCTCTCCCCTTTTAACATAAAAAGGTATACTTCTTGGTATATTTGGTAAGAAGATATACATGGTGTATGGGTAATTTTTCTTTTTCTTTTTTTTTAAGACAGGCTGGAGTACAGTGGTGCAATCATGGCTCACTGCAGCCCCTACCTTCCCGGGCTCAGGGGGGTCCTCTCACCTCAGCCTCCTCAGTAGCTGGCACTACAAGCTTAGGCTACCATGCCTGGCTAATTTTTGTATTTTTTGTAAAGAAGGGATTTCACCATGTTACCCAGGCTGGTCTCGAACTCCTGGGGTCAAGCAATCTGTCTGCCTTGGCTTCCTGAAGTGCTGGGATTACAGGTGTGAGCCACCGCTCCTGGCCTAAATTTTTTTTTAATTGACCAATTATCAAGAATATCAGCTAGATTCTTTAAAAGTCTTTTGTAAAAATACAGAATGGATAAAATGGTATCCCAAGTTACTTTAAGCTCTAAATACCTAAGGTCTTATGATTCTATTAGCAAATTTCCCTTTCATTTATATATGGCACCTTCTGTAACTCAATATATAGTTTTTCCTAAATGTAACTGACTGTGACAAAATGCTCTCCAGACGACCAAGAAGATTGAAGTTAATTTATATTTCTGCATTTTGCATATCCAGGAAAGTAATTTTTAAAGCTTCTGAAAATCATTTCAGACAAACTTTGTGACTATACTTGACGTGGGATAGACAGAAAAATATCTGTTACCTGATATACATTCACTATCCTCAGTAACAACAGAGAAAAACACAACCACGTAAACACAGAGCTCTAGAAGTGGAAGGAACTTGACTGTTTACTTGCTTTAAAACAACTTGCCTGCAATGTGGAATCTCTTTCATAACATCCCCAAGAGAAGATGGTCACTCTTCATTGGGAAGGTATGGCAGCATACTTCCCTGATGAAAAGCATGAATTCTAATTAATGTGTGTGCACGTGTGTGTGTGTGTGTGTGTATATATATATATATATATATATATGAATTCACTTATTCATTATGAACATCTCCTGCATAACAAGTTCTCTGGTAGGCCAATGAACGTGACACTGCGCCTCTATCCCTCAGGCTCTTCCCGGTTTTCCTGTGTTACATTCAAATCACATTCCTTATTATAACACCACCGCTTCTAGTTTTACTTTCTGAAATAACACAAGCCTTTAAATTCTTGAAAGCTGGCTATCACATCTTCCCAAATACTTCTTTTTTCATAATCTCCCGCCCCCTAAAAACTTCCAGTTCCCTCCATGCTCCATGTACAAAATTAACGAAGTATTGCATTTAGTTCAAAAAATCAGCTGTGGCCGGGCACGGTGACTCACGCCTGTAATCCCAGCACTTAGGGAGGCCGAGGCAGGCAGATCATGAGGTCAGGGGTTTGAGGCCAGCCTGGTCAACATAGCAAAACCCCATTTCTACTAAAAATACAAAAATTAGCCAGCTGTGGTGGCACACACCTGCAGTCCCAGCTCTCAGGAGGCTGAGGCACGAGAATCACTTGAACCCAGGAGGCAGAGGTTGTAGTGAGCTGAGATCATGCCACTGCACTCTCCAGCCTAGACAACAGAGCAAGACTCTGTCTCAAAGAACAAACAAACAACCAGTTGCACAAACAGATATATTTCTAGGCAGCTATTTGTGTGGGAAAAGGTCTTCAGTTTGTGATTGACAATAGGTTTGGTGTGAACTAATAGTCTGAAGTAGCTGCTAACTCAATCTTAGGTTTTCTTTCATGAAGCACAGGGACAGTTTACAAAGTAACAGGTTCATTTAATGGTCACCTATATCTGAAGTATTATTCTGTTAGGAAGGACAGGTTGGGCCAAAGAGGATGGCAAGATGCCTGTAAATCATATTTTACAAGTATGAAGGACATGGAGCCGAAATGTGGTATGAAGTCAGATTTAATTGCCAGAACAGTCAGCCAGTGAAGGCACCAGCGTACAAACAATCGGGAGGAAAATTAGGCATCCGACCTTATGCCAATGTTGGAGCTGCTCTGGTACTGGGGCATTTTTAGAGGGTCTGAGGTAGAACGACAACAAGGAAGTCTGCAGGTGAAAAAGCCCAGCAAGGAGGAAAGGGAACTGGGAGGTGACAGCCCACCTGATACCAAGGTTTGCTGAGAAGGAGATGGCAAAACCAGGGATTTGTCCAGAGAATTTTACCACAGAAGCCCTCTGGCTATACACTCAGCAGCAAAAAGTACCAACGTCTCAAATGTAGAGAGAAAGAAAAGTTGATAATCACATAATAATTTTGTCCTTAAAGTAAACTTTGTGTTCTTGAGTAACTCAAACAAAGCATTGCATATTTCAGGTACATCTGCTTAATCTTCAAACACATGAGATAAAAATAAACTTGGCAGCAAAGTTTGTTTTTTAGCAGGCAGCTTTCTCACTCCCTCCTTTGGGATGTTAATCTCCTTATTTTGGGGGGAAATCCTTGCCTCCTCCAGATCTGGTTTCACGACACCACTTAGGGGCATCTTCCAGGATTAATAATCACTGGCCCAATTGTCCTTGCTCTGCTGAATATGTGACACTACTGCTCCACAGACAGCAACAGGGGCCAGCTGAGAACAGGTTTGGTGATAACTTGCACCACCCTCCCTAAATCTGATGGAAGGAGCTCGGAGAAATGTAATAATAAAGGTTCTAAAGATGGTCTAGCAAAATGTATTCTGTAGCTCTGAGGCACTGAATATTTAGCCATTTTGAATATTATCACTGGATTCACAATAGGCCCTTGTGTTCTCTGTTTGTGAATAGGGTCAGTTGGCAGCTAGTTAAGTTTCTTAGGGAGTTATTGAAGGCAGCATTAAAATAAAACCAAGCACAGGATTCCCTAAAAACTGCAAAGCACTGGGAAGTCTGCCCAGAACAATATCAGGTCATCTTACAAGTCCAAGAGCAGAATACTTGAGCAGTACGTATTAGTAATAGAGGGCTCACCTTTCAACGGTGTCTAGAACTGGTCATACCTTCATGCTTGTGTCCATGGTTTTAGTTTACTTTCTACGGGGCTTCAGAACTCTGGGACCTCAGAGGTGGGTAAAGATGTGAAGCAGGCTAGATAGTGGCTAAGAAAAGTGACCTAGTCTTAGCTATCACTATAATCAGTGGTTAATAATTACGTTTAACCAAAATATTTCATCATCTTTCAATCTGTTAGAAAAGTCATTATAAATGTCTATCTTTGAAAGGTCCAACTGCTATTTACTGTGCAGAAGATCTGTAGTTGAGATACATAAGATTCTGGACAGTAAACAACAGTCCTGGTACCCACAGGAAAACAGCAGAAGCATGAGGTAAATAATAAAGCAAGTTCAAACCATGACCGGTAGCACACATTTACAGCAACCTCAGAGTGATTTAGAAGCATTAATTACCTCCAGGAAAGGTATTCTAACAATGGAAAAGACAAAATCCTGCAATCAGGTTGACCTGTGAACCATAAGCTCAGTTGCCTGGTGGAAGTAAGCGTTAATTACCACAGTGAGTCCTCTCCCTGAGAAGGAGAAGGAAGCTGTTCCTTCTACTACTGCATAAGTCACATTTCACATTAAAGCAGCACCCACCTGTCACATTTCACATTAAAGCAGCACCCACCTGTACCTTCCCAGCAGGACCAACCACAAAAGTAAACTAAAAGTATAGTCTAAAATGAGATGAAGAGCAAACTGCCCAAGTTAGCATAGACATTTGCCCTACTAAATGGTTTTTCTCTAGCATTTCATGTTCATGTTATTTTGCGAATTTTCCCCCCACATTTGGAAAAGAAGTGGAAGCTAAGTAAACTGCAAGGAAGAAGATGAAAACTTCCAACTCCCAAATTCCTCACAATTTGACAGATAAGGGATTATTGGATGAAACAGAGTGAAACAATCTACTATACAGTGAAAACATGTGCAATCATAAAACAAAGAAATCAATCATAAAACAAAGAAATGTAGAGTTATTATCTGAGGATTTAGAGACAAGAACAACTTAAAGAGTAGTGTGAATAATAAGTCCATTGTTTAGCTAATAAATAGGAGACCTTCATTTCTCCAGACTGTGCTAACATGAAGCAAATGCTTTAGTGAAGGAAAAGGAAAGAAATCTATTTTTATATGCCCTGCTACAATGGATTTTGTCTCTTAGAGACAAAGTTAAGTTCTGGCTATTTACAAATGAACTCACAACATACATATTACCCCAACCCAGAAGACATGCAAATTCTTAGGAATGTTTCATGTGTGGCTGTGTGTGTGTGTGTGTGTGTGTGTGTGTGTGTGTTCCTCAATTCATAGAGTTAAAACACTGGGTCACCTACTTTCAAAACTAAAAAATTAAAGTTAAAATTGTATCTCTACTCCACACCACAAACCAAGATAAAAATCTAGATGGATTAAAAAGTGACACATATGTGTAACTATTAAATAAAATTAAAATGCATATCTTCATAAATGAAAAAGTAAAAAAGAAAAAAGCCAAAAACCCAAAAACAAAAAATCCAACTTGTAAATACTTCAAAGACATTCAGAAAAAAATTTTTTTTTTTTTTTTTTTTTTTTTTTTTTGAGATGGAGTCTCGCTCTGTCGCCCAGGCTGGAGTGCAGTGGCGCAATCTCGGCTCACTGCAAGCTCCGCCTCCCGGGTTCACGCCATTCTCCTGCCTCAGCCTCTCCGAGTAGCTGGGACTACAGGCGCCCGCCACTGCGCCCGGCTAATTTTTTGTATTTTTAGTAGAGACGGGGTTTCACCGTGGTCTCGATCTCCTGACCTCGTGATCCGCCCGCCTCGGCCTCCCAAAGTGCTGGGATTACAAGCGTGAGCCACCGCGCCCGGCCCAGAAAAAAATTTTTTTAAATCAGATCTTTTCCCATAAATTTTTACTTTTATGGCAAAAAATCAAATAAACGAAGTTAAAAAGCAAGTCAAAAATGGAAAAGAATTATCAGAACAAAGATGAATGGCTTCCTATAAAAAGCTTTTACCAATAAATCAGAAAATGAATACCACAATTTAAAAACACAGCCAAAGAATACAAACAATTAAAAAAAATACAAGTGGCCAACTTACATATAAGGTAGTGTTCAACCTCTTTAATAGTAAAAGCAAATTTAAACTAAAACTCAATACCTTTAGTTACTGACATATTCAGGCTCTATTGTTGAAACAGTTTTGTAATATTTTTTCCCTAGAAAATCAAGGGGCGTATTTGCATATGGAAATTAATTAGCCTTGAAAAGTATACAGTATTTTCTTATAATTTAAAATCTCTATGTTTATTACTTCATTCCCACTCATTCCTAACTTGCTTCTCTTCCCCTTTCCTCAGTGAGACATTTAACTATTGTACTCATCTTTTTAAATGCATCTGCTATTTACTTATCAATTCTAGGGAATTTTGTTGAATAAATTTAATTGTTGCTTTTTTCTTTACTAGTATCTTCTTTTTTTTGTAAGGGGGGACTTGTCATTCTTTCTCTGATTACCTCAGTGGAATGAATAGTTGATTTTTTTCTTACTAAATAATAAAAGCAAACGCTTTTTATACTCAGAGTTTTGGAATCACATCTAAAGGCTTTGATACGTTGAATTCTTATTTTTGTCAATTTTTAAATCCACATAGGCATGCTCCTTTCCATCTTTAATTAATATCTATAAAATGCAAGGGGTAAGGTCAAAAAGCAATAGGAGAAAAAGGCCATTAACATAACACAAAAATCTTCTATCCTAAAGTACTATATTGTCTGGCTCTTTAGTAAAGCCCAACCTAAAAAGCACATCTCTTAACCATATAAAACGGCAAAAGGATGGATGCTCTGGCAGTTAAACACTCTCACAAACTGAATCGTTTCCAAATATTAGATGTTCCAGTTTCACTGTGTTTTGATATTGTCAGAAAGGCTAGCCACTTTTTTTGCTCCATTTAAGCATTCATTACCTTTATTTTTAATATAATTAACTCGATTATAAATTTATGTGATTTAATCTTTAACAATGGCCAAGTTTAACAACTGGTTAACAAATTTCCTGAAAATTTAGCAATCTGCTTTTATGAGCCGACAGTTTTCCTTTTCCATTTCCAGACCTGAGTGTTCTATTCCGCCCTTTTGGAGGTTCTAGTCCCACATGACTTGGTATTGGTCTTGTTCCTGTATCTGTTTCTAGTCTAAAACCTTCACAGTACTTGAGTCCTCTTTGATGATCCAGGCTTGTTTTGCTCTAAATTGCAGGTCCCCTGGAACTGACATCTCACGTTGTGCAAATAATTCCAGTAATTCAGGTGCTTGTTAGGTAGCCTTTTGAGCACTCCCTCACTGGAACCTCAGCCTGTGTTGATTTTAGACGAATTTCTAAAGGTATGTTGTTTTTCATTTCCTTGAATTCTGAGTAGACATTACCATGCCCTTTGGATATGTTGTTATACCTTCTTACGGAAGCTATTTTTATCCATTTTTAAGAGTAATTACAAAAATGTTCTTTATTATACATCATCTTACAAAGGAAGTTTGCAGGGGATGATAAGCACTAGTGCTACTGTAGTGCTTTCCTACAGAGCAGGCACTTGTCAATGAGCAAAGAGGCCAACATTGTGACATATACCTGGAGCTTCAGTTTCACTTCTTTCTAATAGTGAAAACAAACATTTTAAAATAGGCATAATTTATCCTAAAGCTGTTTGGTTAAAGTGAAATGCAAATGTTTTAAACCAAAGGATTGCTCTACTCTGTAACTACAAATTTAATTTCTACTTTGCTCTAAGAGTGACTTAGGAGACTGTATTTTAATATCTAGCTGATTATAATTATTTTGAACAACTTTTTATCATTAACTTTGAGTTTTAGTTTATTTTGGTGAGAAAATAAATAATAGCTTGTACAGATTGTATTTTGGAGATTTTATTAAAACTTTTCTTGTGACCTAGTAACTTCTATTTTTAAATTTAATTTCTAGAGTACAAAATTTTATATCTACCTATTAAACCAAGCTTATTGTTTATATTATTTAAATATTCTGTTTCCATATTTATCCTCTATCTAATTTACATGTCAAATTCTGGAAGGCATGTCCAAGTCTTCCAATACAATTTCTATTCTGTAAATTCTAATTTTTATTTTAATGTTTTGCTTTATATGCACAGTATCTAAAACATCTAGAGGAGGGAATATTTTTTAAAATTATATATTTTACTCTTTTTTACCTAATCTACTTTGACTTAATCTCAGTCATATTATTCTATTGTTATTCTTAGGAGCAATATACACTGAGATTTTGTCCTATATTTCATGGTAATAACTATAATAATGAAATAAACGGCCCTGTGTTTCCAGACTTTTAGGATACTCTGTATTTCAGTGCTGCCTTACTTGGGACATAAAGACTTATGATCATTATAATTTTAGTTCCAATTGAATTTTTCTTTAATAAAATATAACTCTTTGTCCTGCTGAATGCTTTTCCTCTTGAAATTTCCTCTACCTAATACTAAATTTGTATCTTTATCTTTACAAAATTGTTTACTTTAAACAATTGTTATCTTTACCTTTTCTTTATTTTCAAACTTTGAACTGCTTTATTTCACATGGTTCCTGCAAACAGCATGATTCTCTTGAGTTTTCTGGAGTGCCCAATATAAGAGTCATTGTCTTTTAATTAAGTTGTTAAGTTCCTTCACATTTACTGTGGTAATATATTTGGTCTTGGGTCTAGCCTACTTCCATTTTCTTATCTTTTTTCGTCTTAGTTTTTTTGTTATGTTTTGTTTTACCAAATGAAGTTTTCTTCATTCCTTTTTAGAAATCTTCACTTAGTTGGAAATTACATATCCTATTTCTCTCTGACTAGTGAGTGCCTTAAAGAAAATCTAAATCTATCTGTCTCTACCTGTATCAAGAACAATGCTATAACTGCTGCTTCCTCATGGGGAAAAGTTAAAAATTCAATGTGTTTTAAGTTAACTTTTCTTTTACCTTACAACCCTACTGTATCTACTTTCCAGGTTTTGTTAAAACAAAGATTCTACATTCAGATTTTTTAAAACAATGTGTCTCTTCCCTTTCAACAATTATTTTTAAAAAGACCTAAGCTTGAGAAACTATATAAACAGTTGGCTTAACCTGTATACATTAATAGTTTTGTTGTTCTCTATTCTTTCCTCTATGTTGTTTCACATTATAATTCATTTCTTGGTTAGCTGCAGTACTATTTTAAGTAGTTCTTTGTTAAAAGGAAAGGTATATCAATGGTAAACTTTGTGAGATTTTGCAATGTTAGAGAATGTGTTTGTTTTTTTTTTTTTTTTTTGCTCATGCATCCAATCATTCTACAACTACAGTCATGCATCGCTTAACAACAGGAACACATTCTGAGAAATGCATCCTTAAGCAATTTAATCACTCTGTGAACACAGAGTATACTTACACACAAATGTAGATGGTACAGCCTACTACACACCTAGGCCAATATGGTGTGTAATGCTCCTAGGCTACAAACCTATACACCGTGTTACTGTACTGAGTACTATACACAATTGTAAGACAATGGTAAGTATTTCTGTATCTAAACAGAAAAGGTTCAGTAAAAATAGGTATGATAATCTTATGAGACCACCATCATATATGTAATCCTTCACTGAATGAAACATTGTTATGCAATGCATGACTGTATTTACTGAGTATGTATCATGTGCTAAATGTTTTTCTAGATACAAGAGGTACAGTAGAGAAGAGCAGATAAAAATCCCTACCCATATGGAGCTTACATTCTAAGAGCCTAGAAGATTAGACAATTCATGAATGACATGTTTTTTCCTCTCAAATTCTGCAGCCAAGAAGAGATGCTTGATGTTGACTTCATTTTCTTTCCTTTAACTATTATTTTTTAAAGTGGGCACCCTGCTTCAAACCATCTGGATGTTCTGAAATATTTCCTTTAGTCTTCAAATTTGTATTTTTCTCTGGATTATTTCAAGGTCTAGGTTAAGGCTCTTCTTTCTCCCAATGTCTCCCCTGTACTCCAACTATGCCTGTTAGTAAGGGTGTTCTTTCAATGAGAGCCCAAGTCCTTAAAAACTCTATTATTCTTTCCAGTATAAACACACACACATATATACATTAGCATATACATTTATTTATATTGAATTATCTGTATCTATTTTTCATGTTTCCAGTATTTTCACTTAAAATTTTCATGTTCTGGGCTGAGCACAGTGGCTCACACCTGTAATCCCAGCACTTTGGTAGGCTGAGGTGGGCAGATCACCTGTGGTCAGGAGTTCAACACCAGCCTGGCCAACGTGGTGAAACCCCGTCTCTACTAAAAATACAAAAATTAGGCGGGGAGGGGGGATGGTGCGTGCCTGTAGTCCCAGCTACTCAGCAGGCTGAGGTAGGAGAACCACTTGAACCCGGGAGGCAGAGGTTGCAGTGAGCTAAGATCACGCACTCCAGTCTGGGCAACAGAGTGAGACTCTGTCTTTAAAAAAAAAAAAAATGTTATTTTCCTTTGAGTTCTATCAGAATTTCTTTAGCTTTCTTCTCACTCACTGATTCAGGTTTCTTCAGTATTGAATCTGTTCCTCACTGCTTTGTTTTAAAATTCTGTAACCGTGTTTTTAATTTCCACTAACTTTTTCTGTCCTCAGTTCATCTGTTTTTCTTATCTGCTCTGACTTTAATCAATGCAATGTCCTCTTAATTTTACTTTGAGTAATAACTCATTTTTCTCAGTTTTCTCCTGTTTTGTACAAGAAGTCTGTTTCAGACAGGAATATCACTTTTGTCGGTCAAATTGGTCTTTACTTTTGAATGCTACATCTTTCTATACGTCCATGGATTCTTCTATGTTCATTCCGAGAGAGGGAAGTATATCCATGTTTGTTTTGTGAGTCATAAGGAGTTGTGCCAGATAGTGTGTAAGTATTCAAATCGGTGGTCTCCATAAAAAAAGGAGGATAGATTTTAGTTTTATTATAAATTTATTTGCCACGTTAGTGATCCAACAATTTGTATAAAATAGTAAGGGGCTGGCAAGTAGAATCACAATAAGGGATTTTACTTTTGTTTCAAATATATATTCCAGGTCTTGAGTAATCTAAGTGATAATACTGATTAATAGGAGCATCTATTATACATGTGTTATGTATGTGTATTATCCATAGATATATAATATAGGTATATCTGGATTTATTATATGTGTACGTATACACAGATATATATGTATGTATGCAAATTAACTTTAATATCTACAAAACACTTAAAAATGGATATTAGATCACAAGTACAACCTCAACAATGCCCCCAAAATATATATACTGTGCAGGTATTATTTTATTCTCCAACTTTCCTTGATTTTTTTTTCCATCTTATTGGCATCCCTACTGTAATAAAAAAAAAAAAGGAGGAGTTTATTTTGTCAAGTAATTGTTTAAAATTCCTTTCCATCATCTCAGATATTTAAAGAAAACTTACAGTTTTCTTTGTCCCATCTTTTCTCCTTGGCTACTTCCCTACTTTTCCCCACAAATATTATGCATTATTCACATTGCAGTAAGTTACATCCATTCACTATAAAAAAGAAGAACAATACAACACACCCTGAAATCTTTGGGGCTACTAATTTCTAAAAAGATTACTTCAAGCAGTAAAGTTTTCTTTTATATAAAAGAAAGTTTAAAGTTTCATCACTCAAATGTAGCCTATCTAAAACACCTGGAAATGATTTCAAAGTTTCAAAGTCACTATTCTGATAGGTATTACTTCCAACCTAACCATTACTGGCCTTTGAAATATAGAAGCTAAAAGCAGACTGCACGGATCAAATACTATAGATAAAAGCATTTTGAAAAGCATATGGTACTATGAAAACATAGGGTGGTAGTATTAAAAATGGATTTGGACATGAAATCCCAAACTCATTCATTTCAGTGATTCTTAGTTTTTGGATAAGGGCAGAAAATAGTGAGACTTTCATCCAGATCCAGTTCAGCATCTTACTGGGATCATTTCAGGCCAGTCAGCTTTAATCAAATTACACTCCATCCATATGTGATTAGAAACAAACTGAGGTTTTGGTCAAGTGCCACAGTTTTTCACTCAAGGCCATCATGCTCACTTTCTTGGAAGACACTTGGAAATTATGTGATCAAATCTGAAAGTAACTTTTCAAGAGGTGTGTGTGGTCTTTCTGACAAAGAAGAACTTTATATTTGTGACTGAGTTAAAATCTCTGGCTGTAACTAATTAGTTAGTGATAAAATAACAACAATGAACATGGAATACAAGCTCGAAGAAATCTTAGACTCTAAAACACATGTTAATAGAATGAAATTTATAATATTTGCTATTATATCTCACCTATCAAATATAGCAAAGAATATGGAAGAAAAAAATTGTTAAAGATACACCTAGTAGGAATTTTTAAAAAACATCTGCTGAGACAAAGAAGGCTGGGCATACTGTATGTAAAAGTAAAACTACAGGCCAGGCGCGGTGGCTCACGCCTGTAATCCCAGCACTTTGGAGGCCAAGATGGGCAGATCATTTGAGGTCAGGAGTTCAAGACAAGCCTGGCCAACATGGCGAAACCTCATCTCTACTAAAAATACAAAAATTAGTGAGATGTGGTGACAGGTGCTTGTAACCCCAGCTACTCGGGAGGCTGAGGCAAGAGAATCGCTTGAACCTGGGAGGCGGAGGTTGCAGTGAGCCGAGATCACCCCACTGCACTCTAGCCTGGGTGACGAGAGTGAAATTCTGTCTCAAAAAAAAAAAAAAAAAGTAAAAATACGGTAAGTAAAATCAGGTGTTTTGAAAACATATGGAACCTACTGAAATAATTAAAATATAAGCGGAGGCAGCAGATTTAGCAGTGAAAAAATTAGAATTATTCATGGATAACCAATTCTTAGTAATCATGCAGTCATAGCTCACTGCTTTATGCTTAACTAAGTGCTTTAATAAACATTACATTATTCGAGTTTCACAACACCATGAGGTGGAAAGCCCTTGTGACCTTATAAATAGCAACAGAAATGAATTTGATAAAGGACAAAAGAGAATGTGAGAAATTGCCCAGGGACAGAGATTATACACACTCATAGTACAGTGGCTCTTGACACCATATAAGCAAGAGCTCAGTACATATCTGCTGAACTGTACCAAACTGATAATACATTCAATACCACTCTTATTTAAAAAAAAAAAAAAGAAAGAAAGAAAGAGGTAGGCAAAAAAAGTACAAAAGCACCTGTGGGAGGGGAGCACTATAGGAAAAACTATGGAAGGCTATAAGGTGATTTGTGATCAATGGTTATATCAGAGAAGTGGTGGCAAAGATGAGGAGACTGTTATTTTGAGACTTCTTTATTGTCTGGATTTTCACAATAAGCATGTATAATTTTTGAAATTCAAATGAATGAAACCAAAATAAAAATGTGCCAGCTAAATTTGTTAACAAAGAATGGGTATTGCTTTTAAAACAAAAAAATTCAAATTATGTATTTTTAAAAAATGAAAGCTAAAACACCCTAGGATTTTGCTATAGTTTATGACTACTGGATCCTGAAAATGGAACAGTTAACTTAATGATCAAATATACTTGACAGAGATCTTGGTGGAGAAAGAAATTTACATTCTATTAATATATATTGAACACCATCAGGTATTAGACACTGTATTAAGCAGCTATGGACTTAGAAAATACCTGTACTCAATTCATGCACAGCCTTCCTTATCTATAACCAATTATATCCCCTTCCAGCTTTACAGATAAGAAACCCCTATACTTTGAACACAAAGTCAAAGATAACTATTTTCTAGTTATCAAAGGCTTCTATTCATGAGAGTCCATGGCATTATTACATTTAAGAACAGTTAACTTGTCCTTATTTTGCCTAAGCTTGAAGGCACTTAGCTAGAGTAAAATTTGGCAAAACAAAAAGATGACTCATTTTGTCAGCCACTGTAAACTGCCTATCAGAGGACAAGGCGTATTTTGCAACTTAAATTCTGAAAAAGGTCATCCTTCCCTCCTCTGGCTCATAAGTGATTGACTGTTAGGGAATACACCTAGCTTTCTATCATGTGTCTACTTTAAATTAAGGGGACAAATCAAATATTTGGAAATACACATGGCTCAATCAATTGAATGTGCTCACAAAAATCTTCAACCTCTTTCAAAAACTCTTTACATGCCATGCAAACTATTGTTCCATTTGGGCTCTCCCACCCAACTTGCAGCCCTCACTCTCTTCATTCTGGAAAACAGTGCTGTCGCTAACACGGTGAGCAGCCATAGTGGCTGAAGCAGGCTACTCTCTGTTTTGCTTGGCACTGGAAAATTCCTTTGTCTTCATACTTAGCAGCAGTGTAACCTTAGAGAAAGAACTTCAATTGAAGAAAACTTTACTGAAAACTCACTTGGGAGTCCTTAGCTGAGTTTAAAACAGATGATTGAAATCTTTTCCACAGTTGGGTTTGGTCAGTAGTGCCACTGGGCGGACTGGATCTTCAGCCCAAGTGCAATCCCACTTCCTTTATCGGGAGGTACCTATACCATTCTAGACTAGACCAAATTTCGCTCTTCATTTTGATAAAACCAAACTGCTTCCTAAGATTCATTCCATAAATATTTCTTGAGTACTTTGTTCAAAGCAGATTACTAAATACTGCCAGGGACACAAAAATGAATCTGGTGCCATTCTCAAAGAACTTATAATGTCTAAGTCTTAAATTGGTAGGACACAAAGGAGAACATTTCAGTACTGACTTACATTTAAAGAATGATCTGAAAAGCACAAAAAGCAGCTATTAATAGAAATAAAATAGGATATACCTTCCAAAACATCAAAGGATTTAAAAATGCAGAAAAGTATAGTCAAAAATGCACTTATAGAATTATTAAAATCAAAGCATAAAATAATCAAGGACAGAACATATCAGTAATAATAAGGGTGACCACATAGAACTCATCATCCAAGCTAGGATTTTAAACAGTGAAAGGAGACTCTATTAATAACTTCTCCAAGACGACAGGCATAAACCAGGATGTCCTCAGCAACCGAGGTTGTGAGGCCTCCCTAGTTATGAAAATAAATAGCTTGCTTTACTCAAAAAGAGAGATGAAGTTAATGGGTCCAAATGCTCAGCTTCTTCTCTACTTTTCCACAGTCCTGTTTTCAGAATCTAGTAATCAATGAGGCAAAGAATACAAAATAGGATACACAAAAAAATTCTATGATGAATACAAAGAACAAAACCATGGATCTGCTACATTTTAAAATAAATTTAAACTTGGTAATGATTTGTGGCCTTGGGAAATACTGTATTTTTATATCATGTAGCGTTCAATATCAATACATTCAAATTATCGTTACAATTATACTGATAAACTGTCACTTTCTACCTGTTTGGGCTTTTCTTAAAGACAATTTTATATTTTAGCATAGGTTTAATGAACTTGGTTTCTGTTATAAACTTGTCTAATTTCATAAGGGGAAATTTTTCAAATGTATTATCCAAAAAACTCTGTATGTATCTGAATTATGTAGAAATCAGACTTTAATGAGCCAAACTCAAATCCAGAAAACACTCAAAGTTACTCTGAGGAGTGAAGATATTTAGAAAGACCTAAGTAAGACTAATGTTCTATTACCCACAAACTCTTAGAGCTGTGTTTTCAGGCTGTGAACAGTGCTAGGGTATCTCATGTCTGGGCAGATTAATATATCTACTAATGAAAAACACACACCCAACCTCGTTGCCTACTCCAAGTTCTACACCTCTAAACTGATGTAGGAACTTTGAAGAAATTAATTCTTGGGGAACACAGTGAACATTAGAATCAATGAAGATGTACACAAACTGGTGGCCACATCCTAGAAACTCAAGTTTCCTAATAAGCTGGACCTCCAGTCTCTCTTTGTGATTTGCTGTCCCTCAATTTTCCCATATGTAACCTAGAAGCTAAATGCCAACAGACTAATGAGTAACTGTAAGAGTATCTCCCAGAACTTCCACAGACTCCATTTTCCTCCTGCTCAAACTTCTATTCCATTTCTGTGCTCAGAAGCAGCACCTGGGAGGGTAGCACACAGTCACTTATTTATTCATTCCCACCCACACTCAAACATGCATCCTAGTAAAGTGCACCCAGGCTCAACATCAGAGATATGCCTGAAGAATGAGGACCCTTGCCCCAGGAGCTCCGAGAGACGAACTGAAAACACAAACAATGTAAAGGAATCAATGTTCTAAGGGAGATCTATTAAAAGAAGTATAGGAACTCAAAGGAAGGAAGGAGCCAGATGTATCTGTCTGACGCAGTTGGGGAAGGCTTCCAAGAGGAGGTGACATTTGAGCTGGCAATGAAGGAAGAAAGAACACTTGAGGAGAAGAGACAGCATGTGCTGAGACACAGAGGCATGAAAATTGTGGTATATTCAGGAGTGCTGAGAACTGAAGCATAGGAAGGTCAGAAGAAGCAGACAGTGAAGGGTCTCTTTCCAAACTGAGCAGAACTGACAAATCCTCACTGTCAGCTTCTCTCTTCCTTTTGAGGAGCCCAGATATTTCTCCGCCTGTCCTTTCCAATGGTTTTGCCCCTTATGAAGGGAAAGACCTGGGTTCTAGATCAACTCTCAAACTATCAGCTGCCCAAGCTTGGAGGAGACCCAGCCTCTCTGTGAGTCTCAGATTATTTATAGGAGAAAGGGTCCACAGAACCTATGAAACTCAAGGGTTCTATATGCAGAGTATCAAAAATCATTAGAGCATATTTTCATTTTTAATAATCATAGTAAGTGAGAAGAATCAGTAACAGTATTTCAAATAATCTCAGCTACACAACTACACAGAAAATAAAATTATAGCTAATAAGCAACGGCTGGGATAGTGTAATTTGTTGAGCAAGTCAAAATCCTTTCAGTTTTTTAATATGCAAAATGAAGAGAAATTTACCACTAAAGTTTGTTTCAAGGCTTAAGTAAGAAAACAAACAAAACTGACTCAGTGAACACCTGGCATGCAGTTGGTACTAAATAAACATTGGTTAAATCTAATTTGATATATTTTTCAAGTGCATTAATAATTGTGGCTTCGGCAGGGAGCGGTGGCTCACGCCTGCGATCCCAGCAGTTTGGGAGGCCAAGGCAGGCGGTTCACGAGGTCAGGAGTTCGAGACCAGCCTGGCCAACATACTGAAACCTCATCTCTACTAAGAACACAAAAATTAGCCAGGCATGGTGGCGGGTACCTATAATCCCAGCTACTCAGAAGGCTGAGGGAGGAGAATCGCTTCAACCCAGGAGTCAGAGATTGCAGTGAGCCGAGATTGCACCACTGCACTCCAGCCTGGGCAACAGAGCGGAACTCCATCTAAAAAAAAAATTGTGGCATCATTGTTAGTATCAGTTAACAAAATATATGCAAATATTGTGAAACTGATTATGTAAACTGTTTAGAAAGTGAAAATTTACTATTGTCATTTTAGAAAATCGAAGGCTTGTGGTTTTGAAGAAAAACAACTATTGTACAATAAATCTACTAATTGCTTATTTTGTTTAGAGCTAAAAAAAAGTTCCTCTTCCCTTCCACCCCTACTCCCAGGGGATAGAAAATTTACCTTTGATTTCCAAGCATATCTGATTTATTCCAGCCATTACAGAGTCAAATAATAAGACAAATTCAGATACAACAGTGAAGGAATAACAACTTTTACTTCAATTCTACACTTGAATCAATAGACTCAAATCCTTAGAAATATGATCATCAAGGCAATTATGTGCTGAACTGCTAAATTAACAGTCATCTGGGAAACATAAAACAAAACTAGTGACAATGTGCTTCTAATTGCATGGGGGTTCAGGATATTAGTGATATTTTATATTCTGCTTCATTGCTCACTAAACAGCATATATTTTCATAATAACGCTTTTTTCCAACTAGAAACAACCAAAGATGTCATAACTCAATTTCCAAGATGAAGAGAAAACAAAAATAAAATATATACAGTTGAAACAATGCCTTTAGTAGTTGGAAGAGTGGTAGGAGGGGCAAGAGAATGAAGAAAAGGGTCAAAATAAATTTAAATGACTGCTTTGAAGTCATTCTTCAGGTTGAAACAGCAGGGTAAATGAATTTCAACTCCTCTATATTAATGATTCAGTCTTCTCCAAGCCTCCAATAATAAAAAGTGCCTGCCTGCCTGTCTGCCTGCCAACCTGCCTGCTTGCCTGCCCGCCATGTGTAAGACTCTGGGCTAGGCAGGGGGATATACTCTATAACCTACACTGAGGAGGCCTGGGTTGTGTTAACGAAACTGTAGCACAGTGAAGCACAAAATCTACTCAGCATTCATATGCCCTTCACCCTAAGGCTCTTTATAAACAGAGTTATAGGCTACACGTTTTACACATGGGCACTGGTGTGGACAGAGCACAGACTCATGCACGCGCTCACATTGAAACTGCACTCTTTGTTTCTCTGTGATTTGATGAAAATCTGTGGGAAAGGCTGCCCCCTTGTGTTCATCTCAGTGCAGTTGTGACCCTGCTAGAGCTGGAACATTGCAGATGCCTTTTCCATCCCATGATGGCTTCAGAGAGGGAACTTCAGTCTGCTCAATCTCTACCCAAAATCAAGGCCAGTGTAAACAAGAAAGTGCCAATGCTTCTGAGCTCGTTCAAGTCCAAGAAAGCCATTCTGGACCTCTCCCGAGGCACAGCCAAGTGAGGCTAGTCCTCATGGATCCAATCAGGATAACTGTTTTGTTTTGTTTAAAAAACAAAAAACTCCTGGTTGTGAGAAGAGATCTTTGGAAGGATGGAATTCCTCTATGTCAAATGGCCTCTGGACCTCTGGCTGTCTGAATGTCACTTAAGGCAATCCACAGATAGAGAAGAGGGCACAGAGGGTACTGAAAACAGCAATGCAACTAAGAAATACAGGAAAACCCAAGACATGGGCAGTGGAAAAGGTGAGGAAGGATCCTGGAAAACCAACTAGGAGAGAAAGAAAGGCCACAGAGATTCATCTACCTCAACTTCCTTTTATACAAATGCAGATTCAGGTCTGGAAATTCCCACAAAGTGGCCAACTTGCCAGAGGTCCCACTGGTAAAATCCAGTGCTGCTTCTCCTATCAGAGGATGCCTTATTGACTAGTTTGCGATCAACTGTGAAGCACCTATAAATAATTTGGAAGACTAAGCACCCAGTATGAGAAACGTAACCTAGTGACCAATATAGAACCAAACATATAGTAAGCACAAAACAAATGTAAATGATTCGGATATAAAATTAAGCCGATAAAGATTTCACTTTTCAGAGGAAAAAATAGTTCACTGCATTAAAACAAAAAAAAAAACCCTGCTTTTTAAATTCTTTTTAAAAATCTCTGGATCCTGAGAAAGGAAGGGTTATAAAAGACACCTTATATTCCTTGCTCCCTCTCTCACATCCCCCCACCTCCAATTCCCAAGTCCAAAAACAGGTAAAATTAGGGAGAAGCTATGTCAACACAGGAAAAGGTCTTAATCCAAAAGCCAAAAACTTTGAAAAATGGAACTAGATTAAAGGCCACCCAGGTATATTTGAATTAATTTATGCCACTAAGATAGCAGTTGGTTGCTCCAGAAGTTGAGAGAGAGAGAGGGAGAAAGAGAGAGAGATCCTGGGCTTCACAAATATCCAAAAGTAAGAAGGCCAAGGGCAGAAGTCTTTGTCTCAGGGAAGACCCTCAGGCAAAGGTAGTTCTGGCTGCTGCCTGCTGGCTCAATTGGAGATAGCTAGGACGGCGGCCCGCAAAATAAGACCTTGTATGAAAATGGAAAGGGCTGCTCCCTCAAAAGAGACTAGTACTAGGATAATTTTAACTGTTTAAAATCATTTATTTGGTAATAATAAAGAAACCAGAACAACATAATGCTGGGTTTAAGCTGCAGTCCCAGCTTTAGCTCCCTAGTGAACTTACTTAAATTCACACAAATGAATTTATTTCTTACTATAGGAACATACGTATGTATTATGCATAGATAAAAGTCTGGAAGAATACACCGATAACACCTATAGGAATCAGCCCTAGGAAGGCAACTTGCTTAGCTTTTTCTATATAATTACCTTTACAGTAAAAGAGTGGTCATAATTTACTTCTGTAAATAAGATGTCCTAATATAGACATTTAATGTATCGCAGGAGATAAAATCATTTCAAGTTCATATAGAATAAATGTTTAAAAATAGCCCCCAATTATTAAAGCTAAAGGTGACAGAACCAGATTCAAAAATGAATTATTGATACCCTCAAAATCAAACAATACAGGCTGGCAAATACATCAGAATAGAAAACAGTGTCCAGAAACAAACTACAGTACGTGTGGGAAACGTGGTAGTGAAACAGTGGGGAAGGAAGCACGGGCAGGGATAAGTTTATTTGATATACTGTGCTGGCACAACGCCTATGCGTCGGGAAAAAAATAAACCTGCATACCTAGCTTATGCGTTACCTAGGTCATGCCCTAGAAAGGCTTAGCCAGGCACATGAGAGTTATATAACGTAAAACATTCAAAGAAAAATGCAAGAAAGAGTACAAATGCCAAAATAAATGGTAGAAAATAAAAGAATTTTTTTAAAAAAGAGGGAAAGCATTAGTGGAGCTTAAGTCTCTATACAACACACCTATGAGAATACTATACAAGATAACAACTTTAGGCAGAGGCAATTGAGTCTTGCCTTCCCTTGGGAGCGACCTTAGCTCAGGAGACTGGAAACCGGCTCCAAGCAGCTTCTGGGGGGTAATCTTGGCTTTACAAGGGCCTGGGACAATGTTCTCCCCTCCTGTTGACTGGACTATGGCACAGAGAAAAGAACAGAAAGATACTCAGAATATTTCTGCTTCTCTAACATCAAACGGCCTTGGCTTTTTCAGTCCAGGACATACCTGGGAGCCTCCCAGAACACAGTGAGGGCAGGAAGAACCAGTTAGTTTCAGTGTACTATCTAAGCTAAACAAAAAATCCCCAGTGATAACATCATCTTGGCTCTGGGAGCTGAATAATCTTAACACATTAAAACATCACTACCCTGATATCCTTTAATAAGAAATGTTCAGACCAAGAAAGTATTTTGCTTTCACCTAAAATTCCAGTATATTTATACTGAAAAGCCAATGTCTTCACTTCTAAAGAAATATTTCTATACTTTCTATCTCCCTTATATACCTGAGAATCTCTTTTTTTTAAGACAGTGTCCAACTCCGTCACCCAGGCCAGGGTGCAGTGGCACGATCACAGCTCACTGTAGCTCCACCCTCTTGGGCTCAAGCAATCTTCCACCTGGGTAGCTGAGACTACATGCAAGTGCCACCATGCCTGTTTTTTTATTTTTCTATTGTTTGTAGAAACGGGGTCTCACTATTTTGCTCAGGCTGCCTGAGAGTATTTTAAACTTTGAAGAAATAAATGATGAACACTGAACAGCTTCTGGCTGCTCATGTATTCCCTCGCCTAAGCTTATTAAGTGATTAATTTATTCATGCATTCAACCAATATACACTGAACACACAAGAGATCTTCACCAGGAATAATTAAGTGTGAAGACTTGGGAGGCCCAGTCCTTAGGGAATTTGCAATTAGTCCTCTCCAAATCAGCAGGTCTGGGTGTTAGGAAGGTAAAAGCTCTGTGCTCATCTACAAAGGAGAGGGGGACTTTCTTCCCCACGCAAAGATGAACTAACTCGCCTCACTCCATGTATAAAGCCAGAAAAAGGCCAAATGTTTTTTAAAAGACCATAATATATTGTGTTCCAGGGAAGAATCTATGTGCTTTCAACCCCCTACTGCTCTTAACAATTCTGGAGGTTCAGTTGAGGATTTTCCTTGTAAACGATGCCTTAAAAGAATAAATATATCCTTTTAATAAAACAAATTATACTGCAATTGTGTGGGCTGCTTTGTATTTATGAACCATTATTTTGTCAGAATATCATTTTAGAAGAACATATGCCCATTTTTATAGTTAATAACTTCTCCCCCCTGCCCAAAAAAAAAAAGAACTCAAACTTTCACTCTGAATCTACCCCACACAGCTAATGGCTTTGTTGATCAGGCATATGGCCTGGCCTGTCATAGGAGAATCTGGGACAATATGGTTACTACTGTTTCCTTCTCCATTTTGTCTTTAAGCTTGTATTAATACATATGCTTTTCAGTAGAAAACTCTCTCCCTCCTCCTACTTTAAGCCACAGGTTCCGCATCAGCCACTCCTCCTTCTTCAAAACGTCTACTTGTGGAGTCACACAGCAACCCGAATCTGGAGTGGGGCTCCAACATCAATGCTGACAATTCAGGAGTTTTAAGGATTCACTCCTTTTGCCTTGATTCTCAGAAAAACTAATTCCTTCTATCACCTCTGCCATCTCAAACTTCTTCTTAAAAGCTATCAAAAAGTTTTGAATCTTTGCAACACTGAATAGGAATGGAGAGGGAAAGTCAGAGTTTCAGCAACAGACAGTGAATCTGATTTCTACATATATTGCTGGAGGACATCTTTCAGATGAACTTCACTAGAACACTTTTCTGGGGGAAAAGTACTCTTTTCCTATTTTTTTTTTAGTAGCCTACTTAAATTCTTTGGATAAAAAAATTGCATTTAAATAAATGACATTTTTTAAAAGGGGAAAGCATTCTTTAATCTTCATAATTAAGTGTTTCACTTTTCATTTTCTTTCTTTATGTGTGACTTTGGAGGTCTATTTGTTAATGATAATATTTTCCAAGGAAATCAATGATAACAATGATGTTGCTTAATTGACATTTTGCCTTTTGATATTTTTTTGAAACGAAATAATGTGCATCATCCCACTGGATCTTCAGAGCTGCCTTCCATGATCCTCACCTCACATATAAGAAACCAAGGATCGGTGAGGCAGAAGACAGGATCAGAGAGGTTGAAGACAGGATCAGAGAGGTTGAAGACAGGATCAGAGAGGTTGAAGAGAGGATCAGAGAGGTTGAAGACAGGATCAGAGAGGTTGAAGAGAGGATCAGAGAGGCTTGTTGCCCAAGGCAACAAGGCTAAAAAGTTAGCTGAACTAGAATTTTAACCCAAAATATTCTATTTCCAAATTAAGCACTTTTTACCTCTCTACTCAATTGTACGGGATAAATTCTACAAGACATCACCAACAATCTCAAGGAAAGATATTAATATTGTTCCCTAATTTTTTTTTTCTTTTGAGACGAAGTCTTGCTCTGTCATCCAGGCTGGAGTACAGTGGTGCGATCTCAGTTCACTATAACCTCCGCCTCCTGGTTTCAAGTGATTCTCCTGACCCAGCCTCCCGAGTAGCTGGGGTTACAGGTGTGTGCCACCACACTTGGCTAATTTTTGCATTTTTAGTAAAGACGAGGTTTCACTATGTTGGCCAGGCTGGTCTCTTAACTCCTGACCTTGTGATCCACCCGCCTCAGTCTCTATAATGCTGGGATTACAGGCGTGACTCACCACGCCCGGACTGTTCCCTAATTTTTTAAAGAAAAAATTCTTTAATATTTAAGATATAAAAACAGGTAAAAGAAAACTAAAACAGACAATATAGATCCACTACTCATCTTAAGAAACAGACCTTAACCAATACTTGTGTATTTCTCCTCAGTCATGTCCTCTCTCAAGATAACCATTATCTTGTACTTACTGTTTATTTATCTGTGCATTTATTTATTTATTACATATATATCTGTTCTTAAACAATATATGGCATGTACATGTTTTGTTTTTCGGGTTTTTCTGAGATGGAGTCTCGTTCTGTCGCCCAGGCTGGAGTGCAGTGGTGTGTGGCGCAATCTCGGCTCACTGCAACCTCTGCCTCCCGGGTTCCAGCAATTCTCTGCCTCAGCCTCCAGAGTAGGTGGGATTATAGGTGCCCACCACCACGCCCGGCTAATTTTTGTATTTTCAGTAAAGACGGGGTTTCATCATGTTGGCCAGGCTGGTCTTGAACTCCCAACCTGGTGATCCACCCCCCTCAGCCTCCCAAAGCGCTGGGATTACAGGCGTGAGCCACCGCGCCCAGCCACATATTTTTAACCTTTATATAAATGGGCTGCAACTTGCTTGCTTTTAAAATTAATTCTATTTGTGAGACTCACTGAAGTTGATACATATAATGTACTTCATTCATTTTCACAAATGTATAATATTCCATTTTACACCATAATCTACTTATCCATTCTTCTGCCAATGGCCCTTTTTCTGCTTTCATAAACAGTGCTACTATAAATATCCTTGTACTTGTCTCTTTGTTTAAGAGTGTACTTAAAGCTCCTCTAAGATATACTCCTAGAAGTGGGATTGCTACACCCTGTTGTCAAGTATTTTTTAAAGTGGTTGTATCAGTTTACAACAACAGTTTACAAATGTTTGAACTGCTCCATATCTGTAACACAGAACATTGTCAGATTTTAACATTTCTGTCATTTTAATGGTTATGAAACGACATCTCACGGAGATTTTAAAGTGCATTTCCTTGATTACTTCATATCTAATGTCTGCCACATGTCATGTTTCAGGTCATACTAGAAACATGTTTCTCTATCCAATATCACCTTTCTCCTAATCATATACTTTACACTTTCTGGAAAGACCGAAAGACCTGCCAAGTCTTTATAATAACTGCCAAGTCTTTATAATAACTGCCACTACTCAAAATTCATACTTACTGTTATAACTGAAAATCACCTTTCCCCCAAGCTATCTTCATAGTCTTTAAAAAAATACCTTTTCTTTTGTAAACTAAAAAAAAAAATCTACTTAACCAATTTATCCCTGCCTTACAACTTGCACTCCAATCGGACTATATCAATTTATGGGCGTAAGAGACTATATTTCCACCTTCTTCAAAGCCCTTTTGACAATCACTTGCTTTTCTGTTGGAAAAAATCAAATCTGAACTTATCAACAAGAAGACCATGTGTGAACCATCAAGGATATCTTCCCAACCTGCATGAAACCATATAAATGTCAAATTATTTCCCCATTCTGTCATGTGCTAAAAATACTAAGAATAGAGGTCAAATGTCTCACTATCTGTTCCCTGAGCATGACCTTTGCTTGGCCCATTACCACCCACCTACTCCTTCCTGCTTCCTATATCTGACATTTGACCTGCTAGTGTCTTATTAGTTTAGCTAAATTCCAGGCTCTGGCCTCTCTGGCCTGCCCAGTGTTGGCATGACAACTACGCTGATACTCAACTCACTAAGTATGTTTCCAGCATAGATAAATACTCAACTCACTAAGTATGTTTCTAGCATATCTTTGGAAGAGAATATGATCTGCAGTCTATTCATTATTATGTGTAAGTTCTAACTTGAGTTTGCAGGAGGTGGCTCTATGGCAGGGGAGACTGTCCCCTCTCTCCCAACAAGAAGCAAGCAGACTTAATGCTTGGAGAAGATGGTCTCACAAGCATTTCCTCCAAGCTTATAACTAGGGAAGCCTCAAATCATGAATAGCCTCTGGCACTTTACTCAAGACAGTCTTATATTTCTATGTCTGTGTAATGCTCACTGGACTCCCCCCATCTCCACTTCTTCACAGAACCTCATTACCGTCCAATTTAGTCAAGGTATAATCTAATGATTTGCTAGCAAATGCTCGTTGTGGCTTTTCTATGCATCTACCAGTTTTCAGAATCTTATTCTGTCTCAAACTTTCCTTCTTAACAAATGGCTATGTTTTCTACACTGTTGAGTTGGGAGAGACTATAAACCTTGTATTATTAATCATTTAAGTTTTTCATTGCATCTTTTATCTTTCCTCTTTTCCTACCTCTTTTCCACTGATATAACAAGTATAATCAAACTCCAGTAAATACAAAGACACACACACACACACACACACACACACACACTCCCTTGACTCAACTATTCCTTCAAATTGTTAATCCATTTTGCTCCTTTCTTTAACTGACAAATTTCAACAAAACTGTTCCAATTATCTCTTATTTCATCTTCCCTAATTATCTGGCCTCTACACTGTAAGTGCCATTTAAGAGTAAAAGAGGAATATACTCTTTGAAGATGGAGGGGAAGAAAATTCCCATCAAATAGTCCTTTGTTCTTACATAATATCTACAGCAGCAATGGGCTTATTAGTAGATAAACAGTTATTAGATTATGAAGCTGTATTAATCTATGTATTCAAAGAACTTATATAGTCATTGCCAGTTACTTCAGACAGTGAAAATGAGAATTAACAGACACATCTTAAGTTGTAAAATCAGCATTTTATCAACCTGTATGCTAACAATCTGATCTGGGTGATAGACAAGGGGACCCCCAGCCTTCCCATAATCTGCTCAGCAGCTTCAAGAGCTAAAGAAATCAGTGGCTTGTCACATCTGTAAAAGGCAACCATAATCCACTGGTTGCAAAGTGATGAATAAGAGTACACATAAAAATATGATAAATAGAATATAGCATATCAAATCAAAGAAATTCATTCCAAACTATACTAAGATTCAGATCATAAATGACTTCCTTTGAGGAAAAAACAAACCAAATCTAAATTAGAAAATTAAAATATAAAGCCATCTATGATAAGCAGGAACCAAGACTTAAAGATAATACATAATATATTAGAAGAATTATAGTATATAAAGAATGGGTTCTTTAAGGGCAGAAGGAAAGACACAATGTAACAGGTCATCAATAAGACACCAAGAGAAAAGGACAAAAACTCAAGTAATATGGAAACAAAGAGATTAAATAACTACAGATACAGAAGTAGATAAATATCTCATCTTAATAAACATTATTATGGGATCATGGAAAGTTACTTAATCTTTGTGTCAATTTTCCCATCTGTGAAATGTATGTATCTCACCAGGCAGGGAATAAAGAAGATAATCACTTCCAAACATTTAGTATAATTTCTAGCACATAGTAAGCCCTAACTGATGTTAATTATTGTCATGAATATTATCAGTATTAATACTGGTCTCCATTACAAATAAACTGGATAGTCAACCTGATTATCTATGAGCATAAAGTACCAAAACTGACATAAGAAACAGTAAAAAGAACCTGAAAGGGACAATAACAATTAACAACTAACCAAATATAGCTGATTTCATGGGTGCTAATATCCAAAATTTTAGGGACCAGAAAATTCCTATGCCATTTAAACAGACTAGAGAACAATAAAAACCATCCCCTAATTTGTTATTTGTTTCATGCACCTAATATAATGCTGATATCAAAACTCCACAAATACAAATATACACAAAAAACTACAGACCAAACTTACAAATATAAACATTTTACTAAACTACTGACAAACTGAGTTCACTGCTCAATAACATACTTGAAATACACTCATCTAATACTGTATTCCAGAAATAAAAACTGGCTTAATATTAGGAAATGTGTTAACATGATTCATGGCATAAGTGGATCCAAAATAAAACCCTCGTATGTGTCACCTGAAAGATGTAGAAAAGACCATTTGATAAATCTCATTATCTACCCACATTTTAAAAATTAACCTAGTAAACAGAAAAAGGATGATACTTCCTTTTCATTATAAAAACTAGCCCTAATCTCAGGGTAACATATATATATGTATTTATGTGTGTACATGTATATATACATATATAACATATATAGATAACATGTATATATAAATTCCTCTAACTTAACAAATGAAAAACAGATTTTTATTGCACCACTATTTAACACTATTCTGAAAGTTGCAGCAAATGCATTTAAACGAAGGCAGGGAAAGCTATATTCAGAGAAGGGATTGTCTCCAAGAGAAAAATATACAGGTTAAGAAACAGTATAGGAAGTATGATTTTTAAATTAAAAAAATGCTACTGAACTGTATACTTTTTAAAATAGTTAAGATGGTAAATTTTATGTTGTGTTTTCTTACCACAATTAAAAAAAATACGCACATATATGGACATAAAAAGACTGACGGTTACCCCTATAGTAAGTAATAACTCTTATTCAGCTTATCTGCATTTTCAAAGTTAAGAATAATTGATTGATTGATTTTTTTTTTTTTTTTTAGGAAGGAGTTTCGCTCTTGTCACCCAGGTGGGAATGCAATGGCGCGATCTCAGCTCACTGCAACCTCTGCCTCCCCTGGGTTCAAGGGATTCTCCTGCCTCAGCCTCCTGAGGAGCTGGGATTACAGGCACCCACCACACACCCGGTGAATTTTCTATTTCCAGTAGAGATGGGGTTTCACCATGTTGGCCAGGCTGGTTTTGAACTCCTGACCTCAGGTGATCCACCTGCCTCAGCCTCCCAAAGTGCTGGGGTTACAGGCGTGAGCCATGGCACACGGCCTTATCTGCATTTTCAAATGGACCAACATTACGGTTTGCACTATACTGAAAGTTATCTTTTAAAAAGAACTTTAAAACATTAACTATATATAAAACTATATTAAAATAAAGACAAATTTTATAATAAAGAAATCAAACAAGAAAACACAAATATACAGAACTGAAAATGAAAAAGATAGTTTACCAGATAGAAAGAATCAAGTATTTTATGCATCGAGCCCAGTTAGTTTTACAAGTGAACTATTTCAAAACTTTTGAAGAAAAGGTAATTCTTACATCATATACACATTTCTCAAGAGCAGCACTATACAATACGGTAACCACTAGCCACACATAGTTATTAAGCACTTGAAATATGGCTAGTGCAACTGATGGGTAAACTTTTAATGTTATTTGAATTCAATCTATTTAAATTTAAGTAAGTGAAGGTACCTAGTGGCTACCAATGGAGAGTGAGTGCAGCTATAAAGGGTAAAAAAACGAAAGCTTCCCATTTTGGTATTATGATACCAAGAAAATTATGGCCATTTTAACTTATAATGCTAGAAAATTCTGGATAAAATGCTAGTACGTTGAACCTAATAGGGGTTGAAAAGAATATGCAATGATCGAAGGCTGTTTTTTTTACGTAGGAATGCAAGGACGCCTTAATAATCAGGAAATTAAATATAATTCATGACATCAATTACAGCAAGGAGAAAAACTCTATAACTTTGTCTTCAGATGCTAAGAATGCATCAATACAATTGAGTATCCATTCCTGATTATTAAAAAAAAAAAAAATACTTCCCCAGCACGATAAATAAGAGACATCA
The DNA here is from genome assembly GCF_028878055.3 of Symphalangus syndactylus. Classification (NCBI taxonomy): domain Eukaryota; kingdom Metazoa; phylum Chordata; class Mammalia; order Primates; family Hylobatidae; genus Symphalangus; species Symphalangus syndactylus. The sequence goes on along the minus strand of NC_072427.2, from coordinate 23,612,050 downwards.
TGAATCAACAGGCATCAGCAAACCTGAAACTAAAACACCAGAAGCATTCCCATTAAAGTCCGGAAGGAACTAGACAAAACAGCAACTGTAATTATTATTAGGTACCATATTCTTATATGCAATATGAAAATAAAAAGAAATATGACACACTATTAGGAAAAAAGAGAATAAAATCATTATTATCTGTAAAAGAAAAGCCATTAAAATCAGTTGAAACTCTTAAAACTAAGAAATGACTATTAGGTTTTCACTGATTAAAATAGATTATCTTCAAATGGAAATGTTGATAATAAAGTACATTTAAAAGAAACTCACTAGCAAGTGAATTTAAAACATTATAAAAGTATCACAAAGTCTTAAAAACCAAATTCTACTGAGCTTCCCCTTGAAATAAATTAAATCAAATTTTCTAGTAAAACCCTTCAAAGGTTTCTGACTCCTAGGTTACCCCACATGACTAAGGATACACACACACACACACACACACACACACACGATTATCAACACTGACTTCCTATCAACCCAGCAACCAACCAGGGCAGAACTAAAACCAGTTCAGAAAAAGGCTAATTAATATTTATTATTTTCCTCATGCTGTGAAAAGAAGAATATCATGTTTCCTCTCAGAATATGCCCCTGAACTTTTAAAGATTTAACCATATGGAAGAGATCTCAAGGAGTATACGAAAAGGCTAAAGATTTGGAATCCTAATTCAATTTCCCCTCACATTTTAAAAGGAGCCTGCAGCAAACATTTATTTTTAGAGATATTCTCAGTAGGGAAAAGAACAAAAGGCTATTGTGTGCTAAACATGGTGAGGTCTCTCTGGTCCCATCTATACCAACTTTATAAACATTAGGTTAGAATTAAATAACTTTAAACTTTAAATCAACCATTTCCAGACCACAAAATCTATTCTACACTTATCAGCACGTATAAGTTCTCTAAGTGACTTATAGCTGAGTTCCAATGTGAAATCTGCATTTTTCAAGTGCCAATAAAAGAACTTTCCTTTGGACTTTGAATAATACTGAATTTTCCAAGAATGCCATGTAATGTTTTCATTTCCTTTTCCAACAAAAATTTTCATCAGCACTGGATAAATTTACTGACTCCGTATCATTTATGATGAAAAGCATATGGGTACCAATCATATTGGTCTCCACTATTTTCTTATTAAATAGGAATTACAACTTTTTCTCAAAGTTTAACAAAAGTAAAAAAAGATGAAGTTTACAGGCGTGCCCTGATCACTATGAACATTTCTTTATATGTGTCCTGTCATGAGTCTGTTAAAATGCAAAAGGAAACAAGAAATTATCTACGATTAGCAATGTGGTCGTTTTAAAACATACCCACAAATACTTTGACATGCCTCCCATCAAAAGGCAGAGTCAGTTCCCTCCCTTTGAACATGGGCCAATTGCAGTGACTCACTTCTAATAAACAGAATGTGGCAGAAGTGGGGCTGAAGGCTTTGAAGGCTAGGTCATAAAAGGTGATATACCTTCCTCCTGGCTCTCCCTGTTGGGTCGCTCACCCGTAAAACTTAGCCACCATGCTGTAAGGAAGCCAAGCAGCCATATGGAAAGGCCTTAGTTCTACTCCCAAACAAGGTTCCAGACAACAACTGGCATCAGCCTCCAGACATGTGCTTGAAATAGCCACCATATGACTTTAGCCCCCAGGCTTTGGGCCGTCTCAATAGATATCATGTGGGGCCAGGTGCAGTGGCTCACACCTGTAATTCCAGCACTTTGAGAGACAGAAGCGGGCAAATCACCTGAGGTCAGGAGTTTGAGAGCAGCCTGGCCGACATGGTGAAACCCCATCTCTACTAAAAATACAAAAATTAGCCTGGCGTTGTGGTGGGTGCCTGTAATCCCAGCTACTTGTGAGGCTGAACCTGGAGAATCATTTGAACCCAGGAGACAGAGGTTGCAGTGAGCTAAGATTACGCCATTGCACTCCAGCCTGGGCGACAAGAGGGAAATTCCATTCCAAAAAAAAAAAAAAAAGAGATCACGTGGAAAAGACAAGCTATTCCCACCAAACCATGCCAGAATGGCAGATGCTTGAAAAAATAAGAACCATCATTATTTTAAGCCACTAGGCTTTGAGTGTTAATTATTATGCAACAACAGGTAATTGGAACATATAGATTATTTCAGCCCAATGCAGCCATCTTATTCTTTCCACTTCAAAACTACCTGAGAAGACAAATCTGTTTCGAAGAAAAAAAAAATGTGTTGACATACCTGGTCTCAGTCAACTCACCCTAGAAAGCCCAAAGCTAAAATCCCAGCATTTATTACCTGTGGCCACCAGCTAGCCTTCTCTTGGGCAGTCTTCTTCTCACTCCTTAATATACCAGACTCTTGGCTGGGCGCGGTGGTTCATGCCTGTAATCCCAGCATGTTGGGAGGCTGAAGCAGGCAGATCACGAGGTCAGGAGTTCAAAACCAGCCTGGCCAACATGGTGAAACCTCATCTCTAATAAAAATACAAAAAATTAGGCGGACATGGTGGCGCATGCCTGTAGTCTCAGCTACGCAGGAGGCTTAGGCAGAAGAATTGCTTGAACCCGGTAGGCAGAGGTTACAGTGAGCCGAGATTGTGCCCATGTACTCCGGCCAGGGTGACAGAGTGAGACGCTGTCTCAAAAAAAAAAAAAAAAAAAAAAAAATATACACACACACACACACACACACACACACACACTAGACTCTCTGGCCTCTTCTGTCCTGTCTTAAACTTACTCCTAGCTTTGAAAAGTTGCTTTTATTAAACACCCTAGCTTATGAGACTGCTGCTACTGTTAACGTATGCTACATATTTTTAATCAAGGAACAAGTAAAATTTGCCTAAAAAGGTAATTCTATGACTTTGAGGCAGGTAAGCAGTTCAAGATGTTTCAAGGAAGCCATTAAAATGGGTTATCAATCAACCCAAATAATCATATCAAAACATTTACTCTTCCTCCTAATAAACAGTAGGGAGGGAAATATCCTAATTACTCAAATAAGATTTTTCTTTAAGAAACACAGCCTACGTGTTAAAAGCTAGAAGTGATCTTGAAGATAATCTAGTTTAGAACTTTTTCTAAGCCACTGGGAAACTGACAAAATCCAGGGAAGATCTTCATGACTTAAGCAAAAAATGTTTATCTCACTCCATCTCCACCTAGGATGTCAACCTGCCATCATATAATGACAATTTGAAACTTCAATTCTGTTTGTATTTTACCAAAAAAATTACAAATACAATTTTGTTAGTATTTCACAGCTACAGCAATAAAATGTACTCCATGCAATGTTATTTAATGTTTAATCTTTAAAGTTTTGGATTACGACAAATCCCGGTTAGGATAAATAAAAGTATCCCTGGGAATCCAGAATCTTTTTATACAAAATTAAAAGTGGCTGTTCTATTTCTATCATAAGAAATATTAGTAATCATTGCTCTAGTCCAAGTCATTTGGGAAAACAAGTGCAGCAAGGTTACATAACTGGCATGAGGCCATAAAACTAATTAGTGGCAAAACTATGGCCAGAATTTTGGTATACTCATGCTTTCTAGCCATGCAGGGGACTCAATCAGATTTCAATTAATAAAAGAAAAACAATTACTATATGTTTCAATTCAAAAAGCCCCATCAAAGTGGCTGGCTGCACTCCAATTCCTTCAATGTTACACTCAAAATCCTTCTAGTGGACTATCTTTCTATTTAATGTAAAGAAAACAGAACCTTAATGGAGGCACCTCAGGCATCACCAGGTGAATGGAAGGCGAATGCAGCTAAGAGTGTGGACTGGCTATTCAAAAGCCATTCACAACCCCAATATCTTTTGCCTTAACTACAGAGGCTGGAAGAGTAAAACACTCAATCCCAGGCCTCCCTGGCAGCTAGGAGTGGACATATGACAAAATTACAAAAATGAGAATATAGACACAAGTCACTAGAGAGGCATTTCTTTCCAAATAAAAACATTAATCCTGTTAGAAGGTCTTGACCCTTGTGCTCTCTTCCTGCAAGGAACGTGGGTATGATTCTCAGAGATAAAAGGCCATCTTGCTTCCAGGGGACAAAAACCACATGCTGAGCCACTGACAACCTGATGACACAGAAGAGTCATGACACCAGTTCTGGACTGTCCATCCTTGGGCTTTCTACTGAGTGAAGTTTAAGACTATGCAGTTGGTTTTCTGGTTACCTGCAGCTAAATACAATTCTAACTCTTATAGGAAATAAATCTGGCTTTTCCTCTTCAATCCATTTTGTCCTAAAGTGGTTGGTTGTCCATCAGGCTTAGTCTTATATAAGTAAATTTTGTAAACAAAGATTTAGTCACCTTCATCCTTACCCCATGTTGTGCTACCATCTCAGTTTTTTAAAAGGTCAGTAAAAGACATCAAGGTATATCTCTTCTCCAAGAATAAATGAAAAATTTTAGCTTATAGTAGGTTTGTCTCCCTGTACCATATGGCAGAGCCAAGGCTGCCTTGGAAAGCAGAAGAGAGAGAAATGGTATCTCTCCTTATACACCACTTAACCTCAATCCTGGAAAGCATCTAGAAATTCAGCAACAGAAAGAAAAAAGAAAACCAGAAACTAATGCATCCCTCATTCTCATCCTCTACTAACGAAACAACACAAACACCAGGCCTTAATTAGAGAAGATCGTATAAAAACCATTCACTCAGCAGAATACCTTTTCTTTCCCTTGAGCATCATGCTGGAGATCTTATACTTCATGTTCCATTTAATGTGAGCAATACAGTAATCTCAAGGAAGGCTTATGAGTAAAAGTAGGGTATTTTCCATTCTTCCAATGTCCTTTCTGATAAAGCTGGCTGTCGCAGCTTAATAAGGTGTATCAATTATTAAGGTTAAATGGCATTTTCCAAAGGGATGGAAGAAAATAGGTAACACTGATGAGAAGCTAAGCATTCTACAAATTTCATGACAAAAAATTAAATAAAGAAAAGAATATATCTCTGTAGGTGAATAGCAACATGCTTTGGCAAATTTTTGGGATTCCACTTTATAAAATCCAGACAAACCATTAGCTACTCTGGACCAACAGACTAGACCTTTTTTAAAAAAGTTAAACCTTTTTCTAAAAAGCGGAGAATTCCCAAACCAAGCAATCACTCAATAAATAGCTCTATAGCTGACAATGACCCTAAGGGTTCAGAATCTAACAGTACAACAGGATACAGTATTCTACAATACACTCTGGATCCAAGAGAAATTTCTTAATCTGAGTCTTTAGGGTTGCACTAAAAAACTCAAAAAGTGAATTCTGCACATGGGGGGCAGAAGTCAAACAAGTGATAACATTAAGGAGATGAAGAGTAATATTTACAGATATAAACTGACAATCAACTAATCTTAGCAAAGCAATATTCAAAGGATAAAAGCATTGGGAAAAAAGCAATGAGTTTAAATAGACCTTTACATCAGAATAGTTTCCAACAATTTAGAATCTAATCTGTAGAACCAGAAATGCCTTGGTCATCTAGATTGACTTTATGTGAACAGGAATTTCCCCTCTCACTCTGAAATAAATGGAACTCCAGCTTAGGCTAGAGCACTTACAAATTACTTAAGCAATACATTTTTAAAACAGAGCCACTATAATTTACAGCAAGAAACATCTCCTGTTAGTTACTCAAATGTACTAAGTTAAAGATACTAGAAAAAAAATTATCAAACTAAAGAATAAAAGTTATTCCCTTCAAAAATTTCACTAAATTTTCAGTGACATGTTAGATAATCTCCTAGAATGGAGTAAGGATGTAATAAACAGCATCACCCTACCTAGCACATTTCCTGGAGGTACCTCCTCTAGATATTCCAGTTCTCTTCCCATCAGAAGATACAGGTTTTCCAGAGCACAGTATGCCATGTGGGGGACTTGGGGAAGGCCATCTGGTGGAGCTGAGAAGCCTAATGGTACCTGGGCAAAGAAAAATGATTGAAGACAAGTTAGGAGGCATTTGGAAGCATTAATTGGTATTTGTAAAGTTATTTTTATTCATCAGTAAGATATGGTATAGCAACATTTCATGTAAACCTGAAATATGAACATTTGAAATGGTATGATAAATATGTCTCACTTTACGAATAAAATTTGAAATATTGAAACTTCTCAAATACTAAAAAATTGTCTGGATTCCCATTTAATCATAAGCTTTATGGCTAAGTAACATAAATTCTCTTGTGATCTAGTATTGTCACTTTAGCTGATCTCCACAGCCCCTGGTTATTTATGTGAACCATGTCATACACCAGTTCTGGTGACTACTGTGCTATTATTTGAACACTCATTATTACTATTATACTTTAAAGTTGTTTTACTCTTATTTATAATGTTCTTCAAGTATTCAACAAGGGCTGGTGCTAGTGCCAAGTAACATATAAAAATAACTTTGGAAGGGTAATTAGATATGATAAAAATGCAAAAAAAAAAAAGGCCAAACTGCTATTATATGCTATATTGTTCATATGGAAGAGCATGCTGTGATATATTAGGAACACTAATGAGAGGATAGAGTACATTTACAGCAAAAATATACACGTACAAGTACATTAGATTTATTAGTTCGCCGTACATCATATTTATTCTTATGGAAATACCATCTGAAATGATTCAAATTTTGCATTGTGTGAAGTCTTCAGAAATATATCCACCATATAAATGCAAGTATCCAGAAAGCATTTCAATTAACCAACCAACCTATCTTTGGTGCTCATAGGCCTGGGGTGCCGCCCTAATGCTATGAAGAGAAAAAATGGCTGAGATACAACATATACAAAGATTATTAACATCACAAGCATAGAGTGACCAACGAAAAGGTAGTACAGGCAAGTAAATTCATAAAGGTTCAGAGGAAGGAGAGGCCCCTGTGCTAGGGTAGACTCTAGAAACTTCATGAAAATGATGACCTTTCAGGCACGTTATATCTAAATGTATGTGTTCTGATACAATGACAACTCTCAAAGTAGCTCTAACGATGGGCTGGAGAGATAGAAAAATTGTAAGAACTGAATAGAAAGAAATGGAATTATCTACACAATATGACCATCCACTTAAAACAAGCTACAGAAAAGTTATAATTAGTAAGACAGCTTGGCAAGGTGGCAAAAATGCAAGATCAGTAAGTTAATTATACTTCTATAATTAGGAATAGAAAATGCATAAACAGAATAAATAGCAATAAATAGAAAATATGTATATTTAAAATGATTTTCAGAATAGCAACAAAATCTAAAAAAGTGATCAAAACTCTTTTATAAATAAAACTATAAAACTTCATGAAAAACATTTAAAATGACCTAAATAAATAGAAAAATAAAACTAATACATTCATGGATGGAGAGATGCTGTATTATAAAATGTTGATTTCATGCCAAATAGGTGTACAGACATAAAGTAATTCCAATCGAAGCCTCAACAGGGCTTTTCATAGAAACAGACAAGCTGACCATAAACTTGATATATAGGAGCAAATAGGAACAAACAAGACACTAACAAAGAAAAACACGTAAAGGGATTTGGTTTTTTTGATGTCAAAACATTTAAAAATGAAGACAGCATTGAACAGAGACAGTTAGAGACAACCAGAAAAAATAAAATTAGTCCAGAAACAGATCTATGTACATAGGTAATAATCTAATTTCTGACAGAGTGGACAAAGCAAATTAGTGGATAAAGATGGACTCTTCAATAATGTTGGAACAGCTGGACATTTTTTTTTTCGAGACGGAGTCTCGCTCTGTCGCCCAGGCTGGAGCGCAGTGGCGCAATCTCGGCTCACTGCAAGCTCCGCCTCCCGGGTTCACGCCATTCTCCTGGGTCAGCCTCCCGAGTAGCTGGAACTACAGGCGCCCGCCACTACGCCCGGCTAATTTTTTGTATTTTTAGTAGATACGGGGTTTCACCGTGGTCTCGATCTCCTGACCTCGTGATCCGCCCACCTCGGCCTCCCAAAGTGCTGGGATTACAGGCATGAGCCACTGCGCCCAGCCACAGCTGGACATTTAAATGAGGAAAAAATGAACCTAGATGCCTTCTTCACAAACACTGAATTAAATATTTAAACATGAAAGGTAAAATATTAAACTTTAGAAGAAAACATAAGAGAAAGTTTTGTGACTTCAATATAGACTCAGTCTCAATTTTCTTAAGATACAAAAAGCAAAACCCATAAAATAATGATAATTCGAGTACATTTACATTAATAACTTCTGCCTATTAAAAGGTAGCAAATGGAAAGTAAAAACAAGTTTTACACTGGAGAAGAAATTTGCAAAATTCAAAACTGACAAGGAATTCGTATCCAGAATATACAAAGGACATCTGAAAAGCAGTATTTAAAACAATAAAGTAGCATAATAGAAAAACAGGGAAATGACTCCGAGAACTATTAATATCTTCACACGAGAACACAAGATTGATCAATAAACACATTAAAAGAGTAATAAGGAAAATGTAAACAAAAACTGCAAAACACCTTATCATACCCATCAGACTGGCACAAATTAAAAGCCTAACAAAACCAAATTTTGGTGAGCATGTGGAACAACTGTAACTGTTAAACACTCCTATTGGGAGTGTAAATCACAACTACTTGGGAAAATAAATTGGAATTATCTTGTTAAGCAGAAGATTACCAAGGCCACTCCACTATAGGTATATTCCCTAGAATTTCTTGTAAATGTGCGTTTGACAGTTACAGTTGTTCCACATGCTCACCAAAATTTGGTTTTGTTAGGCTTTTAATTTGTGCCAGTCTGATGGGTATGATAAGGTGTTTTGCAGTTTTTGTTTACATTTTCCTTATTACTCTTTTAATGTGTTTATTGATCAATCTTGTGTTCTCGTGTGAAGATATTAATGTGCATGAGGAGATATATACAAAAATAATCAAGGTAGCATTGCTTAGATTTGAAAAAAAAAAAAAAAAAAAACAACGAAAACAGCAAATATATAGTAACCAAAAAAATTGTATAAATAAAATGTACATTTAAGTAAAAGAATCCTATGCCACACTGAACAATAAACGAGCTATGGGAGTAGGCATTAACACAGATTAATCTCACAATGTTAAGTTAAAAAAAAGGCAAGTTGTAGAATAAGTACAGTAAAATTCCATTTATACAAAGTTTCAAAACCATGCAAATGTGACAATATTCTTTAGAAATACATACACAGGTTGTAAAACTATAAAGAAAAGCAAGAGAAGGATGTGGCAGACAGACTAAAGGTGCCCCTCCCATGATGCCTGCTTCCTGGTGTTCACACCTTTGTTTAGAAACCTCCGTCCCGAGTGTGAGTGGGACCTGTGACTTGCTTCTTCTAACAAACAGAATACGGCAAAGGTGATGAGACGTCACACTGTGATTCTATATCATCAGACAGGACTCTGTGTTGCTAGGAGACTCCTTCTAGTCTCTTATATGGCTTGATGAAGTAAGCCTCCAAGTTGGGAAGGTCCACATGACAAGAAACTGTAGGTGGCCTCTAGGAGCTGAGGGCAGCCAATGGCTAGAAAAAATCTGGGACTCTCAGTACTACAGGTGCAAATATATGAATTCTGACAACAACCTTTAGTGAGCTTGGAAGCAGGTTCTTCATTAGTCAGTCCTCCAGATGAGAACGCACCCTGGCCAACATTCTGACTGTGGCTTTGTGAGATGCTAAGGAGAAGATGCAGCTAAGCCATGTCTGGTTTTCTAACCCATAGAAACTGTGAGATGACAAAATGTGTAATGTTTCAAGCTGCTACATTTGTTGTAATCTGTAATATGCAGTAACAGAAAACTAACACAAAGGATGAACACAAATTCTGGGTAGGGGTTACTTTGAAGGTAGGTCTGAAATATTTCAGGTTTTTTTTTAAGCAGTTGGAATTAGGTTTTATGGTGCTCTGATTACTGAAATAAGGAGCCATATGAGCTGTCAATGTATTGTATCATTCCTGCTTAAGACATGAGACACATAAGCAACTGATTTCAACCTGTAGCAAAGACACATTATGCAGAGATAAATTGGATTGTTCCTGGAATTTGTAATGACAAATAAATCAATGTTTCACTAAATAACAATTTCTTGCTCACTTACCTTCACAAAAAAGAAAAAAATTAACTGATACTTGACCCTTCCTGATAAACAGCAATCAATTATGTCCAAGCCAAGATAATCATAGATGAGTTTTTATACATATTGTATCACTTTCAGACTCCCATAAAATAGAACCCTATACACACCAAGTGCTATGATCTTTCTGGCAAATTAGAACATGCCATAGCTCAACAAGGACTGCTTCACTGCCACGCAGCACTGCACTCTCCAAGGATTAAACTGCTAACACTCATGAAATAAGCATTCAAGGCAAAGAAAAACTGATGGAAGAGATTTTCTTCAACTGCTACCTCCTTCTCTCTCACTTGTAGCCAAGTACCACAGCTTCCCTGGTTTATCTACAGACAGGCTGCTTCCTGCACAGAGAGGAGCATGTGTTCTTCTGCTCATGATGCTCCACGGTGCCAGCTGACAATTTCCTAGCTTACTGTTTTGTGCTGATCCAGACTGGCTACTTGGACCTCTGGTACTGTCTTCATCCTATTACCTCTATTATTTAATTATGATATAATTACAATGTATATATCTTGCTTACTTCCAAAAATGTTCTGAGACATCTCTAGCCTGTGATCTCTGTTTTGCCCCTTGGCTCAGGCATTTTTAGATGCTGCCTGTTCACCTACTTACAGACCCTCCTGACCAGACTCAGGGTCTGTGTGCCATGCAAGCCTGCCTATCCCCTGCTCACTGCCCACACCTTTGGCCTGAGCCAGCTAGTTTTTGGATCTTCCTATTTCTCAAAGATCAGCCATTGCCCTGGCTCCAGCATGACATCTCTTATCAGTTCTTTTCTCTAACCACAAGGTGATTCTTGCCTAGAAGAGAAAAGCCTTATAACTAAATAAGGCCTGAAAATTTGGTCCACATATTGATTTGGTTTCCTAAATGCTACTAATTGAGACATACATGACAAATGTTATCAAAGCAACACAAAAGGAGATACACAGTCACTCAAATGTGCCTTTCCAGAGACAAACTAAATCTACCAATAAGATAATCACCAGTCCCAACAAAATGTGAAAAGATACCAGACCCTCGAGAAACAATACATAAATATTTTACTTTCAATTCTTACCCTTTGTAAAAACTCAAGAGGACTGTATTTGGGCCCCAAGACAAAAATTTTCTTTCCTCTTCGAGCCACACCACTGAACACCCGAGCAAATGCAATAAAAGACTCTTGGTTGTTTTCTTCCTGGAGCACAGGTTTAGGGGTCATCCTTTCCACCTGCTGCTCGACACCTGACAGAAACAAAAAGATAATTAGTGCCAAGAATGCCCTCTTAATTCAAAAACTGTCTGGAAACACAGAAGGAGAGGTGAATATGATATGTTTGGTCCAGTTTCAGAAAAAAAAAAAAAAAAAAAACCACCAAGAATGGAAAGAATATTGATAAAAACTATGATTAAAGCTTAAAAAGCTCAAGAACTAAAGGATGAGTGTCCCAAGTTAAGCAAAAAGGCAAACACTTTGCAACAGAGCCTACTTAGGAAAGCTATACCTCTTGGCTCCTCTCCTTTTGGACATGTTTCAAGGGCACTCCCATCTTGGGTGGGCTCCAAGGGTGCCTGTCCCTGCGCTGCTGCAAGCTTCTCTGCATGCCTTTGTCTTGCACGCTCACGTCTCTGAGCAATTTCTTCTTGAGTGAGAGGCCTACAGGATATCACAAATATGTTATCATCTCTCAGTTTATCCAAGTAGGGAAACAGCAAGTATTGACATGGCTGGGTAAGATGAAGATTGGTCCCAGCTCCATTCCAGGCAGTTTTCTCCAAGTCCTCTCCCTGTCTGTAGCAATAGGAGAGGGCTTATCACCCACTCTCTAATAATGCTGTGTCCCAACTATTCTGAGCTTATGAACTGACATGCAAGAGCCCAAGTCCCCATCTGCAGCAATGTACAACAGCATGGAACCTTTCTCCAATACCTATATTCCTTCTGGAAAAGGCAAAAAACAGCAAGAAGGAAGGGAAAGAGTGACAGATATCGGGGTTTGGAACAACTCTGGCAGGGAAACAAGCATAAGGCCTCACTAACTGGGGTTCAAGAGGAAGGGTTCAAGGTCATGATGAGTACTGGCAATTCATCAGGACGGGAAGGTCAAACTGAAATATCAGCCACTGTGTTAGACTTAAGAAGTACCATCACAGAAAAGGCAGTGTGTGGGTGCGTATGTGTGGTTTTCCTTGGAGGTGAGAATGACAGGGGGTGGGGAAGGTAATTAAGCTCTTTTTCCTAAAGAATTACCCTCAAGTCTGTCAGGACACAGAGAAGGTATTTAGAGTTTTAATACTAAAAATGTGTTGACAAAAGGGGAACACTAAGTCGAACACAAATTCTGTTTGGGAGTTTGGGTTTGGAAGGTAGAAACCAGGCAGGTAGACTGTTTCCTAGGACTTGGCTCCCTTCCCATGTAGGGGGGTCCTTATGAATCTACCTGCATGCTCAACCCCAACACACGAACAAGACCAATCCCTGTCCAAAGGCTGATAGAATAACAGCATCTTTAGCCATATACTCCAGGACTGAGCATCAAAGCACTCAGGCTAGTCCTCTGGTCCTAACTTTATGCTCCAGCTCTGGAAGCTGGACAACTCTTCCTGGTCCCAACACTTTGTGCCTCTCTCCCGTGTTGTCCCTCAACTTTGATATTATGATTCCTGCTTTATTTCCCAATCTCAGACTTCACACCTAACTGATAACCTTCATTCCCCACCTTGCCATGCCGTATTCCCCTCCTCTCTCCGTAAGCACTGGAAGCCATGCAGGTAGCCATTCTGCCTACTTGTCTTCCAAATGGCCACAGACCCTTAGGGCTCCTGATGCAAAGTGGCCTAACTCCTTCTACCTTTCTATTTCATGTAAGCTAACCTGGAAGCTGACTGCTTAAATCATTGACTGTCCACTGCTATACTCTTCAGCTATCTGCCTGCTGGACAAGACTTCTCTAGTCCTAGTATCCAGGACTAGACACTACTTCTGCCTTCCTTAGCACCCGTCCCTCAAAATCAATGAGTTTAGTTCCAAGAGTAGGCCTTTCCACTCACACCCACTCTGCTGCAGGTCACTGGGCTGTGCAATAGAATACAAAAATATGAAAAACAATCCTTGAGCGTGGCTTGGTCAGGTGTCTCATCAAGCAATCAAAATTGCTGGCACTAGGGGGCCACATTACCACTGCAAGAGACAAGCTCCTCATTATAGGAAGCTCTAAATGTCAGAACTTTCAAACACAGAATGAACTCTGCTTCCTCACAATTTCTAGCCATGGCCACAATTCTCTCCTCTGTAGCAGCATCTAACAAACCTACTTCCCTCCCCTTTCCTTTGAATCACCTGCATTCATGCCCTCCCCACCTCCCTTCTTTTCCCCAGGCTGAGCACTCTAGCTGTTCCTTCAACCAATCCTTTGACAACTTTCCTTGTTTCTAGACTTTTGCTAAAAACTCATACGAATATCTGAAAAGTGTGAATTAAAAGATAAATGCAGAACACATTTTTATTATTAGAGTAGGAAGGAAAAAATACCAGAGGTACCTGCTACCATCTAAAGAGAAATGGTCTCTTCCAACAGGTTTATCACTATGATACAGAGACTGTTAATCACTACATATATTATAGCACATAATTTATCACAACAAGTAAATGAAGTAGACATCATATTCCTATTTTACAAATAAGAAAAGGGAGACTTTGAAAACTTAAGTAACTCGACCCAACGTCACACAGATATTAAATGGAGGAGCCATAATTCAAATCCAGATCTGTATGGCTCTAAAGTCTATGCTCATTATTACCTGGTTATGTCTTTCCTTCAAGAAGAATTAAAGATAAAATTGTCATCTTATGTAAATGTGATTTCACTTTAGTTTTAGTGAAAAAAGAAGTTTATTTGTTCAACTTGCAGATTAAATCCTCATCTGCCTAAGTTCATGAAGGGATCTGGAATAATCAGCATGTACAGTCATTAAGTAAGCATCAACTGTATAGATGCTTGCTGTCTATCTATGTATCTATCCATCCATCCAGTTAACAACTACTGTGTGCCATGCACTGCTGTGGGCACTGGGGATGATGGTAGAGAGGAATAAAGTAGATAGTAATCAGCAAGGATGGGTAAAAAGTACCCACTGTGTATCCAGCATTTGTTGAGAACAAAGAAATTTAATTACAAGAAAACGGGGCCCTACTAGTGAGGAAACAGCTGTGAGTGTTAAGTTATTTAGGCTATAGTTAAACTAACCATGGATGTTACTTCTTGAAGGGGCAATAGTCACTAATACTGAGATGAAGGAGACCAGAGGTGAGAATGTTGACTGAAGATTAAATGTCAGGTTGGAAGGTGAATTTGAAGAAGCAAAGAAAAGAGGCAAGAACACAAGAACAAAGGAGAAAGTCCTGTAACAGTCCCACACGTCATTTACAACCACAGCGGCACTGTCGAGCAGTGAGTAAAGGTCAGTGTCTTCACTAAGTTAGGGAAAAATTGTTTAGGGTTTGTGGGTGCCGAATCCTGTTTCCTGCCTTACTTTTCTCCCTGGCACATATCACTAATACATTGTGCTCTATACTAAAGGAAAATAATACTCTGCTATTCCTGGCTTGTATGTCTAATACAACAGAGATGAAAATGCTATCAAACCAACTTCCAATGGTACATTTTCCCAAATTTAAAAAATAAAACTTAAATGAAAAAAAAAATCAGCTAGAAGATGGAAAAGAACAAAGTAACGGTGATGACCTTGCCCAGGTATACCTGAAAACACTATATTATTACGTAACAATTGTTGAACTTGATATACTGGTTAAAAAACAAATGACAAAAATAAAATCATTAAAATCTTCATGGAATAGAATGGATTGCATTATCAGAAATATACTAAAATCAGAAAAACATATGATGAATTATTAACAAAAATGCTTACAGAAAATGTAATTAATAGTAGAGGCATAATAATACTATTATTCATCAGCAACAAATGAAGGATGGGTAGAGCTAGCAATTTTAAATGATATAAATACATGTATTTCAAATCTTAACAGCAAGTTTTCCAATTCTCTGATATTCCCTATGATTCCACCAGAATCTCTCAGATACTCCAATGGCCAAAAAACATCCAAGATCCTAAAATTGTTACTACAAGAAATTGTTACTACATGTAGCACTGAAATATTATCTGTGAGTGGCCTAGATACATAATTAGACATTCATTCGTTCCATTATTCACTCATTTACTTACTCAGCCACTCATTCAAACATTCACTGACCTGTTATTCCCCCTTTCGGATATTCACTCATTCATTCTTCATCTACTCACCCATCTATTCCTTTACTTATCCCCAGGGCAAAAATTATTGAATACACCTATGTCCAAATCACTAGGGAAGTACTAAAAAACAAAGCATAACCTTTCTCCTGAAGGACAAACAGAATTTTATCAGAAGAAGTCTTCTCAGCTGGAGGAACAGCACAAGTAAAGATATGACATTTGTTCAGACACTAGTATATTAGAGAAACAGAAATAAAAATCTAGTCGAAACATGGTTTGGGGTCAGGTCACGGTGGTTCTGAAATGCCACTAAGACAGGTCAAGTTTATTTCACAGGCTGATGATCTAACCTTCAGTCACTCACATATCATTTTCATGATTTCTGCTATATCTGCATATTATTTATTTAATACTTATTTAAATATACAAACATTTTTAAGTCAATAAAACTTTAAAATCTCATCATGGTAAAGGCTTTATCACCTGACATACACAGGCAATACACACAAATACACATTAAAATAAATATGACAACTAATTAAATTAAAACTTATTTCCCTAAGTACCACTGAAATCATCACCAACACTTTACACTTGAATCAAAACTGCTCAAGGCAGTGAGAATCATTAAGGGTTTTTGAGCAAGAGACATATCTTCATAGCTGAGTCTTATAAAGATCACTCTAAAGAAAGAATGGCAAGTGGATCAGTGGAACTAAAGATGGGGCAGGAGAACCAGCTAGGAGATTGCTGCAACAATATGCACAAGAGATGATCAGAATCTAAACTAGTGGGGAAAGCAGCAGAGACAGAAGGAGGGGGACACATAAAAAACAGGAAATGTAGAAGAGACAGATTCACCAAGACTCTGGAACTTGAGAAATATCCCTCTCTCACACCCACCACACCCATGCACACATAATACACACAGGGAAGCAGAGATCCTCATACATTCATAATTACTGAGGTAGACAGAATTAAACGAGAGAAGGCAGGCTTAGATTAGAACTCGCCTGACATGTTCAATAAAAGTTAACTGTTGCTACTACTACTAACACTACTCTTCAAACTTACATCACTTCAATTCAATATCCCAGAGCTGATTTCAACAGCTTTCTCCTACAGAGGTATCACAAAAGGATACACTACTGTACAAATTGTATGTTACCCTGGGGGTTGGCTTGATATGAATTCTGGGTTGAGGAGGAAAAGCATTATCCGTGCCCCTGCTACCCACAGCCCAACCAAACATACATCACATTCCTAGCCCAGCCCAACTTTCCCCTTTCCCTTACCTTGGCTTATTCTGAGGCAAGGCCTTAGCATCAACTGCAAACATTTTGGAAACAAATATAATAACTGGAGCAGTGTCCTCACTTCCACATTTCATAAAAGCTAAACAAATAGGAAGTAAAAATGTCACTATTTTTCCCATTATTAAAAAAAACAGATTTTTCTGGAAAACAATTAAAATGTTTAGAACATGGCATCATCGAAATACACCAGAAGTCCATAAGTTTTTCCAACTATGATAAAAATTTTAATTAGAAAGGGGTAAGACTGCTAGGAAAGAATAGCAGAGCAAGAGCAAACAGAGTTGGCAGAAATAAGGAAAGAAAAGCAAGCAAATTTGATGGGGTGAGGGATCTCATATGAAAGCTAAAGCTATGCAATGAGGTTAACCACCTACTATAAGCACTAATACATTTTTCACTGTATCAAGTATAGAAAACAGAATTGAGGAATGTTACCAAAGGCCAACAATCAACAAGGTAGCTTGTTAACAAGATATATAAAAATCAATAGCTTTTCCAATCCCCCACAGTAACAAGTTAGAAAATAAAATGGACAAAAATACTGTACTATATTAACAAATTCTTAGAAATAAATTAAGATTCAATACTATTAAGATACCAGTTCTCCCTAAATACACAAATTTTAATGCAATTTCATATTAACATATGAACATTTTCCTTAACCTATACTGGAGGTAAAAAAAAAAAAACATTAATTAATGAATTTTTTTAAAACAATTCCGTCACCTCACGTTAAAATAATTTGTATACAAAGAATTCAACAGTAAAATATAAACAAGAAAAAAGAAAACCACAGGAAGTAAGAATCAAACATGTATCAGAAGTCGTGCCAGTGGAAGCTTTGAATGCGGAACAGAACGACATACTCTGATTTATATCTTAAGAGGATCACTCTATTTTGTCTGCAATACTGAGAAAACACTAACAGGAATCAAGAGCAGAAGCAGGGATACTAGTTGTTTCGTTGCTGTTGCTGTTGTTTGTTTGTTTGTTTTTTCAGACGGAGTCTCGTTCTGTCGCCCAGGCTGGAGTGCAGTGGCGTTATCTCGGCTCACTGCAACCTCCACCTCCCAGGTTCAAGCGATTCTCCTGCCTCAGCCTCCCCAGTAGCAGGGACTACAAACGTGTACCACCACGCCCAGTTAATTTTTGCATTTTTAGTAGAGATGGGGTTTCACCGTGTTGGCCAGGAAGTGAAAACATTGGGAAATAGCTGAATTCCGTATTTCAAAGGAAGAATAAACAGGATTTGCTGATGGACTGGATGTTGGAGTGTGAGATAAATATAAGGGCCATAGATGACTCCAAGGTTTTTGGACTGAGTAAATGAAAAGATTGAGGTCCCCCTAACTGAGATGGGAATGACTAGGTGAGCAGGCTTGGGGATAAGATAAAAAGCCCAGTTTGGGATATGTTCAGTTGAGATGCTTCTTAGACAACACAGTGTAGAGGGAGTTCTAGATATCAGTCCAGAGTCCAGAAAACAGACATGCTCTGAAGACACATAATTGTGGGAATTATGAGTATGTAGCTGTCATTTAAAGTCTTGAGATTGAGTGCAATTATCAAAAGAGGGACTATAGGTAAAATAGATGAGGATCAAAGACTTGAACCTTGCTTGAGGCACCCCAAAGTTAAAAAGCCAGGGAGATGGGAAGGAATCACAAAAAGGCAATGAAGGATAAGCAGCCAGGGAGACAAAAAGAAAAGCAGAAGCACGGGAGTGGAAGCAATGGAAGCCTAGAAGTCAAGGGAAGAAAGTGTTTCAAGGAGGAGTGATCAACTGTGTCAATTGCTAGTGACAGATCTAGTCCTATGAAGACTGAAAACTGGCCATTAGATTTAATGAACCGAAAGTCAATAGGGATGCCAAGAATAACTGTGTAGTGGTTTGGGGGCAGGGTTACAAAAGCAATAGAACTGGAGGAAAAGAATTAGAGATAAGAAAATACATAGAGACAAATTTCATGGAACCTACAAAGCCCAGAATGGGAGCTTCATTTCTCATGAGGAGCATGTGTACAAGAAGTCACTGGTCTCACCCTACTGGCTGAGCAAAATGGCTGTAACAAGAAAACCTTTGGGGTGAGGGTGGGATGCAACACTGGTGAAATGGTCATTTGTGAAACTGTTCATCTGTGGAAGTGGACATTTGGCAAATTTGCCATTTGGCAAACTAGCATTCAGCAAACTGGTCAAGAGCAGTCTGGATGGAGGACAGTCAACGACATGGTATATTCCAACAGGTCCATCTTTCCTCACCTGCTTTCAGTGCTTGAGTTTCTGGTGGAAGAGAGTCAAAAGTTTGTGATCCTGTGCACATCAGTCTCTCCACTCTCTCGGCTGTAATATCAAGGGGACTAGGAAGTTTCTGACACACCATAGCTGAAGTCTGTTGTTAAGGACTCAAAACCTTGAGCCAGTGCCTCCCACCAAGGCGAAGATTCACTGTATGCTCTAAATATTGAGGTAACAAAGTCTATCCATACAGAAAATGCCTGTGCTGTAAGGCAACACTGCTTTATGCATCACATCTCAAAACATGCATACAATTTCAGGGAGTTCACAAACTCCATAAAGCTCAGAAAACGATCCTCATGACAGATACTTTAACACTGAGGCCCATGGAACAAATGAGAACAGAGCTTAGCAGGCTGGCTACAGGTGACCTTGAAATGAAACAGTTATCTAACACAAACATCTAAATCATCTACTTATATTTAAATCTTAGTGTAAACATTTTTATTTTTACAGATTACTAAAACACAAAAAGAATTGTCTTCCTAAAGAAGTTCACTATTAGTAATGTTAACACAAATTAGTACTAGTGTATTAATTATTAAAGTGTTTAATACAGTTTCATGGTAGAACACTAAATAAGCAGAGAAGACTTATTTTGGATTGAATGTTATTTCCAGAGAATGTCCTGGTTGCCATAACACATTGTTTTTTGTAGCTTTATCAAAACTATTTCGTTAAAAACCATTAGAATAAAGGATACCAAGAACAGCATGGGATATGGGTAGCCACTGACTGCAAATGGCGTTGATCTGAACTTTAGGGTCTGAATGTCGTGCCTCCCGGGCTCCAATTTTTAATCCTAAAGAAGTCACTATTTTATCAATTTTGTCTTTGTCCCTATAGTAAACACAAGATTGGAGAGGGGAAAAGTCATATGCACATATAAACAGGCAGTGGAACCCAACATTATTCAGCATATTTTTACCCTAATGTGTTACTTTTTCAAAAAAAGCTAAAAATGATTGAAGGGAATCCTGCCGCCACAGAAGGGGCCTCCTCAACCTCTACTCTTACACTTTCAAGTGAATCCTTCTTTAAGATTTCCCAGGAAGTACTTCTCCACAATCTCCTCAAGCAAGCTATATCAAGTGGTAAAGCAGCCTTACAAATAAGTGCTAACAAGTCATTATTCCACCTCAGGAATAACTTAGAAAGTAAATTTACTAAAGCAAACTTATACCAGAAAAGTTATTTCTCAACTTCCCCATTAATGATCCTAGCTATCAAGCACCTTTTCTACTTTACTATTTTTTAAACGTGGGTTTGCATAAACAAAGACCCAATGTTTCTTTCTATCCTTTCAACTCTTCTCCTCAGAACTCTGTCCCTCCAACATCACCCTTTAGCTGGGTTACACAGACTTCTTTAAATTGCTTCCAAGCCATGTAATCAACTCATCTGTAGAAGCTCTGTTCACTTTCTCAGTCCATCTCAGCTTTCTGAAGCATGACTCATCAAACTGGAAAGCGAGACAAATTATACTGCCTAAAGATGCCTAAAGGTAAACAATGTTATAAGAGTCTTACTTTTTCAAGACAGCATCATACAAACTCCATATATTTTCCAGGATCAACTGTACAAATAAAGGTTTCTTTCCTTTGGCCTGTACAAAAGAATATACGGGCTTAAGTTCCTGAACATTTAATAGGCATTTATATATTCCTTCTTGACATGCTTTTATTATCAATATGTTTCATTTCTACTTGAAAATATTTATTCAAAAATAAAGTAGATGAAAGTAGTTATAAGAATGCACTAAACAGCCAATAATCCACAATCAGTAATAATCCACTGTTCTTTCCTCTGGGAACCATAGACTTTACAAGTGATATGACCATTTGTGGGTCATATTACCATGGCTGCCATCAAACACATACAGCACACAAGCCAAGAGCTAAAACTTCACTCTGCACATGCAGGCTCTTTCCATGGACTTCAGTCTAAAATTATGTTAGAAGAAACATAAAGCATTCTTAAACATATTTCTAAAAGTTCACAAGGATAGGAAAATTTTGAAAACCCAAAAAACCTCATCATTTCTCTTACCAAACTATGCAAAAAGTTAATAGCAAGAGCACCTTGAGGGGTATACTCTCCCATATACATGAGGTGGGATATATTAATAAATTGATACCTCCTTTCTGAAGAACTACTGGCAACAGTATTAAGAAATTAAAAGTCATTCGCTTAGAATGCTCAGTTTTAAAAAAAAAGCATCATGAAGACATAAAACTTATGCACAAAGATGTCTATCATAACTCTACAATATCAAAACATTTGAAAAAAAACTATGTCCAATCTTAAGAGAATGATTCATAAATGATAGTGCTCTCACAAAATAAAATAACAGGGTGCTTACTGAATTATTTCATATAATCATCATAACTATCCTATGAGATAAGTGCTATTATCTACATTTTACAAATGAAATAACTGAGATAAAAGTCATACAGCCAGTAAGTGGTGGGGCCAAAATTCAAACACAGAGTCAACTCTCAAGGCACGCTCTTTCCCACTTAGCTATATTCACTCCCTTTAAAATATATTGTTTATAAAAAAGCTTTTAATGGCAAGGGAAGATGTTCAGGATATGACAAAAGCAAAAGGGCAACTACATTGTATAAACAGCATAATCTCAACTGAGGGATGTACATATCTATGCAAAAAGAATGAAAGAAATTACAAACATCTACTAGCAGTGATGGCTTCGATTGTTTTGTTTGCTGTGGCTTTATACTTGTGAGTACTTTCTCAAAAGCAATGTATATGATTTTCAATGAGAATAAATTTATGAAATCCTGATTTTTACATTAAAATCATAAAGCTCCAAGAAAAGTATCCTTTGAGGGTATATGACAGCATTCCTACACCACCTCTATCTATAGAAGGGGTTTCAGGGAGCACCCACCTCTCCCGATCTACACTGCACGATGACCAGGATGCAGTGAGATAAGGCCTCAGCTGAGACTAGAAGGACAGTGTGAACTATACAGGGATGTCTAGAAGAGACATCTCTTTATGGTGACAGAGACAAACAAATGCACGGCACAAAATTTGTGTCTTCAGGTGCCCAAGATCTAAGATTTTTGGTCTTCTGAAAAAAAAAGAAAAGAAAAGAAAAAGCAGTTCTTTGTTCACTATACTTAAAAGGACTAAGAATTCTGTATGAACAATACCTGTGTATGAGACTTGTAAGCCTTTCCCAATTATATACAGTAAAAAACTCCTCATGAACTCACCTGCATAAGTTAAAGCTGAATTACATTTATTAAAGATATTACAGTATAGGTTTTCATACGGCAAGAATATGACCAACAATCAAAAGGGGCATATACCACATTACCTGATCACCTTTCATGATCTTTTTAGCCTTCATATTTATATAGTAATCTCCCCACAAGGTTTTCATAAGAACTTCCTTTTTGATGCCAATTTTTTGACTGTAGATTTTGGCGAAGTGCTCAATTCTGAAAGAAGACCAAATGTTCATTTTATTAATAACAAAGATTAGCATAGCTAATATTTGAACATTTCTGTGACAGGTACTGTTCAAACTTCTTTGCAAGTGTATTACTAAACTTAATCCACTATCCTATAAAATTTCCCCATTTTACAGAAAAGGGTAATGAAGCACAGAGATATCACACAGGGAAGAAGTGAGGTGGGGATTTAAATCCAAGCGGTCTGGCTCCAAAGCCCATGTTCAGGTCTACACGAACATGAATTGTAATACATGCTATAACTTTCTTTCTTAATTTTGCAAGTGTAACACAAGATAAAATTAGGGACAAGAAAATGCAAGCTACAGCTGCCTGTCACAACTATGCCAACAATAAAATTTTATTTCAGCTACTCACTGCTATACGTGACAGTTGCTCACAAATGAAAGAAACTCTTGAGCCACAACCTGCCAAAACAAGATTTTTATTATCCTAGATTAATGGTAAACATACACACACTGACTTAACTCGAATCAACCCATAGAGAAACCACTTACCACCATGGTCTCCAGTCACAGGAGGACAGTCAATCAACAACTAAGGGTCCTATATATAGCATCTGCATTGTCTGGATAAAGGACCTAAGAAATATCTTTTCTTTAGAGAACAATCTAGTTTAATCTAAGGTTTGAGATTAGAATTTTCAAAGTACCAGCATCTTAAAAGATGCCTGCTCAGGACAAAAAAAAAAAAAAAAAAAAAAAAGATATCCCCAGTTTTTTTCCACACCATACTGAAAGCCAAACCTAATACACTCACACAAGAAAAGGAAATAAAAGCTATACTGATTAGAAAAGAAGAAATAAAACTATCTTATTTGCAGGTGACTCCTTAATCACTCCTCCAGAAATGAAGACAAGGTGAAAGGCTGAAATCCACTGGTAGAGTTCCTATGCCTCAAAAAGAAAGCAGGCTCTGCCTTGCTGCCTACTCTCTGGATCCCTAAAAAGAGTCAGGCCTCCTCCTGGCTTCCTGTGTTTCAGCACACCCAGAACGGCACACAAAGCCTTACTTTCAGATGTTAAGTCAGGATACCCTTAACTCTGCGGCTTTTCACTTATCAACACCCAGTTTTGCTAGGCAGGCTGTAACCTGCCATGCAGATTTGCAAATCCAATTCAGGACCTACAGGCAGGTCCAAGGTCTACACGTGGAAGGAAACAACAGGAAGCAACCACTGTGGACTGACTTCCCAGGCATTCTCCAACCTAACTTTAGAAGGGAGCCTTGTTCTTTCGCAGTGATGCTCCCTGGGGCCTCGATAATACAGCTGAAGCTTTGCTCTCCACTTTGGCGACTTGGGTCTATTCTTAGATGGTTAAAACTGGAGATAATGACTGAGTGATGAACACATGAAACCTGTGACATTTTCTTCTTTTAAATTTGAATTATTTTTTCACCTGATAAAGGACCAATTTTTGTATATCCTTCACTGACACTTAAATTCTGACTTGAATTATTCTATTCATATGGTTCATGTTCCTGTCTACTTAACCTGTGAAAATCTCCCCCAAACCATGTACCTGCAGAGTTCTACTTGTAGTTCTATTTTTTTAATTTTATTGTTATTATACTTTAAGTTTTAGGGTACATGTGCACAATGTGCAGGTTTGTTACATATGTATACATGTGCCATGTTGGTGTGCTGCACCCATTAACTCGTCATTTAGCATTAGGTGTATCTCCTAATGCTATCCCTCCCCACTCCTCCTACCCCACAACATGATGTTCCCCTTCCTGTGTCCATCTGTTCTCATCATTCAATCCCCACCTATGAGTGAGAACACCTAGTGTTTGGTTTTTTGTCCTTGCAATAGTTTGCTGAGAATGATGGTTTTCAGTTTCATCCATGTCCCTACAAAGGACAAGAACTTATTATTTTTTATGGCTGCATAGTATTCCATGGTCTATATGTGTCACATTTTCTTAATCCAGTCTATTGTTGTTGGACATTTGGCTTGGTTCCAAGTCTTTGCTATTGTGAATAGTGCCGCAATAAACATACGTGTGCATGTGTCTTTATAGCAGCATGATTTATAATCCTTTGGGTATATACCCAGTAATGGGATAGCTGGGTCAAACGGTATTTCTAGTTCTAGATCCCTGAGGAATCGCCACACTGACTTCCACAATGGTTGAACTAGTTTATAGTCCCACCAACAGTGTAAAAGTGTTCCTATTTCTCCACATCCTCTCCAGCACCTGTTGTTTCCTGACTTTTTAATGATGGCCATTCTAACTGGTGTGAGATGGTATCTCATTGTGGTTTTGATTTGCATTTCTCTGATCGCCGTGATGATGAGCATTTTTTCATGTGTTTTTTGGTTGCATAAATGTCTTCTTTTGAGAAGTGTCTGTTCATATCCTTTGCCCACTTTTTGATGGGGTTGTTTGTTTTTTTCTTGTAAATTTGTTTGAGTTCATTGTAGATTCTGGATATTAGCCCTTTTTCAGAGGAGTAGGTTGTGAAAATTTTCTCCCATTTTGTAGGTTGCCTGTTCATTCTGATGGTAGTTTCTTTCGCTGTGCAGAAGCTCTTTAGTTTAATTAGATCCCATTTGTCAATTTTGGCTGTTGTTGCCATTGCTTTTGGTGTTTTAGACATGAAGTCCTTGCCCATGCCTATGTCCTGAATGGTATTGCCTAGGTTTTCTTCTAGGGTTTTTATGGTTTTAGCTCTAACATGTAAGTCTTTAATCCATCTTGAATTAATTTTTGTATAAGGTGTAAGGAAGGGATCCAGTTTCAGCTTTCTACATATGGCTAGCCAGTTTTCCCAGCACCATTTATTAAATAGGGAATCCATTCCCCATTGCTTGTTTTTGTCACGTTTGTCAAAGATCAGATGGTTGTGGATATGCGGTATTATTTCTGAGGGCTCTGTTCTGTTCCATTGATCTATATCTCTGTTTTGATACCAGTACCCTGCTGTTTTGGTTACCATGGCCATGTAGTTTGAAGCCAGGTAGCATGATGCCTCCGGCTTTGTTCTTTTGGCTTAGGATTGACTTGGCGATGTGGGCTCTTTTTTGGTTCCATATGAACTTTAAAGTACTTTTTTCTAATTCTGTGAAGAAAGTCATTGGTAGCTTGATGGGGATGGCATTGAATTTATAAATTACCTTGGGCAGTATGGCCATTTTCACGATATTGATTCTTCCTACCCATGAGCATGGAATGTTCTTCCATTTGTTTGTATCCTCTTTTATTTCATTGATCAGTGATTTGTAGTTCTCCTTGAAGAGGTCCTTCATGTCCCTTGTAAGTTGGATTCCTAGGTATTTTATTCTCTTTGAAGCAATTGTGAATGGGAGTTCATTCATGATTTGGATCTCTGTTTGTCTGTTATTGGTGTACAAGAATGCTTGTGATTTTTGTACATTGATTTTGTATCCTGAGACTTTGCTGAAGTTGCTAATCAGCTTAAGGAGATTTTGGGCTGAGACAATGGGGTTTTCTAGATATACAATCATGTCATCTGCAAACAGGGACAATTTGACTTCCTCTTTTCCTAATTGAATACCCTTTATTTCCTTCTCCTGCCTAATTGCCCTGGCCAGAACTTCCAACACTAGGTTGAATAGGAGTGGTGAGAGAGGGAATCCCTGTCTTGTGCCAGTTTTCAAAGGGAATGCTTCCAGTTTTTGCCCATTCAGTATGATATTGGCTGTGGGTTTGTCATAGATAGCTCTTATTATTTTGAGATACGTCCCATCAATACCTAATTTATTGAGAGTTTTAGCATGAAGGGTTGTTGAATTTTGTCAAAGGCCTTTTCTGCATCTATTGAGATAATCATGTGGTTTTTGTCTTTGGTTCTGTTTATATGCTGGATTACATTTACTGATTTGCGTATATTGAACTAGCCTTGCATCCCAGGGATGAACCCCACTTGATCATGGTGGATAAGCTTTTTGATGTGCTCCTGGATTTGGTTTGCCAGTATTTTATTGAGAATTTTTGCATCAATGTTCATCAAAGATATTGGTCTAAAATTCTCTTTTTTGGTTGTGTCTCTGCCAGGCTTTGGTATCAGGATGATGCTGGCCTCATAAAATGAGTTAGGGAGGATTCCCTTTTTTTTCTATTGATTAGAATAGTTTCAGAAGGAATGGCACCAGTTCCTCCTTGTACCTCTGGTAGAATTCGGCTGTGAATCCATCTGGTCCTGGACTTTTTTTGGTTGGTAAGCTATTGATTATTGCCACAATTTCAGAGCCTGTTATCGGTCTGTTCAGAGATTCAACTTCTTCCTGGTTTAGTCTTAGGAGGGTGTATGTGTCGAGGAATTTATCCACTTCTTCTAGATTTTCTAGTTTATTTGCGTAGAGGTGTTTGTAGTATTCTCTGATGGTAGTTTGTATTTCTGTGCGATCGGTGGTGATATCCCCTTTATCATTTTTTATTGCGTCTATTTGATTCTTCTCTCTTTTCTTCTTTATTAGTCTTGCTAGCAGTCTATCGATTTTGTTGATCTTTTCAAAAAACCAGCTGCTGGATTCATTAATTTTTTGAAGGGTTTTTTGTGTCTCTATTTCCTTCAGTTCTGCTCTAATTTTAGTTATTTCTTGCCTTCTGCTAGCTTTTCAATGTGTTTGCTCTTGCTTTTCTAGTTCTTTTAATTGTGATGTTAGGGTGTCAATTTTGGATCTTCCCTGTTTTCTCTTGTGGGCATTTAGTGCTATAAATTTCCCTCTACACACTGCTTTGAATGTGTCCCAGAGATTCTGGTATGTTGTGTATTTGTCCTCGTTGGTTTCAAAGAACATCTTTATTTCTGCCTTCATTTTGTTATGTACCCAGTAGTCATTCAGGAGCAGGTTATTCAGTTTCCATGTAGTTGAGCAGTTTTGAGTGAGTTTCTTAATCCTGAGTTCTAGTTTGATTGCACTGTGGTCTGAGAGACAGTTTGTTATAATTTCTGTTCTTTTACATTTGCTGAGGAGTGCTTTACTTCCAACTATGTGGTCAATTTTGGAATAGGTGTGGAGTGGTGCTGAAAAAAATGTATATTCTGTTGATTTGGGGTGGAGAGTTCAGTAGATGTCTATTAGGTCTGCTTGGTGTAGAGCTGAGTTCAATTCCTGGGTATCCTTGTTAACTTTCTGTCTCGTTGATCTGTCTAATGTTGACAGTGGGGTGTTAAAGTCTCCCAGTATTATTGTGTGGGAGTCTAAGTCTCTTTGTAGGTCACTCAGGACTTGCTTTGTGAATCTGGATGCTCCTGTATTGGGTGCATATAAATTTAGGATAGTTAGCTCTTCTTGTTGAATTGATCCCTTTACCATTCTGTAATGGCCTTCTTTGTCTCTTTTGATCTTTGTTGGTTTAAAGTCTGTTTTATCAGAGACTAGGATTGCAACCCCTGCCGTTTTTTGTTTTCCATTTGCTTGGTAGGTCTTCCTCCATCCCTTTATTTTGAGCCTATGTGTGTCTCTGCACGTGAGATGGGTTTCCTGAATACAGCACACTGATGGGTCTTGACTCTTTATCCAATTTGCTAGTCTGTGTCGTTTAATTGGAACATTTAGCCCATTTACATTTAAAGTTAATATTGTTATGTGTGAATTTGGTCCTGTCATTATGATGTTAGCTGGTTATTTTGCTCATTAGTTGATGCAGTTTCTTCCTAGCCTTGATGGTCTTTACATTTTGGCATGTTTTTGCAGTGGCTGGTACCGGCTGTTCCTTTGATGTTTAGCACTTCCTTCAGGAGCTCTTTTAGGGCAGGCCTGGTGATGACAAAATCACTCAGCATTTGCTTGTCTGTAAAGTATTTTAATTCTCCTTCACTTATGAAGCTTAGTTTGGCGGGATAGGAGATTCTCGGTTGAAAATTCTTTTCTTTAAGAATGTGGAATATCGACCCCCACTCTCTTCTGCCTTGTAGAGTTTCTGCCGAGAGGTCAGCTGTTAGTCTGATGGGCTTCCCTTTGTGGGTAACCCGACCTTTCTCTCTGGCTGCCCTTAACATTTTTTCCTTCATTTCAACTTTGGTGAATCTGACAATTATGTGTCTTGGAGTTGCTCTTCTCGAGGAGTATCTTTGTGGCGTTCTCTGTATTTCCTGAATCTGAATGTTGGCCTGCCTTGCTAGATTGGGGAAGTTCTCCTGGATAATATCCTGCAGAGTGTTTTCCAACTTGGTTCCATTCTCCCCGTCACTTTCAGGTACACCAATGAGACGTAGATTTGGTCTTTTCACATAGTGCCATATTTCTCGGAGGCTTTGTTCGTTTCTTTTTATTCTTTTTTCTCTAAACTTCCCTTCTCGCTTCATTTCATTCATTTCGTCTTCCATCACTGATACCCTTTCTTCCAGTTGATCGCATCGGCTCCTGAGGCTTCTGCATTCTTCACGTAGTTCTCGAGCCTTGGCTTTCAGCTCCATCAGCTCCTTTAAGGACTTCTCTGCATTGGTTATTCTAGTTATCCATTCATCTAATTTTTTTTCTAAGTTTTTAACTTCTTTGCCATTGGTTTGAATTTCCTCCTGTAGCTCGGAGTAGTTTGATCATCTGATGCCTTCTTCTCTCAACTCGTCACTCATTCTCCGTCCAGCTTTGTTCCATTGCTGGTGAGGAGCTGCGTTCCTTTGGAGGAGGAGAGGCGCTCTGCTTTTTAGAGTTTCCAGTTTTTCTGCTCTGTTTTTTCCCCATCTTTGTGGTTTTATCCACTTTTGGTCTTTGATGATGGTGACTTACAGATGGGTTTTTGGTGCGGATGTCCTTTCTGTTTGTTAGTTTTCCTTCTCACAGACAGGACCCTCAGCTGCAGGTCTGTTGGAGTTTGCTAGAGGTCCACTCCAGACGCTGTTTGCCTGGGTATCAGCAGTGGTGGCTGCAGAATAGCGGTGGCTGTAGAACAGCGGATATTGGTGACCCGCAAATGCTGCTGCCTGATAGTTCCTCTGGAAGTTTTGTCTCAGAGGAGTACCCGGCCCTGTGAGGTGTCAGTCTGCCCCTACTGGGAGGTGCCTCCCAGTTAGGCTGCTCAGGGGTCAGGGACCCACTTGAGGAGGCAGTCTGCCCGTTTTCAGATCTCCAGCTGCGTGCTGGGAGAGCCACTACTCTCTTCAAAGCTGTCAGACAGGGGCATTTAAGTCTGCAGAGGTTACTGCTGTCTTTTTCTTTGTCTGTGCCCTGCCCCCAGAGGTGGAGCCAACAGAGGCAGGCAGGCCTCCTTGAGCTGTGGTGGGCTCCACCCAGTTCGAGCTTCCTGGCTGCTTTGTTTACCTAATCAAGCCTGGGCAATGGCAGGCGCCCCTCCTCCAGCCTCGCTGCCGCCTTGCAGTTTGATCTCAGACTGCTGTGCTAGCAATCAGCAAGACTCCGTGGACGTAGGACCCTCCGAGCCAGGTGTGGGATATAATCCCCTGGTATGCCGTTTTTTAAGCCCATTGGAAAAGCACAGTATTAGGGTGGGAGTGACCCGATTTTCCAGGTGCCATCTGTCACCCGTTTCTTTGACTAGGAAAGGGAACTCCCTGAACCCTTGCACTTCCCGAGTGAGGCAATGCCTCGCCCTGCTTCAGCTCGCGCATGGTGCACTGCACCCACTGTCCTGCACCCACTGTCTGGCACTCCCTAGTGAGATGAACCCAGTACCTCAGATGGAAATGCAGAAATCACCTGTCTTCTGAGTCGCTCAAGCTGGGAGCTGTAGACTGGAGCTGTTCCTATTTGGCCATCTTGGCTTCACCCTCTGAACATATTATAGTTCTATTTTTGTCTCATGCACTTTGTTGTTATGATAATTGATAGTTAATCTCTTCACTAGTAAATGTGTAAATTACCTATACAAAAATGATCCTTATGCCATAATTCATTTACCACAAATCCTATTTTATTATTGATATTGCCAAACCTCTCTTTTCATTCATATTTGGTTGACATAATCTGAGCTAAAGCTTTGGTATTTAGCCTCTGTCCATTATGCTTTATGTTTATCTCTTTTATGTAGCAAACTTCTGGAATATTTTAAATAAAATTTCCTTTCTAAAAAATATCTCCTTAGTAGGGGATTTCATAAATTTAGTGGTATAATCATTTATTGGTACAATGGTTTTGATTAGTTCGATTTCTGGTGTGGTTTCTATTCTTCCAGGACTTTTTTTAAAATGTTGATTTGTGTTACCCAGACTGTATTATACATTATTTTATCTTTTATAATGTCATGTCAGATAAATATCCTGCTCTTAATTCTGAAAGTGGTAAACTTAAAGATTTTTATAAGTAAACACTCTAAAACCTCTATCAAAATCATAAATTATAGTAAGACATTTGCCCATTTGCTTAGGCTAGGCTCTTCTAGTCCACCATATAAAATATTCACACATGTATACACATACGGGTGCATAAATCTTTCAAAAATCTTGTTGCTTATCCTTTTCATTCTTTTTTATCCCGTAGCTACCACAAAATTTGCTTAACATCAACCCATTCCACGTTACTGCTAGTGCTTTTATTTTTGTCATTAGTTACAATTCTTAAACACTGACAATTTCTAGCACTTCTCCATTCTTGAATTATATTTTAATTAATTTCCTCTACAGAGTAATTGCAAACAAGATTCTAAGAGACCTGCAGAAAGATTTATATTCCAAGACTACTGATCTATTCGTTGCCTATCTTCCTGAATGACAACTCAGTCAAGTATGAAATTACTGAGCCACACACCCTTTTGCCCTCCAAGCTACCCAGTAGATTAATGTTAACTACAGAATTCTAAGACTCAGTTACACAAAGACAGGTAAATCTATTACAAATGGCTTTTCATTGTCTCTTCTCTCCTGTCCCTATTCTATAAGGTTGAGGACTCAGTTCTATGTATCTAAAACAAGAACTTAGATTCTTGCTGTTACCCATCTAAGTCAATGTGCTTCTGCTTTTCAGAGCAGACTCTCCCAGATTAACATCAATTAACAGGATAGATTTAGGCAGAAGACCTAGGTTCAGCCTCTAGTCACACTTCTTAATTCTTTCCCACTGCAGAGTTTATAGAACCATCTTGCAAATTCTGGAATGTGCTCATTTTCCACCTTTTGTGACACATGCAGCTGTCAACTTGGCCTATTCACTGACATTTTAGAGGAAAATGGGAAGGAATAAGTCTCTGGTGCTTTCATTTCCACCACTACTTTCCCATAAATTCACATATCAACTTGTTGACAACAGACAATAGCCGATCTCTAAATCTGACCTTGTCTAATACAGGGGAACATTCACTTATTGG
This sequence comes from Symphalangus syndactylus, assembly GCF_028878055.3. NCBI lineage: Eukaryota > Metazoa > Chordata > Mammalia > Primates > Hylobatidae > Symphalangus > Symphalangus syndactylus. Next base: position 23,580,276 of record NC_072427.2, on the reverse strand, counting down.
CTGATAGTATCCAAAAATGTTAGAAGTAAGGGCTACGTAAATTACCCTTATTCTATCCATTCAACTTTCTCACCATTCCCTTTCCTTCCACAATAAACTTCCCACAATTTGTGTGATTTAGACTAAAATTAGCATAAAACATTGAATCACTTATGAAAATCACTGTAAGAAAGGGACAAGCCTCCCACCTTGTGGCTTACTAGCAGAATGCTCACAAATCAGGAAATCAACAAGACTGACCCTATTATACGACTGAATGAATCTGAAGAAAGTCTTGAAATCATCTTAGCCCCATATTCTTGTTTTTTCAGATAAGTAAACTGAGGCCTAAAAAGGTGATAATGACAACCCATCAACCATATATGAAAAGTGCAAAATTCTCCGCAGGTTCACAATTTTTTTATCATATACGTATTACCTCAATTTATTTAAGTCTAGTATGACCTTTCGAGTATCAAATGGATTAAGGTATCTATAAGTTATTACAAACAGAAAATTATGATATTATATTACACTGCCCAAGACAAAATCTGGTCAAAGGAAAATTGGAGAACAAGTTCCTGTAAAAAGGAAAATACATTTTAAAAAACGAAGCCAAAGATTTGTTAGGCTACTCCCAAGCCTTGCATTCTAGTCAGCTCCTGATCCTTTCTTTCTTTCCAATTCTAAGTCATACTGATACATATTTCACGAAGAGACTCTGTTTCCTCCTAGTGCATCATTTCTAGTTCTATGATCCCTGCAAATTACATGCAATATCTAGCCCACAACTAAAGTTAGCTACAGTTATGGTCCCACTATTTATCCAAACCACAGACATTTTTCTCAAAGTAATAATCTTTTAACTACATTTGGATTTTTTGATTCCACAAGTCAGAAATTGTTGTAGTTAAAAAAATGTGATCAATTACCTACTCCATTCTGAAATCCAACGTCACTGTTAACACGGCCTCAGTATGTACACATTCGGGAGAGGCAATAAGAAGAAATAAGGATCCTTATACCCCAGAGGGAAGACACCAGAGAAGAACTATGTCAGGAAAACACAGGCTTCAGACTCAGGCAGACTTTAATCTTAATATCAGCTCTGCCTCTTAGCAGCTGAGTGATGCTGAACAAAATTACTTAATGTTCTTGAGACTTAGATAATAAATAGTCATATCTATTTCAAAGGAGTGTTGTCAGAATTTGGTGAAATAATTTAAATAAAGTGACTAACTCAATATTTAGCATATGTACATCGTCAATAAAGCTAGACTAACTTTTGCTACTGTTGGTATAAAAGTTGATATAAATATATTTGTTCATCTATGTATAAATAACTTTAAGAAGATAAACAAAAAACTGACAGGAAATAAACTGAGCTAAGGAATAAGGTGGGATCCTTTTGTGGTATACATTTGCATTTACTCAAGAATAAAGTTAAAGTTAGAAATCAATTGTATATAAAATCTATAAAGAAATGCAAGACTGGCTCAATATTTAAAAACATCAATCAATGTAATATACCATATTAACAAACTAAAGAAGAAAACTCATACAAATATCTTAATATAGAAAAGGTATGTGACAAAACTTGACACATTCATAATAATGACATTCAGAAAAATAAGAATATTAGGGGACTTCCTCAACTTGATAAACAACATCTAAAAACAGCCTGCAGCCCTAACATTATTTCTAATGGTGAAAGACTTAATGCTTTCCTCCTAAGACCGAGAACAAGGCAAGGATGTCCACTCTCATCACTGTCAGTCAAACAGTGCTGGAAATTCTAGCCAGTGCAATCAGCAAATGAGAAAACAGCGTGCAGATAGAAAAGGAAAAAAATACAACAATCCCTATTTGCAGACATGATTGTCTCGTAGCAAATTCCAAAATATCTACAAAGAACTGCAAGTGAGTTCAGCAAGGTGATAGTACACAACATCAACATACAAAAATTAACTGTATTTCTATATACATACATATAGATGAATGTATCAACACCAAAATTAAAAATATCATTTATAATCACTCAGAAAAATGAAAAATTAAGTGTAACTCTAACTCAACATGTATAGCACTTACATGCTGAAAACTATAAAATGCTCATAAAAGAATTTTTAAAAATTTTAAATAAATGGAGTGTATTTTCCATGAACATAGTGTTCATGGAATGGAAAAGATTCAACTTAGCAAAGATGTCAAAATTCTCCCCAAATTAACAGGTTTACCAAGCAATTTCTATCAAAATCCTAGCAAAACGTTTTTGCAGATATAGGTAAGATTACTATAAAATTTACATGGAAAGGCAAAGGCCTTGAACAGCAAAAGTAATTTTGAAAAATAAAAATAATGTGGACAGAAATAATCTACCCGATTTCAAGACTTATTATGCAGCTACACTAATCAAAATTATGTGGTACTGTTGGAAAGACAGACATATAGATTAACGGAACAGAACAAAACACTCAGAAACAGACCCACACAAGTATGCCCAAGTGATTTTGACAAAGGCACAAAAGCAATTCTATGGAGAAGAGATAACCTTTTCAACAAAGGATTCTAGAGTAAATGGAAATCCATAGGCCCTCTCCTCCCACAAAAGAAAACCTCAACCCAAGCCTCACACTTTATACAAAAATTAACTCAAAATGGGTCACGGACTTAAATGTAAAAAGTAAAACTAAAACTTTTAGAAAAAAATGAGACAATCTTTAGGATCTAGAGCTAGGCAAAGAGTTCTTCAACTTGACTCTAAAATCAAGATCCATAACAAGAAAAAATGATAAACGAAACTTCAGCCAAATTAAAAACTTTGCTCATTTTGATGGCTGGGCGCAGTGGCTCATGCCTGTAATCCCAGCACTTTGGGAGGCCAAGGCGGATCACCTGAGGTCAGGAGTTCGAGACCAGCCTGGACAACATGGTGAAACCTCGTCTCTACTAAAAGAAACACAAAAATTAGCTGGGAGTGATGGTGCACACCTGTAGTCCCAGCTACTCAGGAGGCTGAGGCAGGAGAATCACTTGAACCTGGGAGGCAGAGGTTGCAGTGAGCCAAGATTGTGTCACTGCACTCCACCCTGGGCAACAGGGCAAGACTCTGTCTCAAAAAACAAAACAAAACAAACAAACAAAAAAAAACTTTGCTCACTTTGAAAGACACTGTTAGAGGATATGAAGTCAAACTATAGATTGGGAGAAAATATTTGCAAAGCACATATGAGACAAAGGACTACTGTTTAGAATAGAAAAAACTCTCAAAATTCAGGAGTATGAAAAAAACACATTAAGAAAATGGGAAAGGATGTGAAAAGACATTTCACCCAAGAGGACCTACAGATGACAAATCAGCACATGGAAAGATGTTCAAGGTAAACCAGCTGTTAGGAAAACACAAATTAAAACCACGATATCATATTGGTACGCACCCAACAGAACTGCTAAAATGAAAACAGTGACAACACCAAACGTGAACATTTGGAGAAACTGGATCACTCATGCATGCATTGCTGGTGAGAATATAAAATGGTACAGTCCCTCTGGAAACAGTTTGGTAGTTTCTTTAAAAACTAAACATACAACTACAATATGACCCAGCAACTGCACTCCTAGGCATTTATTCCAGAGAAATGAAACTTATGTTCACACAAAAACCTACACATGAATGTTTATAGCAGCTTTACTCATGATGGCCCAAAAAGGAAAACAAAAAAAACCCAGCTATCCTTTAATGGATGAATAGTTAAACTGGGGTACATCCACACCATGGAATACTACTGAGCAACAGAAAGGAACCAACTACAGTATTAATGCATGCAATAACTTGGATAAGTCTCTGGAGAATCATGCTAAGCGAAAAAAGTCAATCTAAAAAATATTACATCTTTTTGGTTCCATTTCTATAACACCCTTGAAATGAGAAATTTGGAGATAAGATTAATGGTTGTCAAGGGTTAAAAAGGGTTTGAGGGTGAGAAGGAAGTAGCTGTGGCAATATAAGGGCAACGTAAGGGAGCCTTGTGGTGATAGAAATGCTTTGTATATTGATGGCAAATGGCAAAGTCCTGCTTGGTTATTGCACTACAGTTCTACAAGATGTTATCATGGATAGGAGGCAGTTACTGGGTAAAGGGCACCAAAGAACTCTCTGTATTATCTCTTACAACTACAGGTGAATCTATAATTATCTCAAAATAAAAAGTTTCACTAAAAAAAATCAACTGCATATAAAATCTGCAAAGAGATTTAATCAGATTCAAACAGACTTACCCAAATCCCCACCCATCTATTGCACTGGTAAACACCACATTTCCCTGTTCTGGAGAGAAGTAAAGGTGAGAATCATCTGTGTCCTCCAAGCCAGTGCTCCAGTCATATACTTGCTCTCCTTGTTCAGAATTTGGATTCACTTGGGATTCAGTCTCTCTCTCTGCTCTTTCTTCTAGGACTTTAGAAGTAAAAAGAGTTCCTGTGAGTGCATTAATCTAGGAGAGATGGTGAAATGGCAGAGTGTCATTCAGATGCTTAGCACGCTCACGGCAGGAGAAACACTGTTTAACCTGTTAGGGCTAGAATCATCAGTCAGTTTGGGCTCATTAAGCACACATGAATGGAGGTGACATTTACAATCAGTGAATAACTTAGATTTATCCATTCTTCCTTAACTCAGCATAACTAAATTATAAGGCTTTTGGAAGGTTATTTTGTGATTATTATTATTAGTTTAATGTAAATGTTAATGTGTCATATCCTTAATTTGTTTTTCAGTACTGAGGCCTAGTATCACAAAGTACTCATGATTTCCAACCTCACAATCCTAGTTTGTAACCTCAGTCCACTGCCTTGCCCATCTCTCACATCAGTTGTCTGAAATGTGCACTACTCTCTTTAGGCCCTCTTCCCAACTCCTAATCCTCAACTACTTTCACTCCCAAATAGGCAGTAATCTTATGTCCTACCTCAGAAAGAAAATGGAATCTATTACTCAGATTCCCTTCAACTGCCCCACATCCCAATCTACAAGCTCACTTATGTCTGCAAATACCACTGACCTTTCTCCTGCCAATGGAGGGCAGGAGTTATTTTACCTGTTCCTAATTTTTTTCTTTTTTTTTTTTTTTTAGGCGGAGTCTCGCTCTGTCGCCCAGGCTGGAGTGCAGTGGCATGATCTTGGCCACCACACCCGGCTAATTTTTTGTATTTTTAGTAGAGACGGGGTTTCACCTTGTTCGACACGGTGGTTTCAATCTCCTGACCTCGTGATCCACCCGCCTCGGCCTCCCAGTGTGCTGGGATTATAGGTGTGAGCCACCACACCTGGCCTACCTCTTCCTATTTCTACAAGGAATGATATCCATCCATCATTCTTTTTCACTGTTCTACTTTTATTGTTTCCTGCCTTTAGCAAATAAATATACTCAAGTTGCTCTCATCAATGTCTTTCCACTGTGTTGAGGAAGACATTTCAAACTCTTATGCATGACATATAAGGTTCACCGACATCTAAATCCTATATCCTTTTTCCCATCTCTTGTCACTGTTGAAAATGATCTAATTCTTCAGCTATGAAACAATTTGCAGTTCCTTAAATGAAACACTGTACTGTGCTTTTTCTTGCCTTTATGACTTTGCCCATCATATTCCTTCTTTTGAATGTCCTTTTCCTGTCTACCTGGCAAACACCTACTTTACTTCCATCTCAAGGCTTCCATTTTAAGACTTCTAACTCATTCTTCCCTCTTGACCCAGACTGGGTTAGATGGCCCTTATCTATGCTCTTATATCACACCGAGGACTTATCTCATTGTTCTCCAAATATCTCTTTGTCTTCCCTACTATACTGTGAGCTCCTTGAAAATAGGGATTCTGACCCATCCATCTTATATTCACAATCCCTAGTGCACAATGGACATTTGATAATTCATTTATTCAACATATATCTATGAAATATTTGCTGAATAAACAAATGAATGAATGCTTGGGTAAAATTTCCTCTAATGACAGGTAATAAAATACTACAGACAGGTAATAAAATCCTAACATTGCTTCACTTTGGAACCAAGATACAATGTTTTAAACAAGACAGCCTATTGTCCAAGTTTTATATGATGGGTGATTCCAAGAGATGGAAGGGACTACTGAGAACATGCTTATTCTGTTGCCTCTCTTGTAGAATAACACCAACATGCATGAATCTGAAGTGGAAAAGTTCACTTTTCTGTAGCAATGGCTCATACCCAGCTCAGTAACTTCCTTACAACTCTTCTTCGAGGCTAAATTTTTTAAATACTAAAAATTAAAATACCTGTTCTAAAATATTCTTGAGGTGAGAATAGGCCTCTTGTGGGGTGAATTTCAGTTCCACTATCAAGCGATCTATCTTATTAATCACTAAAACTGGACGGATGTTTTCAAGCCAAGCTTGTCGCAGAACTGCCTGTGTCTGATAAAAACAGAAAGAAAAATGTAAAACTTATGATTTGAAATAAGTAAAGCACATTAGAAAATCTTGGTTAATAACCACTCTAGACTATGCCAGTCAGACAAAGGTATTAACTAGGCATTCACAAACTATGTATACAGCAGAGTAGCAAAGAACTACACATAAGAAATCATCATTGCCTTTATGCAACTGACAGTTAAGAAGGATAAATAAGGTCGGGCATGGTGGCTCACACCTGTATCTCAGCACTCCGGGAGGCTGAGGCAGGTGGATCGCTTGAGGCCAGGAGTTCAAGACTAGCCTGGCCAACATGGCGAAATCCCATCTCTACTAAAAGTACAGAAATTAGCCAGGTGTGGTGGCACATGCCTATAATCCCGGTTACTCTGGAGGTTGAGGCATGAGAATGACTTGAACCCAGGAGGTGGAGGTTGCAGTAAGCTGAGATCACGCCACTGCACTAAAGCCTGGGTGACAGAGCAAGACTCTGTCTCAAAACAAACAAAAACAAAAACAAAGTATGTTAAAGTCATCATCTCTAAGATCCCTTCAGAACTCTGGTGATTTAACTCCTTCACAGACTGGAACGTTACCAAATGTGAAATATAAAACCAATGTTCTGATTGTCAGTGAAATGCCTCAAGTCAATCAGTTCCCCTTCTTTCCTCACCCTTAACCATTTAAATATTTTCTCATCACAATCCATTACCTGTGGACAGACTCCTTCCACAGCATCTACCACAATGATGCATCCATCACAAATGCGAACAGCAGTTGATACTTCTGAGGAAAAGTCCACGTGTCCTGGAGAGTCTATCAGATTAATCAGGTACTCCTCATTACCTAAAATACAATTTGTAAATGCACATTTTCAGTTGTGCAGGTATATAATGCTCTTCCTCAGGCATTCTAGAATAAGAAGGCTGAAAGCTTCTAAGAAAAAACTGAACAAAGCTAAAGGAGTTGAACACTCAGTCAAGAGCTATCATTCCAACTTTTCCCACTGATGGGACTACTGATTCCAAATAGCATCTATATAAAATGTTAAAGGACTTTATTATTCTAATAGTTACCACTTAAGAGCTTAGTGGGAGCCAGCCACTGTGATACTCACTTTTAATGTACTAATCATATATTATTGAATCCTTACAATATCCCTGAGATACATATTACTATTCTCCTTTTACAGGTTAGGAAATTGAAACTGAAAGAAATCAATGCCCAAGGGCCTGACAGTAAAAGCTGTTCAAAGGGCCAACAAAGCAGTTGGCCAAGTTCTTCCCTACAATTTGTCAAACAGCAGTGTATGAATCTGCTCAATCAAGATTTAGACTCAATTCTACAAAAACTTAAGGAGCAGTTACTACGTGCCAAGCAGTGTGCTATGTGCTCTCCCATTAATATCTCCTTCAATAGTCTCAACAGACAAATGTATTAAACTTATAGTAGGGTGATGGCACATCCTGAGTTGTCTGGTTTTATCACTGAAATTCCCACATCCCATCAAAGCCCTTAGTCCCAGGCAAACAAGAAAAAAAAAAAAAGATCATCCTAGGTTATAGAGAGTTATCATTAAACATAACTTAGTATACCATGCACAAAATTAGTAATACTTTAGAATTCTGTACTCATTCCCCATTATTGATAAATTTGATATAATTCTCTTTTAAAGGCAGAATAACTATTAGAATGCTCAAACATATACTTTACTTTTGCTCCTCCCCTTAACTCAGTGTTTATCAACTTGAATGTGCTCAAGAATGACTATAAGGTTGAGTATCCTTTATCTGAAATCCAAAATGCCCCAACGAGCATTTCCTTTTTGTGCCATGTTGGTATTTGAAGAGTTTAGAATTTGGGAGCACCTCAGATTTTGGATTTTCAGATTTGGGATGCTCAACCTGCAATTTATGGGCCATTAGGTGATACTGATGATAAACACCACCACCACAATAACCACAACCAGCACTTAACATCTGTGGACTGCCTATTCATGGCTGGCATTGTTCTAAGCATAATACAGAAATTATCTGATGTTTACTTACAACAATCCCCTGTAGTAGTTACAACTATTAGCCCAATTTTATATAGCAGGTAACTAAGGCACAGAAAAGTTAAGTATTTTTCTCAAGGACATCCAGCTAGAATCCAACTCTGAGGTTAACTGACTAAGATCACACAATTCCAACTGATAGAGCATAAGTTCAAATCCACTTAACTCCAAAGACCATACCTCTAACCACTACTGAACACTCAGAAGGCAGTAACTTTCACCTCGCATGCCAAGATTCCACTGCTAATGAATTCCTAAAACACCAGGTGAAGCATTCCCAAGTGTACTGAGGCTCAGTGGGAAAGACTGCCATCAGTTAGCAACAGACTGCCTTCTTCAGTACCACTCCACCCCGCTGCCTCCTGGTCTTTTCAGGCAAACTGCTTTATGAGAAACCATTGCTCTGCTGAAACCACCAGAGAAGGCTCCAACCAGAGAAGACCATGGAGATCTCCAGTGAAAATCCAAGAAGTCAAATAACCAGAACCCTGGAGCAATGGTCCACTGGACCTCAATTGAGCCTTCCACTGTCAGATCTCACACCAGTTCCCCTAGCCAACATTTTCCATAAGTACCATGGTCTCAACCAAGTACACCAGAGAAAAAGGAGCAGGTCTAGCAGCGGTCTAGGGTCCTATCATATAAAATTAAAGCTGTGAGATTCTTAGAATCACTCAGCATCTTCTTAGACGAAGCCTTTATTCCATAGAAAAACATGCTAATGCCCTCAAAAGACTGATCCAAGGTCCCAAAAGAAGCAAGCCAGAAATACACCCAGGGCTATCTAACCATTTTAGTCATTTCTCGGGTCTTAGATTCCTTCATACTTTGCAACTGGGGAAACAACACTTGCCTGTTCATTTAGCTAAACTCCAGACTTTAGAGTGGGTGAACTTCAAGCACTTTTCCATCCTTTGTGATACGACCGGGACCTGATACTGAAGTTTCAGAGACTGGGTCTCCAGTCAAGTTCTTTACAGAGTCTAAAAACGTACTTGTACAGAAATTTCAGGCTTCCTATACAACAGTGCTCTTACCTTTTATTGGAGTTAGACCTTTTAGGGAATACTCAGAAAAATGAATACCTATCTACCTATCTATGCTCCCCTAAGTACACACCCATTTCCAGATTCTTTGAAATTCATTCAGGAAGGGCAGGTTCAGATCTAGAGAGGAACTGAAAGCTAGAGACACACCAAGTGTTTTCAGCTGAAAATCTACATCCTAAAAAATAAGTGTCTGATCAAATAATACAGCTGAGAAATACAGCCAGCCTTGGAGCTCACATCACACATACATATTAAAGGTTCAGAGAAGCCCTGTGAGAAGTCTGTCCACCTCTGTTTAACCTGGAGTTTCTCAAGTGTATTTAATGGTGAGAAAGAAGAAATGCCATGGTCAGTTACACAGCTGACAAAGGCTTGGCTCAGCTCTGAGCCAGGCCTCTTAATTCCTCCTTCAATGCCTTTTTCATCTTAACCCTTTCCAAACAACTTTAACCTAAATTTCAAAGGTTAGAGAAAGAAGTCCCATATCCATTAGAGAAAAAAAGTCCACAAGCACAGCTCTTCTGCTGTGACTTCAGCCACATTATGTCTCTTTAAAAAATGCCATTTACTACTTTTGTGTGTGTGTGATCAAATTAAAAAATACATAAAAACAGTTATAGGGGTTTACCATGCTAGATATTATTGTTATTGCTAGTAGAAAGTATTTAAAAAGTAGAGAATGCATAACACTTTTCAGGAGACAGAATTGTTTAAGCATGCTAAATGATCTTTCTGATTTGTAACAAAGTCCTGAAGCTATGTGTTGAATTAATCCCTGCAATAGCATTCAGGGACAGAAACTTCTGCTGCTTTACTTCCCAGGCGTTCCAAACTAAACTGTTTCATTCCAAGGCACAGATTCTAATCAGCCAAGCAATAATCCAATCTTTTTATGTTCCAGGGGGCTGAAAAAAAAAAAAGTTGGAAGAACTGAAGTTAATTACGAGAGATATCTTCCAGACAATTTCTGCTGCTAATAGGGAGTTATGGGAAAAGAACTGCTCCCTTGCCCATGGTTTTAAAGTGCCATGGATAACTGTCTCACAGAAGGTGCACACTTGTCACTAGGACCTGCCAAAACATCTCTGTATTCAGTAAAACTTCATGTAAGGAGTTTAGTGTTCAACTTCCAAAACACTGGAAATGTTCACTAAAGCATACATAGAAAGCTGATGAGAGAAAACTTTCCATAAAATAAAAAACAAAAACTGAAGTTATGGATGAAGATCTGAACCTCCTGAAAGTGTCCTTTATATTTCAGTGTATTGGTAGCGTATTTTTCCTGAAAACAAAAATAACAGAAATATAGGCAGAACCTGAGTTATCTGAAGACATGTTCCTAAATTCCTTATGTATGAACTTATAACTATTATATACATAAATTGTACCCCAACTATAAAGTAACCACTCCCTCCACAGGAAATACCACTTTTTTTTGTTTTTTGTTTTAGAGACAGGGTCTCACTGAAACATTCAGGCTGGATGCAGTGGCACAATCATAGCTCACTGCAGCCTCAAACTCCTGGGCTCAAGCGATCCTCCTGCCTCAGCCTCCCAAATAGCAGGGACTGCAGGCACACAAAGGTAATTTTTATTTTATTTTTTATAGAGATGGGGTCTCACTGTGCTGCCGTGGCAGGTCTCAAGCTCCTGTCCCTAAGTGATTCTTCTGCCTCAGTCTCCCAAAGTACCGGGATTACAGATGTGAGCCACTGCACCTGGTTTCCTTTTATATCTTAAATCACTATTATCCTTTTATATTTTAAACTAATGTATAACATTATGAGTTATAAATCAACTAATACGGCTTATTATTTGACAGAATTGTAAAGCACAATTGTAAAGCTGAGACAAGTAACAGGGTAACTATCTTTATGAGAAGCCTGCCACAAGGAGAGGTGAAGGGTGGTTGACTCTGACGGTACGTATCAAAACTGAGATGGGGTCAGGCACAGTGGCTCACACCTATAATCCAAATGCTTTGGAAGGCCAAAACTGGAGGATCACTTGAGCCAAGACCAGCCTGGACAACATGGTGAGACCATCATCTCTACAAAAAAATTTAAAAAATTAGCCAGGCATGGTGGCACATGCCTGTAGTCCTTGCTACTGGGGAGGCTGAGGCAGGAGGACTGCTTGAGCCTAGGAGTTCTGGGCTGCAGTGAGCTATGATCACCACTGCACTCCAGCCTGGGTGATAGAACAAGATTCTTATATTTAGAAAAAAAAAAAAAAAGTGACAAGGGTTAGAAAAGAAAGAGGGAAAAATGATCTATAAATAACAATGAATAGCAAACTAATTAAGTTTTCTTTTGCTGCACAAACCCAACCTGAAGGCCTCTCCAGACCTTCCTCCAACATGAAACTAGACCACGTACAGACCACTCTGATTACATTTTACCTCACCCACTTCTGGTTTTTCTCAGTATGATGCCAGTCCACATCTGCCACCCAGTACTGTGGCCACACCCTGAACTCTGACATCACTGAGAACTTCTCTACCTTTGAAGGCCTGCTGTGTAGATAGTAAATCTAATAATTACACATCCACATTGTCTTGATTCCTTTGATCATTGGCAGTTTTTCTTGGAAGGGTGTAAGAACCAGAATAAGAAACTCTGGAGTAAAAAAAGGTTGATGTTTGCTTCTTATACTCTCTCCATGCTTAGCATCACCCTGGAGACAGCGTCATAGATCAAGGACCAATTTCACACTGCTAATGCATGTCATTACTATAAGGTGCTAGTCTCATTATCAGAGTAATTGAGAGAGTAATTACAGGATAACTTTGACTAAGAAGGGGGAAGAGGGAAAATGCAGACGAATGTGGGGCTGAAAGAAGGATTTATGTATTTTTTAAGACAAGAAAGACAAGAAAGACTTGAGCATGCTTAAAAGCTGATGGATACAAGCCAGTACAGAGGGAGAGGTGAAAGATACTGAAGATCATTAAGTCCAGAGCACCGGTTTTTGCCAGTGACAGGAGGCAAGCAAAAAAAGCCCATACCATTACGTTTTGAGGTACAGTGGCAAGCAGGTGAGAATTCTTCTCTTTTCTGTGAAATAGAAGGTAAGAATGTCTGCCGAGATTGTAAAGGAGGGGATGACAGGTAGGCTGAAAGAGATCAGAAGGTTTAAAATAGCTATTGGAAAGAATGAGCAAGAACTAGCAGGGAGAGATGGAAAGTCTGCCAGCAGTCTGGAGGACCACTTGAGAACCTAGCCCAAATGCAAGGATGAAGACGTGTAGAGAATTAGCTTTATCAAGGGTTAAAGTTTTGTTAGGAAAAATATGACAGAAGGTCAAGAACCAAAGAGACTGAAGATGCTGGCAAGACTGTCAGTGAAATGACAAATCTGGGCTGTATGAGGCAGGAAGTGAATGAAGAAAGAGGCTGTTGGGAGTCAAAAAACTAGAGAACATTATGAAGTCAAAGAATGGGTACCTCATTAGTCAGGTGAAAGAAAAAGCTGGGAGAATCAAAGATTGTAGAGAAGGAAGTATTTAAGCTTGAAAGGTTGAAGATGGATAGCTCAAGGTGATGCTAAAATCTAGAAAGTAGTCATGACAACAGGTAGGTGAAGTGGAGAATCAATGTTGTTGAGAGGATAAGCTATTGAAGAAGCCATTATCAGGGATGGTGAAAAGCCACCTTAGAAGATTCAGGTAAAAAGAACAATTATGAGGTCAGGTGCCAAAGTCACTAATGAACAGGAACCATCACCAGGAACTGACAATGACTGGAAAGGTGAATAATTGGATGGTCTGAGTCTTGAAAGAAGAAGTTTGAAAACAAGGGTAGAAGAATTAACTTTTGTAATCAGATCCGGGAACAAAAAGAACGGCAATCCCATATCTTAACCCAGAGATACATGGAACATGAATGAACGAGTAGCATTCACTTGAAAAAGGTACAAGGCAGGCAATGTCATCAGAAGACAGCCAGGCAGGAGAAGGGGGAAACGTCAATAAAAAGACATTGAGGATGTAGCGATGCTTGTTTACCTTGGAATGTTTTCACACTAAGTTTTGGTAAGGAAGGGAATAATGGGAGATTGAAAGAGGCTGTCAGAATCACAGAGACACATGGGGAAGAGACCATAAGAGAGGCCAGATCATGTGGCTTACATCATGGGCAGTGACTGAAGACCACAGGGATGTAAGTAGTGCTGGCCACAAGACGTCCATAGCAATCCCTACTGGAAAGGAGATACTCAAGCCTCAGGAGGAATTAGTTGTGGCCTGACTTCCAAGAGACTAATGGCCCAAGTGAATAGGCTGGAAATGTGGGTTCTAGGACTACTACCACATGCTAGAAATTACTCTGTCCTTGGGAAAGTGTCTTCACCTCTCTGAACTCCATTTTTGCGCATGTGTAAAATCAGAGTAATATCCATCACAGAGTTGCTGTGAAGATTAAACAAAATCAGGCATATGAGACACCTAGCTCAGAAGTGAACTAGTTTCTTAGGCCTGGCATCAACCGAATGCTTCCCAAAGTAAAGCATTCATTGTCTGATGAGAACAAAATCTACCCTTCAGTCAAATGAGGGGTAATGGAACTCTTCCCTCCCAGCCTCATTCTGGAAAGAATAAGGCAAGTTAGAACCATGGGTAAACGTTCACACAGCCAGAAGGAAAGGGAAGCTACTGCCTCTGAATAAGAGATGACTTTGTGGTACATGCTAGCCTTGGCTGTAACTAGATGGCATGAGTCAGTGTCTCCATGGCCTAGTGTTTGGAGTATAAAACCAGAGAGCCACAGAGCTGAAATCAACACATGCGTAAATCCCCCAACTGCTCATACCCATGAACCCTAACAGAGGTATTCACAAAGTGATCAACTTGCATATGGACCTCTTTGCAGAAGGATGCTACATCCTTGGTCTCCATGTTTGGAGGACATCCTCACTGCATATGGCTGACTCTTGGGTGAATCCTAAGTGTACCACTGAACCAGGCTATTAGCTACACTATACACCTAAGGTTACTAACTAAAAGCTCATAAGCTAAAGCCCACTGCAGTGTGTTCCATATGGTGTTTTACAATTTTTAAATAAGTTGGCAGCATTTTGATACTTGGAAGATTTTACCAAAAATCCTGATGCCAACTTTTCTTGAAAAAAAAAAAAAAAAAATCACTCAAACTGCCTCACTTATGCAGAGGTGTCAACACCATGTCAGGAACTAATAATATTGTACTTAATAATCACATCTGACAGGTGTTAGAATAAGTAAGCTATTTGGGGGGGAAATAAAGTTAGATATTTACCTCAGTGTGTGCATACACATACAACTTGCATTAAATACAAAAATTGAAAATATAAAATAACTGGTGGTGAACTGAGAGTGATTTTTATTTCATTTTTGTGTTTTACTGTATATTCTATAACACACACTAAATTTTCTATAGTAAATATAAACTTGGGCCAGGTGTGGTGCCTCACCACTGTAATACCAAAACTTTAGGAAATAGGTAGAAGGCTTGCATCCAGGAGGTTGAGACCAGTCTGGGCAACATAGCAAGATCCCATCTCTACAAAACATTTGAAATACACATATAAATTGAAATATACATACATATATATTATATATGCAATATATATAATATGTATATAAACTTGTAAATTTATTTAAAATATTTTAAAAGATGAATTAGATAAAAACTTCAAAAGTTCAGCAACAGCAATATTTGCTCAGATATAAAAAATGGCTATACAGTAGAAATGACAGCAGTATTCCTTTTGATGAATTTCAAATTATTTAACCCATATGAATCTATTTCTCTCTTCTGTATCTGGATTCTAGGCTAAAGGATTCAAAGGCATTACATCCCCTTAGGATATTTTACAGAACATATATTGTTAGGAATACTTCCTAACTCTTGAGATGACAAGATAAATGTATGGTATCCTTGTGGGTGGGACACAAAGAGAGGTAAGAAACAGGCAAATAACAAGATTTAATAATATGATCCCAAATATTTGTAGCAAATTTTGGTCACAAACGTAAAGATAATAGAGGTTCCATTTTCTCAAGGAAGAATTAGGTTCCTGGAAAATGCTAAGATAGTGTATGACCTTGATGGTTTTCAACATCACTTCTATAATGTACATGATTTATCTGTTTACCTTGAACTAGAATAAGACCCTATATTTCAACCTAAATAAAGATTTGAAAATACTTTTGAAAGCTCGGTAAATTGAGAGTCAGAACCAGAGAAAGGGCTTAACTTGCATTTAGTACACAGATTCTCAAATAAGAGGGCATTCAAAGTGGGTGAGAAGGAGGGGAAGGCATGGTATAAAGAAAAGTCACCTGTGGAGTTTCTTCAACCATTAGGTTTCCCTCTTTTTCTCCCATCTAGGTTCGCCTTCAGACGTCCCACCTGCATAGCAGGAAATACCCCATTCTGGAGAATCGGTACTAAGACACAGATAAAAACATATCTCATCTCTCAGGTGGTCTGAGAGGATATGTCGCAGTCAACATTCCTAACTTCTAACCCCACAGGGCTCTGCACTGTCAAGTGTGCTGACTGCTCAGCCCAAATTCTCTCCTAGGCAGTCATCCCATGCTCACAAGAAACATGTTTGACACTTTGTGACTCCACTCCAATCACCACTGATTGGACTAGGAGGTGACTAACCAACCCAAGCACAGCCAATCCATAGGTGCAACCTCTGTGATGGGCTGGCATGAAAAGATAAGCAGAGCTGCATCCTGCTCTTGAGCCTGTATGCTCAGAAACACAAGAGACTGAAGCAGCAGGCAACAGAAATAAGGTGAAAACAGACAGGATAATAGGGTAAGAAGTCAGGGCAAGGTGAATGTACAAAGATGAAGACATGACAGTAGGCAAAAGCTATGAGACAGAGAAAAGACACACAGGATAAAAGTGGAGATACAAACAGACACCCAAATCCAAGGACAACAGTGGAGTTCCAGAGGAAGGATCCATAAACTTTTACTGATGTGGTCTCTAGAGCTATCTTGGATCTAGAATCAAAATCTTGCTCCAATTTGTATGAGACATCACTCCAATAAGACTCCTGTTTTTCAATTTTCATGAATATTATTTCTAATATCATTTCACACATATGCTTTTAATAATCTATTCCACCCCAACCCAAGCTAGCTTAAGTCTCTGGTCTATGCAATCAAGAAAGCATACCTGGCTGGGCGCAGTGGCTCACACCTGTAATCCCAGCACTGTGGGAGGCCGAGGAGGGCGGATCACCTGAAGTCAGAGGTCGAGACCACCCTGGACAACATGGTGAAACTCTGTCTCTACTAAAAATACAAAAATTAGCCGGGCATGGTGGCATGCATCTGCAATCCCAACTTCCCAGGAGGCTGAGGCAGGAGAATCGCTGGAACCCAGGAGGCAGAGGCTGCAGTGAGCCAAGATTGCGCCACTGCACTCCAGCCTGGGCGACAGAGCAAGACTCCATCTCAAAAAATAAAAAAGAAAGCGTACCTAAAACAATCTGATCTGTGAGCAGCCAAGGTCAAGGTCACAGAGCTCGATAAAATAGAGTTCAGACCACTCAATTCCCAGGGTCCTATAGCAAATTCTCCTACAATACTACACCAGAAAGACAAATGTGAATTGGAACGGGTGAATTTAATGGTATATAAATTAAACCTTAATAAAGTGGTTAAAGGACTCAGGGGAGGGGGACTAGAGACAAAGCATAGAGCAGAACAACTAAAACTAACAACACAGGAATCTTCAAATAAAAACACACTAATAATCTGAGTAAGGAAGAAGGCAGCCTTCAAATCTCTTAAAGTCTATAAAATGAGATAAGAAATCAATAGACCCTTAACCCCATTCTCTCGATCATAGGATGAGAATATAACCTTTAAAATGTGAGAAGTGGTTTAAAAAAAATGAAGCATTAAACATTAAACATCGAGAAATTATGTGCCTAAGACCTTCAAAACTGGTTTGGTACAACAGCCATGCCCCACAGAGTACATCTTTTGGTGGCAGTGCCAAAGATATGACACTTGTGAAGGACGAACCACAGGTAAGTCCACTAGGAAATTAAATTTATCTTTATTATTTTCTAATTACAAAAATATACATTTTGTGTAAAATTTTCAAATACTACAAAAATAAATATTTTGAAAAGTGCAAGTTTCTCCATAATCTAGCCCCTGCAGAGAGCTACTGTTAAGGGTTTGGTAAGTATCCTTCCAGACACCTTTATCCGCATATATATTTTCATTACCCAAACACATTCATAACTTACAAAAATACTCTGCAATTTGTTTTCTGTCTCTGAACATACCATTCTTCCCTATACAATGACATATATATTAAACATTTGTTTTAACAGCTGCACAGTATTTCACCGCTTGCAAGTATCAATTTAACCACTCTCCTATTGACATTCAGGTTGTTGTTATTTTTTTCATGAATACAAAGTTTTTAGTAAGTATCAGTGACATGTATCTCACATACTTACGTGACTATTTCTGTCAGATAAATTCCTGGAAGTGTTACTATCAAAGTAGCATCCTCATTTGAGGATAGCAAGCTGGTACTGATCACGGCAGTCTACCGTTAATCTACTCCAAATCTAACACGCAGGCCAGGCCATGAGGCAGAATAGTACGGCTGAACCAGCTAAAGTCCTAGGGCTCCTAACTTTCCTTGTGAAGAAATCCATATAATCACCTGGTGGAGGGGGCAGGTGTGAATTGCCAGTTCTTCTGCCCTCAAGCCAGTCAGAGGTTTCCATCTGCATCCAAGCCTGGACAGCCTGACTCTGACAACAGATCATGTGGAGAGGCCAGAATAAAATATGTGGAATATAAGCAAAGAAACTGAGGCATGCAATTAATTCAGAAAGACAGAGGAGGACATGAAAGATGCAAAGCTGTGTTTCTTTAAAACACAGATTACACAGATTGACTTACCTGTTGCATAATGTAGTGAAATGGCACTGGATTTCATAGTGATCCCTCGGATCTGTTCGTCTTCTCTGCTGTCCATGTACCTTAACTGGAAAAATGCAACATATGCATCTTCACTTCCCAAAGAATTAAAATGTAACATTAAAATTTGCTAATTTAGATTTTTGTTTTAAATACTTTTATTTTATTTATTATTTTTATTTATTTTTGTAGAGACAGGGTATTGCTATGTTGCCCACACTAGTCTTCAACTTCTAGCCTCAAGTGATCCTCCCACCTTGGCCTCCCAAAGTGCTGAGATTACAGGTGTGAACCATCACGCCCAGCCAATACTTAAATTTTAAACTATATAGAGCCTCACAGAGTCTTATTCTGTTGCCCAGGCTGGAATGCAGTGGCACAATCTTGGCTCACTGCAAATTCTGCTTCCCAGGTTCGGCCTCCCGAATAGCTGAGATTACAGGCATGTGCTAACACTCCTGGCTAATTTTTGTATTTTTAGTAGAGACGGGGTTTCGCCATGCTGGCCAGGCTGGTCTTGAGCTCCTGACCTCAGGTGATCCACCCACCTCAGCCTCCCAAAGTGCTGGCATTACGGGCATGAGCTACCATGCCTAGCCCTCTCTCTCTTTTTTTTTTAAGATGATGGGGGTCTGGAGAAGTGAAGTTGATTGAGGGGAAGAGAACATGACAAATTGAAAAACATTACCACTAGGAACCATAAATGTATTCAACTACTGCATACCCTCCCCAGAGTGTTGCTCATCCAAATATCAGCCATGAATGATGGGGCAGGTCAAGAACAACTTACAGACAGTAGCATTTGAGGGAATTCTTTCTAAACATCAATAACATAGCCATTCTTTTCCTGTTTATAAGCTATTTGACAAATTCTGAGCAGAGACTGAAACAGAGGTCTCTAGAGGCAAGAGAAGTCTTTATTCCTTTCCCAAATTAATAGATTTTGAATACATCTTTTTTAAAAAAAGAATACAGTAGAAAATATTTGTAATATGACCATTTAGTTGATGACTTTCATAACACTGTGATACCCACCAATGAGGGTCTACATCTCATTTTCTAGGCCTTGCAGTGCATCAGTACTGACAGTGGTTTCGTTTAAATGAAGATCCCATCCCTTTCCAACTCCTTAGCCCTAAGCACCAGACTAACCTCCTCCTCCTTTTTGCAGAATGATTTTCCCTTACTCTTCCTCCATTCTCTCCACTGTCAAACTTTTGAAAACTTCTTAACCTTTCTAGTTACTCCTTTCTTTCATTCAAAAGCACTGAGAATTATCTGTTGATATGAACTGCCACATTTATTCATCCACATTAATTCTGAAATTTTTAGAAAGGCTTCCATTTCCGCAGCTCTGGCAAAATCAAAGCCCTAAAAGCTATCAATGACCTTTGGCTAAACGCAATAATCATTCTCAATCCTCATTTTTCTCAATTCCAGTGCAGCGTAAGTCACCCTTTGTGTGCATGTGTGTTACATGCATATGTGAAATTCTTCCAAGAGTCTGAAACCTCTTAATTTACCTCTATCTCTCCTTAGATCCCACTGCTGGTTTCCCTTCACCTCTCCAACCTCTCCATCAGTCCTTCCTTCAAAAAGTCTCAGTCCCTTGTCAGTCTTCTATAATGTATGTTTTTAAGCACTGAGTTGGTATGAAACATGTGTAATACATAAATAACAACACAATGAACCCCTGTGTATGCACCATCCCATTTCAAAAGGAAAAAAAAAGTTTGGTACTTTTGAAGTACTCTGTGCCCCTGGCTTATAGGCAACCACTATCTTGAATTTTATCTTGATCACTTCCTTATTTTCTTTATGATTTTTAAAAATGAGTGTGTCACTAAGCAATATATCATGTAGAGTGGCAAGTTTTAAGCCTGCTATAAGAATCATACTTAATATATTATACTGTCACTTTTTCTCTGCTCAATATTGTTTTCCTGAGATTCAGCCATATTGACGTAATTCATTCAGTTTTATTACTGTAGAACTCCACTTCACAAATCTACCAAACCCATTTGTCCATTGTAGAGAATGGAGGAAGGGTAAGGGAAAATCATTCTGGAGAAAGGAGGAGGAGGTTAGTCTGGTGCTTAGGGCTAAGGAGTTGGAAAGGGATAGGATCTTTATCTAAATGAAACCACTGTCAGTACTGATGCACTGCAAGGTCTAGAGAATGAGATGTAGACCCTCACTGGTGGGTACTGGTGGACATGGAGACTGATTCCAGTTTTTTGTAACTATTACTGAGTTGACATGAACAGTTGTAGGTCTCTTGTACACTCCCTACCAGTAGAATTTCTGAGTTATTAAATATGCACATCCTCAACCTAACTTGATATTTCCAAATTATTTTCCAAATGGTTGGACTGATCCACAGTGGAATAGTGCTTTTCTTGATCCATAACCTCAACAGCTGATATTGCTGGACTTTATTTTCTAAGTAAGATGAGTGATAAATAGCATCTCATGGTTTTAAATTTATATTTCTCCTATTATTAATGGGATTAAGTATCTTTTTGTAAGTTTCTTGTACTGGCCATTTAACACTCTTTTTAACAAGGCTTTTGTCCACCTTTCTACTGGCTGCAATACAGATTTATTTTGTGTTGGATAGGAGTTATTTATAGTCTCTGAATATTAAGTCCTTTGTCAATTATATGTGTGTTATTAATATTTTTCAGCTACCAGGCTTGTTTTTTCCATTTCTTTCTGGCATCTTTGATAAATATGTTCTTAATTTTAAGTAGTTTACTAACCTTTTATAAAATTGTTTGCACATTTTTGTCTTAAGAAATCTTCCTTTAAGGTCATAAAAATATTAGCCCATATTATTTTCTAAAAGCTTTACAGTTTTGCTTTTAAATATAAATATCTTAACTGTGCAATTGATTTGTGTGTGGTGTTAACTAGAGGTCCAATTTTTTTTTTCCCACAGGGATAACCAATTGCCCAAGAACCATTTGAAAGGTTCATCTTTTTCCCACAGATCTGAAATGCCAGCCTACTATTCTGAGCCATCAGTCAATTTCATGCCTCAGCTGATTCCAGGCCACAGGTTACAACATATCAACACATTGATAATAAGTCTTGCCAGTGGGTAAGATGTATTTCCATACCCTACTCTTCTTCAGTCCCGGCTATTAATTGGTTTATTTGCTCTTCTGTATATATTTTAAAATCAGCATATCAAGTTGAAATTTTTAAAAATCTGTTGGAGTTTTTACCGGAATTGCTGAATCTACAGATCAATAGTTTTTAAATGTCATTTAAAAAATACTCAGTTAGCCAATATGTAAATATGGTATACCCTTCCATTTAAGTTTTCTCCAATATCTCATAGGTTTTGTTGTTATTGTTGTTGTTTTCGAAGAGATGGGGTCTTGTGCTATCCACCAGGCCGGAGTGCAGTTGCTGTCACAGCTCACTGCAGCCTCATGGTAGGCATGAGCTACCATGCCCAGCACAGGTACATTTACTATGCTATTTAAATGGTTTATGTTTTTTAATTACTGTATATTACCTATTTATTGCTCATGTATATTTCTTTTCAACAGTTTTCATATCCTGAAACCTGCCAAATTGTTACTAATATCCTAGCAATTTATCTACATTTTTGTTTTCTTCATTTCCAAAATTCACACTTTTTTTCTTTCCAGCTTTATCACTGCAACTAGAACCTCCAGTACAATCTAAAGTAGAAGTTATAACACAATGAGCAGAAGGGTGTGACGGCCATTCCTGCCTTATTCCTGGCTATGAATAGAAAAGTTTTAACACTCCATCATTAAGCTCAATCTTCATTTTAGGTTTTTTATAAATATCCCACATCAGATTACAGAAGTTCTCTTCTGTAACTACATTGCGAAGAGGTTTTATCACAATAGATGTTCAGTTTTACTACATGTCTTTATATCTGTTGAAATGATCATGATTTTCTTCCTTTAATCCATTAATACAGTGAAATTACATGTTAAGCCAATCTTGAATTCCTTGGGATAAACTCGATTTGGCTATGAATAATCATCTTTTTACACTATGCTGAATTCTGTTTGTTAATGAGGATTATAATTTTTGCAGCCATAATCATAAGGTTGGTATACAATTCTCCTGTCTTGTATTATCCTTAACAGACTTTTGGTATCAAAGTTATGCTATTTTCATATGATTTGGAGAATACTGCCGATTGTTGGGTTTTTCTCTGCTGTATTTTGAAATGGTTTAAGTAGGACTGAAATTATTCCTTGAATGTTTGGCAGAAGTAGAAAGTTAAACCATCTGGGTATTTTCTTTATGGAAAGATTTTTGCCAGCCAATTCAATTTCTTAAATGACTACAGAATAATTCAAGTTTCCTATTTCTTCTTGACTCCATTTTAGTAAGTTATGTTTTCCAGACATTTTTCCATTTTAGCACTTTTAAATTTTAAGTTTACTGTCACAGAGTTGTTCATTATATCCTATTATTACTTTATTAACTTCTGCAGCATTTTTCTTTCCGGGTATCACTTATTTCTGCCTCCTCTCTTTTCTTCTTGATCATCTTCCTGGTGTTTTGTCAGTTGTATTACTCTTCTTTAAAGTCATTCATTCAAAAATATTTATTTATATATACTACGCTTTGTATATGTCCAAAGTACAGTGAGCCACATTAGGAACATTAGCAGGTCAAAAGTGTCAAATGTTCCTCAACAATGTCAATGAAAAACAAAACAAAAAATTTCCTAGTCAAGATAATCAAAAATTGTCTATATTGCTAGTAATTGTTTAAATTAATAACTTTATATTTTTAGAGCAACTTTTAAGTTTACAGAAAAATCGACTGAAGGTTCCCACATACTCTATCCTCCCACCCACACGGTTTCTCCTATTATATCTATCTTGTATTAGTATATGGTGTGATACATTTGTTACAACTGATGAACCAATATTGATGCATTATGATTAATTAAAGTCCATAGTTTACATTAGGGTTCACTCTTTGTATTTGTTAGCTGGGTTAATCTTTTCCAAAAACAAACTTCTGGCTTCATTGATCCTTTCTATAAAATGTCTGTTTACTATTTCATTAATTTATGCTTTACTATTTCCTTTCATCTGCTTACTTTAGTTTTGTACTTTCTCTAAATTCTCAAGTGGGGAAAATATAAGCATTTCATCATTTCATTCAAGCTAGTTTTTTTCAGCCTCCTCTAGATAGTATCTTGGGCCAGCTTCCCTCCCAACCCACACATCAATTCCCAAATCGACCTTCAAGTCTACTGGGTCTACCCTGTGGATTCAATTTTGCTTCTCCATCTCCTCTTCTCTCTGTTCTCTGTCACCTGATAAACCCTATTGATCATATCCTAAATTCATTAAAGAAACAAATATATCTTTATTTTTCTACTGCCAAGTAAATTATTCCAAGCCCTTTCAACTCACAGCTATAAATAAAGAGCTCTTTAATTTTATTTTCTCAAACGCTATTTTCAGGCTAGGTGTGGTGGCTCACACCTGTAATTCCAGCACTTTGGGAAGTCAAGGCAGGAGGATTGCTTGAGCCCAGGAGTTCAAGATCAGCCTGGGGAACATGGCACAACCCTGTCTCTACAAAAAAAATTAGCCAGGTGTGGTGGCATGCACCTGTAGTCCCAGGTACCCAAGAGGATGAGCTGGAAGGATCACCTGAGCCCAACAGGGCGAGGTTGCAGTGAGCCGTGCATGATCACACCACTGCACTCTAGCCTGGGCAACGGAATGAGATCCTGTCTCAAAAACAAAAATAAAAAAACCCACTGTTTTCATCACAATCCTCAGGCACAAGCAGCTTTCCTTTGATATTTAGGTTAACTTTTAAGGTCTTCTATAACCTTATTCTCCCTGCCAGTGTGTTTTCTCTCTCACTAGTCTCTAGGCAAACGCTCCACTCAAATAAAGTACAACACACAAATCAGCCTTTATCCGTGTTATTTCCCACTACCTGGTAGCTTTTCAGTCTTCTCCTCAAACCACCCAACTCATTCACCTACAAAGAATCTCTTTCGCTGTGAAATCTTCCACAATTGTGTATCATTTGCTTGTTGCAAAAACTCACTTTTGCAGTTATAAAATAGTAATATAAAGCAATACAAAGCAATACAGAAGTAACTATTTTTCTCATCAGAAATTTAATCTTGCAAAATGGATTGGCAGCTTTTAGATGCAAGAACTATGTTTTAGACCCTTTTGGATCGCTAAAGAACACAGAAAATGGTTCACCACACTGTTGACAGCTAATAGTGAAATGCAACAAGTATTTATAAAATAATAACATACCTTGCCTGCTAGGCGGCTGGAGATGATTCCATTGCTAGATATAAGACAGTCAGCCAGAGTAGTTTTTCCTGTTAAAATAGTTTTTAAAAGGGGTCATGGATCATACCTATAGATTTAAAATCTGGTCATAAGAATTGGTTTAGTAAAGATTTTCTATTTACCTAAGCTAGGTGAAAAAGACAAAACAGATTTATTAGACTTTTGAACAGAATATCATCTGGAAGGACACAGATGCTAGCACTCTATAATGCTGTAATCTTATCTCCAACCCTGTGGATCTAATCAACCTCATCTGCAAAGTTGTCAAGCAACTTAAAGTAGAGAACATACTCTTTTGCCATATTTCCCCATGCATGGCTTCAGCTGGAATTTGCTAAACTGTCTTAAGAAAATACTTATCAAAGAAATTCAGGAACTTTATCCATATCTCTTACTGTTTGTAATATAGCATGTGGAGGGCATAAACTATATGTAACAACCAATGAAACCTAGTATCCAAATCTAAACCTAGGAATCTACTTTATAGCAAAAGAATCTTCGTATATATTTCTAGTTACTTTTATTAAACAGACTACATACAACTAAAGTCTGCAATTTTGTGTGGTATAAACAGGTGATTCTGTTTAAAGAATGTTATGGGTATGCAGTAAGCAAAGGAGGGCTTTTTCCTTCAAGACAAGTCTTTATTGCACTTTAGGAACTTCAGCAAAGCTATGGAATCTTTATAGTTCAAACCAGAGACCAATCAGTAGGAGAACTGAAGATATTTAACACTGTGCTATCTGTCTGCAATGTAAATATGTATTAGCATACAATCCTAGAGCATCACTTTCCTGCTACCCAATAAAGCTGAATTTATTCTAAGTACACCAAGTATATACCTCCCTAGAAAATAATTATCAAGCAAGCAGGAACTTTGCTTTATTCATAGAGGTATCCCTAGGACCAGAACAATGCTTGTCATATAGAAGACCTTCAGAAAATACTTGTTGAATGAATGAATCCCAGGTTTTTTAGGATACTACCAGGTTAACATAATTTTAAACAATACATTTAAAGTAATTTGTTACACCCTACTGACTTTCCACCTGATTAAATTCATAAGGAAAAGAAACCCTTTTATCAGCCTTCACATTCTCAAAATGTGAGCAGTAAAATTATAAAAACTCATGGTGGCAGGGGTTACTCACTGGATTTGTACTAAAACTCATTCTCAGCTGGCTTCACTTGTAAAGTGATCCACTATCTGTCTTTCTTTCAGTTTCCATACTCACATCACTTCAACTCTTCTATCAATGACAACAGCCACCTATCCTCTGACTTTGGATCCATCCTAAGCATGTCTACCAGTCTAATCTTTCTCATGTTTTATTTGGTTAGATCATTCCTGCTCTGTTTTCCCCCAAAGGCTCCCTACTGCCTAACAGTGGACATTAATGATTGTTTTCATGTTGAAGTGTTTACCTTCCCTCTCATCATTATCACATTTAATCCTATAGCCTATAAAGCAGGTACAGTTTTCATCCTGTTTTACAGATGCTGTATATTGAAGCTCAAAAAGGCAAGGTATGTAACTTGAAAATGGAGATCTGAACTTAGGTTGTCTAACTCCAGAGCTGGAGCACTTAACTCTTATCCTAGTTCCTAGCTGGCATGAGTGGCTCTATGAAATATGACTCAGCCTGCTTCTTCACCTCGCCGACCAGTTCTTCACCTTCAGGATGGTAAATATGTTTTATTTCATATGCCCATCCCAATCACTTTGCTGTGGTTACCTAAACTACCAAGGGGTTTGAAATCAAGAGGAGACTTAGCATGAAGGAGCGCTATGGGGTTACAGCAGTATCTGTCAGAAGAACATATCATGCGTTAGCTATCTCTGCCTTTCCCATATGCTGGGCTTTAACCACATATATTTCCCTCTCCCCTTGATGACACATTCCCACTTGTAATGATTATCTCCATTTGTCATCTTGAGCCCCCTTCAAGTGTCATCTCTAATACTAATTATGTTGTGAGGCCTTTTCTTAACCCCTCACTTCCTAATCCTCTAGTTCTCCCAACATTAGAGTCTACTTTTTTCTCTTGTTTGTCTCATTTTGCTCTGCTCCCCCTTAAAACCTCCTCTGGGCTGGTGCCCTACTCATAAATCTCCACCTTCAGATATACTAAGCAAAATATCTTGAACTTAACAGACGTTTGATAAATATCTGATGAATTAAATAGGATCACATACCACAGACTCTAAGGACATTATGTCAAGACTATAGACATTTTATATGTAAAGCCATTTCAGAAACAAAAAATTCAAGTTCTGGTTTAAAAAACAACATGAGATACTATATAAAAGAATGCTACTCACTAGGTAACCGTATTCATCATTTCAAATGCTTTATAGCAAAGCAGGCTTCCCTAACATCACAGAAAACTTTTAAAGAAAGAAGACTTGCTTCTTAGCAAACACCACTCTCAGCTGCCCACAGCTTCACTCCACTGAGACATACAGAGACACACCTCCCTTATTTATCAAAATAAGCCATTTAAAAAGTATTCTTACCATGGTCAACGTGAGCCAAAACACAAATATTCCTGATGTTGGCAGTGTTTTTCTGGAGTTGAATCATCTTATCCAAACTGTTGAGCACCATGATTACTTATTTCCTGTGACTAAAAATTAAATATGTATTACAAATGGCCCAGAGGCTAAAGGTCGGGGCAAAAGAAAAAAATAATAATAAACGCTGGGAGGTGGCAAGGCTTCTCAAACCCCTTAAACCAGGAACCCAGTGAATGTTTATTGATGAGATACACCACCGAGGCCTAAGTCCAGTTCGAGCACTAAAGTCAGTATCCTACCACGATTATACTTAAGGAGTTTGCTCATCCTTCCGGATCCGAAGGCTGCGATGAATCATGCAGCTCGAGGGGACTCAGTGCACAGTGACACCAGTAACCCTGCCGGTGGAGGAGTCCTCGGATACACTTCTCCAGGCCAATGACCACGTACAGGAAGGGTTGCATCCAGGAGGGAGAGAAATTGCTGAAGAAGATGCTCCCTTTCTCTCTTCAGTCTTCCCCCAAGTCCCTCATTCTGACATTCTCGCTCGTCCTCGCGCGAGGTCAAATACCCAGCTTTATTCCTGCCCATGGAGCCCGAACAAAGTTTTGGGTCACGTGCTTATTATCTAAGCAGGTGCACTGCCAGTCTTTCATTCCTTTCTAAATAAAAAGGAAAAACCTCTACACTACAAGCCCTTCATTTCTGCAGGGTCCCGGATTCGTTCTCTTTGAGGATCCCGGGTCCACACAGACAGGCGACCGCCCCGGCCCCAGACGGGAAGCGACACTCCGGGGACCGAAGCTCCCAGCCCGCGCTCGGCCCCAGCCCCTGTTCCCGCCTCAGAGCCGCAGGGAGCGGGGTCCTCCGGCACCGCCCAGAGGCTGGCCGAGGAGGTTCCAGCCCCCAGCGCGAGCCCACACTCACCGGCTGCAGCAGCCCCACCAGCCCTGCTCCTCCTCTCGGGTGGCACCCACACCCAGAGCTTCCGAAAGTCCTAGAGCTCTGCGGGTCCGGCACGCCCGCGCGCCAGGGGGCGGGGCCGGCTGACGCTCGACCTTTCACCCGCACGCCTCTGACGCCGCCGGAAGCCGGCGCCGAGTGTGTCACCAGGCATCCCTCTGTTGCGTTGACTAGGGCGGGCGCTGTGGGAGTGGAGAAGCCGCAAGTGCTGAGGCGCGGTGGAGGAAAGCATGGGAGCCAAGAATATGAGGAGCTGGTGTCTGTGTCAGATTTGTAGCTGCGGGTAAGAAACGGCTGGTGTAGCGGCGGGCCGCGGCTTGGGAGCCGACCTAGGGCCTAGGTGCACGGAGCCGGCTCCTCGGGAAGCCTGAGAGTGGCCGTACCCCGCAGATAAAGGGACAAGGGCGCAGCGACTTCCGCACTTATCCCGCCCCACGAATACTCGCTCCGCACCCGCCGGCTACCCAGGGGTAAAACGTTTGTTCGTAGCCCCTGAGACTCCCAATCAAGGATGCAAAGTAAAATGCCACCTGGGCCAGGTAAATAATATATGTGAAGCCGCGACGGGATATAAGACTGGTGAGTAGTGGGATGTGATCCGACTGGGAGAGTGCATTTCCACCCGATCATCCCCCACCACAAAGATGAGAAAGAACAGCGCCCAAGGCCCTGAGTCTGCAACCCATACCACATTTTCTTTCATCTGCACCTTTCTATCCTCCCAGCCAGACCATATTCCCATTCCCATCCAGGCAGCAGTTCTTTGGGATCCTCCTGACTGAAAAGGCAGTAAGTAGTCCCCACCCTGAAATCTAGAATCCAACTGTGAGTCCTGCCTAACAACCTTCCATCACCTGTAAACACAGCCCTCTCCTTCCTCAGCTTCACTATTGACCCAGGGATTAGATCATTATTTGCTAAGTAAATATGAACGTTGTCAATCCCTGGTGTATTTGTAATCTCCTTCAAAGAAAACACCTGCATGTTGATGGAAAGCAGTTTTTTTGATAGTCTCATAATAAACACAGTTCATAATTATTTATAGATTAAAATATCAACAAATTAACTTTGGGTGTATGAATCCGCAGACTGGTGTGCAGGAGAAAATTTTTACTTTTTTCCTAATTTATATTCAACGCCAAGTTCCTTTCTCATTCAACTGTTAGGAAATTCAGTCTTCATTATGTTGAGGGCCACCCTTGGAATGGTGTGATTTTACTTCTTGTTTGTTTGTTTTTGGCTGTGGTTGTTAGTTTTGTCTTTTTAAGGGTTTATTTTTATTTTTGATAATGCAATAAATACACAAGAGGTATCATAAAAATCTAAGCAAAAATATCTATAATATTCTAGAATGCCTTCATAATTCTATCTTCCACATACAACGAATGTTCTTTAAGACTTGTTTTACATATGCATTGATTTTTTTTTTTTTTTTTTTTTTTTTTTCTTTTTGAGACAGAGTCTCACTCTCTTGCCAGGCTGTAGTGCAGTGGTGCAATCTCGGCCTGCTGCAATCTTGGCTCACTGCAATCTCTGCCTCCCGGGTTCAAGCAATTCTCCTGCCTCAGCCTCTCGAGTAGCTGGGATTACAGGCTTGCGCCACCACACCCAGCTAATTTTTGTATTTTTAGTAGAGACAGGGTTTCACCATGTTGTCTTCCATCTCCTGACCTCATGATCCGCCTGCCTCGGCCTCCCAAAGTGCTGGGATTAGAGGTGTGAGCCACTGCGCCTGGCCTGCATTGATTTTTTTTTTTTTTTTTAACAAAAAGAGTATTCTGAGCATACTATTCTACAATCTCACCATCTTCCAATGATCATGCATAAAAACCACCCTCATTCTCTTAAATAACTGTATACTATTAGCTTATATGATATATTGGTCAAGGTTCTTAGTTATGGATAACATAATCTCCTCTGGTTAGTTGAGGCAAAAAGGAATTTATTAAGGAGTATATATATGTTCACTTGGAAGAACTTAAGAAATCATTTTCAAAATAAGCTTCCACAAAAATTTTACCACAGACGAGGACTGACAAGGGAGCCACTGCCTCTGCCATCATCAGAAAATTGCAACAGAGCTGTAGACTCCAGAATCACTGGTCTCTTCCAAGGTCCAGAAGCTGCCAAGTTAGGAAACCAGCTTGCAAATCAAGATGCCACCTAACAATTTCTAGCTCCAATCTGTTGTTGCCTCTATTACATTCCGTGCAAGCAAAATAAATGTTGTGCCTTGACTCTCTCCTTATGTAGCTGTGTTCTGAATCAAAGTATCATGTGAATACACGTAGTAGGTGAAACGTAAATTGTATGTGGAACCTTTCTGCAAGAGCATGGGAAATTCCCTATTAGCTTTTCAGCTTCTATAGCGTAACAAGACACTAAATTGTTATGACACTTCATTGCTGTGCTTCCACCACATACGGATAGACCATTATTTATTGATTGTTTTTGTAAACACTATTACAGAGGAAACAGTTTTTGAGGTTTTGTTTTTGCTTTTGTTTTTTTGAGACGGAGTCTTGTTCTGTCACCCAGGCTGGAGTGCAGTGGCAGGATCTTGGCTCACTGCAAGCTCTGCCTCCCAGGTTCACGCCATTTCCCTGCCTCAGCCTCCTGAGCTGCTGGGACTACAGGGTACCCGCCACCATGCCCGGCTAATTTTTTTTGCATTTTTAATAGAGACAAGGTTTCACCGTGTTAGTCAGGATGGTCTCGATCTCCTGACTTTGTGATCCACCTGCCTCAGCCTCCCAAAGTGCTGAGATTACAGGCATGAGCCATCGCGCCCGGTCCAGTTTTTGGTTATTTAATAAAGCTCTAGAATTTAGAAATTGTGAGTTTATTAGAGGTCTCTGATTAAAATGCAGCTATAACACAAAATGTTTTTTAAGGTTAATCTTTCAGTTTATTTTTTGCACAGGCGACATCATTGTCCACGTGGAACCACGAGGATTTATGAAAATTCTGGGGTGTTTTGCCCTACAACTGAATATTTGGAAAAATATCCTATGTATGACAATGTTCTTCCACCTCAGAGTCTTAAACCCAAGCAAGAAATTCGAGCATGCCGTGGGAAAATGGAAGGAATAACTACATTTAAGTAAATATTTAGTAACTGTTTGCTTTACTTATTTTTCTCTCAACTCTTCCGGTGTCAATAAAGTTTTCTAGCTATTTAAATTGAACTGTTTAGTTTATTTAAGTTGAACCAATCTCATAGTCAAGAGACTAGTTAAGTCACAACTTGAAAAAAAAAACAGAAAAATGAGAATTAAGTTAGGTTGACAAAGTGTGAGAAGAAAAAAGCGTTATAAAAAGTTCTATTGTTTTTTTAACTTCCTAAAATATCTCATATTTATCTACTTTCCACTGTCACCACCACCTAGGGCAGGGTGTCTAATCTTTTGGCTTCCCTGGGCCACATTGGAAGAAGATTGTCTTGGGCCACACATAAAATACAGTAACACCAACCATAGCTGATGAGCTAAACAAACAAACAAAAAAAATCACAAAAAATCTCATAATGTTTTAAGAAAGTTTACGAATTTGTGTTGGGCCTCATTCAAAGCCGTCCTGGGCCGCATGCAGCCCATAGGCCGCAGGTTGGACAAGCCTGACCTAGAGGAATGCAGTCTCTTTCTAAGTATAATATCTGAATCTACTCTAGTTTTTGCAGTTTGATCTGTTTTCAATACTTCAGCCTGCCCAAATAATTTTAAAATGCAAACCAAACCCTATCACTTCTCTGCTTAAGATACTCTTAAACTTTCCCATTATGTTTAAACCAGAATCCTTACCAAAATCATGTAGAGGCATGCTTTGCTCACTATTTACTTCTCTAATTCATTTTCACTGTAGCGTCCTTTTCACTCTTTTATGCTCCATTCCATGGACCATTTTTCATTTCCTTGAAAGTGCCAGGTTTCCCTTGTCTCAGAGTCTTCCAAGATACTATTTTCCCTACCTGCAATTTGCCTTCCCTCTCCTAGCTAATGCTCATTCAATCTGTAGATCTCAACTAAATTACCACTTGAAAAAGGCTTCTCTGACACTTCATCCAGTTTTCACATTAGGTAAAATTCTTCTATGTAAACTCCCAAAGCTCCTTCCTGTTATTTATCATTAGATTAGTTTCAGTGTTTCATGAAAGCAGAAACTAAGTCTATTGTTATCTTAGCATTCTATTTTTAGAAAACGAATACAATGCCTACTAGCACATAGTAGGTACTCAATATTTGTTCCGTGGGTGATGAACAAAAATCCTCTTAAGTCTATACTTTTCATTTGGACTGACCTTTTTGATCTCTCTGTATTTTTGTCAGTTAGGTGGATTAAGTATTATATTTACTCATTATTTTATTTACACTGTTAATGTGTATACTATATTCAAGGTACAATCTTGGTTTTAAGTATAAAAATGTCAATAAGTTTGTGAACCCCAAATATCTGAGATAGGTCTCAGTTAATTTAGAAAGTTTATTTTGCCAAGGTTGAGGGCACATGCTGGTGACACAGCCTCAGGATGTCCCAATAATATGTGCCCAAGGTGGTCAGAGCACAGTTTGGTTTTATACATTTTAGGGAGACACACATCAGTCAACATATATGTAAGATGAATATTGGTTCGTTCTGGAAAGGCGGGACAACTCGAAGCTGGGAGGGAGCTTGCAGGTCATAGGTAGATAAGAGACAAATGGTTGTATTCTTTTGAGTTTCTGATGAGCCTCTCCAAAGGAAGCAATCAGATATGCATTTATCTCAGTGAGCAGAGGGGTGACTTTGAATAGAATGGGAGACAGGTTTGCCCTAAGCATTTCCCAGCTTGACTTTTCCCCTTAGCTTAGTGATTTTGGGACTCCAAGATTTATCTTCCTTTCACAAGTTGAAGTTCCTGCTTTCAAGGAACTCAGACATCATATTTCTATAATTTAGAGTTTTAAAAATGCTCTGTAATAACTTTAGATTTTGGTGTTATTTTCATTTCAGATGCAGCTCATTCTTACATAGCAAAGGTGGAGACTTTCAAACTTTTAGTCTAATATTTATATTTTTAACATTTCAGGCATTCCTTGCAGTAATAATATTTTGGTGACTCTAGTTACTTGTGTAGGTGTATGGCTCTTCCACAGATGGAAGATTTTACTTAGTCCTCAGATTTTGGTATGCAGTAGTGCAATCTAGAATTGTTAAAACTGCAGACTCCAGAGCTCCATCTAAAAGAGCCAGGAGATAATAGAATGGGTCTCAGGAAACTGCATTTTTAACCAGCATTGCTGTTGATTCTGTTGCCACTGATTCAGTGCAGTAGGTCAGCAACTGGACTGCTCACTGAAGATGACATGGGACATAAAACAGAGATCTTTGCTTTACTGTTGTTTATAGTCTTGTAGGAAAGTCCAGAAATAAAAATATCAGATAAATAAGTAAGATAATTATGGATTATGATAAATGCGATGAAGAAATTGAATAACTGATTGAGATTGATTAAATGGGAATGGTTGTTCTTTTTTCTTCACTTTAATTTATTAATATTTCTTTCTTGATGCCTTAATGGTTCATATTAGAGATTTGAAATAAATTTTACAATATTTGTGTTTATTGAAACAAAGATTTTGCTTTTAACCAGTTCTAAGTGTAGAAATTGAGAAAATTTAACCTGCCATATCTTTCTTTTAAAAGGCAGTTGCTTTCCAATTCTGGATTTCCCCTGTTGACTTATTTAAGTAAGCCTTAATAATTAAAAAAAAAAAAAAAAAAAAAACAAGAAATGTCCCAAAGGTCCAAATATGCCAATAAAACTAAAATATTCATTTCTTAAAGTGTCATCTCTTCACTTAGTAAGACATTGGATCTTTTCTTTATATTTTCACTGGGAAACTAGCAGTATTTCTAAGAGTCATAATCTAGGAGCTTGAAACTCTTGCTTGACTCTCTCATGTTGACTGTGTTGACTGGGCAGTAGAAAGTGGATTTATCTGTACAAACAAGCATTCTGTACCTTTGTATAGTACAGGACATGACTGTGTAAAGAGGTGTCTGAACTTGTAAAAGATTTTGGATCCTTTATAGCAGTACAGTTGTAGCTCGCTTAGATGACTGCCAGAGTTGGCAGGAAGCCTGCCCTCAAGGAGTAGGATTCTAGACACATCAAATATTTCAGGATATATCAGATGAATAAGACTGCATTCACCCTCTATACTCCTCCATAGGAAGCGGCTTTGGGTTTGGAGGTATACTTTCTAACACTTGTCTAACCAGAGAAACTGAGAGTTCTGAGCTTATTCTTTGCATTTCCCTTCCTGATTCTCTCACTTCCTGACTGCATTTTAGCCTATCCCCCTCTAGTTTGTATTTGGGAAGAGCAAAGAACAACTCAGATGTCTTGACAAGCAGAGGTATGTGATTTCTACTACTCTTCATTAAATAAAAAATTATTAAGCATTTATTAAGCATCAAGCACTATACTAGTCACCTGGGATACAGTGGTGACCAAATGCAGTCATGATCTCTGTGCTGACAGATATTACAATCTATTAGAAATGGCATGCCGGGCGCGGTGGCTCACGCCTGTAATCCCAGCACTTTGGGAGGCCGAGGCTGGCGGATCACGAGGTCAGGAGATCGAGACCATCCTGGCTAACACGGTGAAACCCCGTCTCTACTAAACATACAAAAAATTAGCCGGGCGAGGTGGCAGGCGCCTGTAGTCCCAGCTACGCGGGAGGCTGAGGCAGGAGAATGGCGGAACCCCGGGGGGCGGAGCCTGCAGTGACCCAAGATCGTGCCACTGCACTCCAGCCTGGGTGAAAGAGCAAGACTCCGTCTCAGAAAAAAAAAAAAAAAGAAATGGCAATCAAAACATTACTCAAAATAACTCTAACATTGCAACAGTGATAAAATCTATGAAGGACAGGCACAGATACCTTGACAAGCAGAAAAAGAGTTTGACTTTATCAGGGGAATGAGAAAAATGAGTCAAAACCTGAAGGATGTTAAATTAACTAGATTAAGAGGGGGAAGGAAATGCATTCCAAGTAGAGAGAGAGAGAGTAGCTTGTAGCAGGAAGGAGCATGGAAAGGAGAAAATTCTCAAAGGCCAGGTGGAGCAGAGAAAGCAAGAGGAAGCACAGTGAGAGTTTAGGCTAGTGAAGAAGGCCAGGCAGAGCCTTTAAACCATGTTCAGTGTGGTCTATGTCCTTACAGTAATAAGAAGCCATGAAGGTTTTTTTGTTTTATTTTTTTGGTGGAGAGTGGAGGGTGGACTTGGGGAGGAAGAAAGGTAAGGAAGAGGCTAGGGAGATGAGGGCAAGAATGACTTGATCAGATTTACATGGGAAAGAATTACTTCAAGTGCCATGTGGAGAAAAGATTGGAGGGAGAACTAGAGTAGATGTGGGTAAATGAGTTTCGAAAGTTATTTTATTTTTTTTTTTTTTTGAGACGAAGTCTTGCTCTTTCGCCCAGGCTGGAGTGCAGTGGCGCAATCTCGGCTCACTGCAAGCTCCGCCTCCCGGGTTCACGCCATTCTCCTGCCTCAGCCTCTCCGAGTAGCTGGGACTACAGGCGCCCGCCACCACGCCCGGCTAATTTTTTGTATTTTTTAGTAGAGACGGGGTTTCACCGTGGTCTCGATCTCCTGACCTTGTGATCCGCCCGCCTCGGCCTCCCAAAGTGCTGGGATTACAAGCGTGAGCCACCGCGCCGGGCCCGAAAGTTATTAAAGTGATTCAAATGAGCTGTTGCAAAAACTTTGCATATTGTGGTGGCAGATGTGGAGAAAAGTGGTTAGATTTGAGAGAGATTTATGAGGCAAAATTGACAGTAGTTGATGATGGACTAGATAGGGGAGAGAATTGAGGTATAAAGGGTGAGTCCTAGATTTCTGACTATGCGTCTGAAACGATGGTGATAGTGTTCACTTAAATAGAGAACACACAAAAAGGACCGCATTTATTGAGGGGAAATAGCGAGTTGATTTGGGACATACTAAGTTGAGTTACCATTGAATAATCCAAGAGACCATCGTAGATACTGGTATGGAGCTCTGAGAAGAGGTCTAAGCTGAGATGTAAATTTGAGAGTTATTTCGATCTAGGTAGTGATCTAAGCTGTGGGAGTAGGAGAGTTATCCTCAGGAGTGAACAGTGGATGAGAAGAAGAATGTGTAGGTAGGTCCAAGTCTTGAGAAACGCTAACATGTATTTAATGACCAGGTAGAGGTAGATGAAGCTGCATAGGAGACTGGAAAGAAATAATCAGGAAGTCAGGAAGAGAAAGTTTCCTAGAAACAGACAGTGTTGACAATAATGTCAGTCACTGTTGGAGAGGTCAAGTAAGATGAGGACTAAAAATGTTCGATTAATTTAATCACACGGAAGACACTGTGAACCTTAGAGCTGTATTAGGGAAGTGGCAGTGCTGGAAACCAGATTGAAATGGATTGGAGCGGGTGAGAAAGCAGTTAATTAGTCTAAGAAGTTATGTTGTGAATAGAAGAATTCGGTGAGGGTTTTGGGTTTCTTTGGGGAACTTACAGACATACGCAGCAAATATTGGTTAATACAAGATAGTTTAATCACAAAATGAGTCATGTGTCAATAGAGTCCAGAAGAAAAAAGCAATCCGTGAAGTCTTGGGGTAGTAATAGTAGTGGCTACCATATTGATCTTACTTTGTACCAAGCAGTCTTCAAAGCACGTGTGTATATCCTTAAAACAACTCTGTGAGATAGAAGATATTATTGTTCCATTTTATATATAAAGAAACTGGGGCATAAACAGGTTAATGAAGTTATCCAAGGTCCTGCAGCTAGTAAATGACAGAGCCAGGATTTGGACCTAGGCGGTCTGATCAGTCTAAGTTTGTGGTCTCCTCCATTCCTCAGTTTTTACCTCAGTGTCTCAGTACTGCCTCTGTCACATAATGTTATATAGTGCCCAGGCTGGCTGCATTACCATCTGGCATCCATCCATGACAAGGACTTCTGGGAGATCCAAAGATGAGGAACACTTACATCTATAATCTGAATGTGATTTATGTCTAAAGACCAGAGTTACTAATCATTTAACAATAAGCGAGAAAATAGCATGAATTCAAAAAGAAGAAAGTATGCCAAAATAGTTTGCTGGAGACTTTAAGTAAGATGAATAAGGACTTGGACAGAGTGGACTCGGGGGAATATATTTTTTAAACTTTTCAGGTTTAGTAAATTGTACCTGAAATTTCCTTCCAGGTTAGAAAAAAAATCAATTACTTGAGGATATTATTTACTGAAGATCCAGTTAACTGAGATCTATTGTAATGATGTTTTAAAAACGAGGATTTTTGATATATTTACTTTTCTCAAGATATTTAGCCACTGGATAGGACCTTATAAGAAATTCAGTTACTTCTTTCAAGTAGTTTATCAACTATTACCATTTTAATATCTTCTCAGACTTTTCCAGTAAAAAAAAAAAAATAAGCCTTGACATTTTCCATACTTCATTGAAATAATTAGAAATAAAAGAGCTTGTGAGGCTATGTTTCAAATTTATATATTTCAGGTCGGATTATTGTCCTTATGAAATAGTTAAACAGCCTCGCCATGTGCCAGAAGAATATAAACCAAAACAAGGGAAGATTGATCTTGGTACTACCTACAAACGGGATTTTAATTGGTACAAAGTGCAGCCTGTGGCGATAGTCCGGCCTTTGGAGAGACAAGTTAAAAAAGGAACGTTGGACACTGTCCCAACCTATAAAGGTAACTTGCCATTTCATAAATGAAGGAGCCAAAAAACTGAAACTCACTTCCAGCTTTAACATCTAATATCAGATTATAACTTTGGTGTGCTGCCAAACTTAGCCTCCATGGCTTAGGAAAGAACATTTCTCTCTTTGGCAAAATAGTATTGCATAGTAACAAAAGAAAATAGGCCATTTGTCTGATTGAGAGGTAAAAGACCCACATTCCCATCCAAATTCGTCTACTTTATTAGTTTTCTGTCTCAAAACATGAAAAACAAAGGATGCCATTAAACAAGCATTATGTCACATTTGTCACTTCATGTCACATTTAGTTGGCATTGTTCTTGTCTTCCCATCCTAGAAAAAGTTGAAACTCTACCAAGAGTATTGTGATCTTTGAGGTCAAATAAATAGCAATGCTTTTCTCCATTCAAGTCCTGAACCAAACTATAAAGCAAAACAGTTGCCAGATGGAGAAGCAAAATGCTGCTTTTACACTGATAAAGGACAAAGTAGAGAATGAACCTTTGACAGTAGTTGATGATGGACTAGATAGGGGAGAGAATTGAGGTATAAAGGGTGAGTCCTAGATTTCTGACTATGCGTCTGAAACGATGGGATAGTGTTCACTTAGATAGAGAACACACAAAAAGGACCGCAGGCGGTCCTGATACTGCACCTCAGAATTAGATAAGCTTATCTACCCCATGATAGACAGTGCTAGACTACCACATAGGAGTCCTGTTCCTCTGGGAATTCCGGGATGGTGGAAGGGTGAGAATACTTTCCCTTTGCAGGCAACTGACTTAGAGGAGTACAAGTTGGGCCATGTATGTTTTTCCTTCCAAAAACCTGTTTTTTTGTTGTTGTTTTTTTTGTTTTTTTTTGCAACAGAGTCTCGTTCTGTCACCCAGGCTGGAGTGCAGTGGTGTGATCTTGGCCCACTGCAACCTCCACCTCCTGGGTTAAAGCAATTCTCCCACCTCAGCCTCCAAAGTAGCTGGGATTACAGGTGCACATCACCACATCCAGCAAATTTTTTGTATTTTTAGTAAAGATGGGGTTTCACCGTGTTGGCCAGGCTGGTCACGAACTCCTGACCTCAAGTGATCCACACACCTCAGCCTCCCAAAGTGCTAAGATCAAAGGCATGAGCCACGCGTGGCCCAAAAACCTGATTTTAAAATACTCTAGTACTTTTGAGGAATGGGGTCTTTGTTTTTTAAACATAGGTTTTTTTTTTTTTTTTTTTTTTCAAGATGGAGTCCCACTCTGTTGCCCAGGCTGGAGTACAGTGGCTCAGTCTTGGCTCACTGCAACCTCTGTCTCCTGGGTTGAAGCAAGTCTCCTGCCTCAGCCTCCTGAGTAGGTGGGATTACAGGCACCCACCATCATGCCTGGCTAATTTTTGTACTTTTAGTAGAGATGGGGTTTCACCATGTTGGCCAGGCTGGTCTTGAACTCCTGACCTCAAGTGATGCACCCACCTCAGCCTCTCAAAGTGCTGGGATTACAGGTGTGAGCCACTGCACCTGGCCTAAAAATAGGCTATTTTAGGCCTATTTTGATTTTGATTTATGATAGTAGATATTACTTTTATATATTTTTATTAATAATGCAATTACATATATAGGATTACATTTTTCCATTGGTTATGTAAAATAGCTGAATGGATATGTCCTAATATAAAACACTTTTGTAAGAGTGATACCATCAATAATCAAAGTAATGATTCATACTTTATTTAGGTAATAGTTAAATGCCTATTTTATCTTTAAATTTCACGCCTACCCATTCAACGAGTAAGTAAAGTGCAGGATATCAATATACTTTCATCTATCAGCCTACCCATTAGGGAGGTCAAGAAAATGTTTTTTCTGTTTTTTAAATCTTTGAGCACATAACATACTACACAAAGAACAAATTGCGAAGACTATGTGAATGGTGAAGAAGTGTATTATAATTAAATGTAGCATAGAGTAATTGCTGATATATAGATTGATATGCGCAGGAGAAAATATACCGTGCCAAATTTGGCATAAATAATAATTGATGAAAATGAATTTGTTCTTTTTTTGTTTGTTTTTTGAGATTGAGTCTTGCTCTGTCACCCAGGCTAGAGTGTAGTGGTACCATCTCAGCTTACTGCAACCTCCGCCTCCCAGGTTCAAGTAATTCTCCTGCCTCAGCCTCCTGAGTAGCTAGGATTACAGGTGTGCACCACACGCCTGGCTAATTTTTGCATTTTTAGTAGAGGCAGGGTTTCACCACGTTGGTCAGGCTGGTCTCGAACTCCTGACCTTGTGATTCGCCCACCTTGGCCTCCCAAAGTGCTGGGATTACAGGCATGAGCCACTGTATTTGGTCTCTTATACAATCACAGTAAGATTTTCTTTTTTTCTACAAGATCCATAAGAAAAATACCAGTAATACCATTGTCCCCTGATGCTGGGAACATGTACACACAATACACGCACACACTTATACCAACACTACTAGCTTTCCATGACCTGGGTTTCCTGTAGATTCTGATACTTCCACTCCTATGGTTATAGTTCAAGGATAAGGAATTTTGAGTTCCTCTGGCATTCTCACTACTGATCTTTCTTAGTCAGCAAAGGTGATATTTTGTATTTCAGGTTTTCAGGCATGAGACAACAAAAACACTAAGAGCCAAGGTTGTACTTCCACACTCTGTATGATTGTGCTGCAGGTTTTGTAGATAACCTATTTAAAAACAATTCTACAGCTGAGGAGAAGTCACAATGGGAAGATACTCTCACTGTCCTCCTTTGGGAGGCCAACGCGGGTGAATCACAAGGTCAGGAGTTTGAGACCAGCCTGGCCAACATGGCGAAACCCCATCTCTACTAAAAATACAAAAATTAACTGGGCATGATGGTGGGTGCCTGTAATCCCAGCTACTCAGGAGGCTGAGGCAGGAGAATCTCTTGAACCCAGGAGGTGGAGTTGCAGTGAGCCAAGATTGCACCACTGCACTCCAGCCTGGGCAACAGTGCATGACTCTGTCTCAAAAAAAAAAAAAAAAAAAAGTATTTGAAATAAATAAAAATAGAGACACAAGATACCAAAACTTCTGGGATGTGGCAAAAGCAGGGTTAAGAGGAAAGTTTATAATGCTAAATGCCTACATCAAAAAGATAGAAATATCTCAAATTAACAACCTAACCTTGCAACCAAAAGTACTAGCAAAATAAGAACAAACTAAACCCAAAGCTAGCAGAAGAAATAATTAAAATCAGAGCAGAACTGAATGAAATTGAGACCCTCAAAACCATGCAAAGGATCAATGAAGCAAAAAGTACATTTTTTGAAAAGATAAACAAGATTGATAGACCACTAGCCAGATTAACAAAAAAAGACATTCAAATAAGCACAATCAAAAATTACAGAAGTGACATCACAATTGATCCCACAGAAATACAAAAGATCCTCAGAGAATATTATGAACTTCTCTATGTACACAAATTAGAAAGTCTAGAGGAAATGGATAAATTCGGAAACACAAATTCTCAAGATTGAACCAGGAAGAAACAGAAATCCTGAACAGAACAGATCAATAACAAGTAAGGAAATTGAATCAGTAGTAAGAAACCTATCAACCAAAAAAAAAAAAAAAAAAAATGGCCTGGACCAAATGGGTTCACAGCTGAATCCTACCAGACATAGAAAGAACAGCTGGTACCAATCCTAGTGAAAGTATTCCAAAAAGTTGAGGAAGAAGGACTCCTCCCTGACTCATTCTATGAAACTAGTATGATCCTGATAACCAAAATCTGACAAAAACACAAAAAGAAAAAGAAAGCTACAGACCATTGTCCCTGAACACAGATGCAAAAATCCTCAAAAAATACTAGCACACCAAATCCAGCAGCACATCAAAAAGTTAATTCACCACAGTCAAGTGGGTTTTGTTCCTGGTATGCAAGGATGGTCCAACATATGCAAATCAATAGATGTGATTCACCACATAAACAGAGTTAAAAACAAAAATCATATGATCATCTCAGTAGATACAGAAAAAGCATTTGATAAAATCCAAAATCCCATCATGATAAAAACTCTCAACAACTAGGCATTGAAGGAACATAACTCAATAAGAGCCATCTATGACAAACCCACAGCCAACATCATACTGAATGGACAAAAAACTGGAAGCATTCCCTTTGAGAACTGGAAGAAGACAAGGATGCCCACTCTTATCACTCATATTTAACATAGTATTGGAAGTGCTAGCCAGAGCAATCAAGCAAGAGAAAGAAAAGGCATCCAAATAGGAAAAGAGGAAGTTGAATTATGTCTCTTTGCTGACAATGTAATTTATACCTGGGAAACCCTAAAGATTCTCCCAAAGGACTCCTGGACCTAATAAATGACTTCAGCAGAGTCTCAGCATACAAAATCAATGCACAAAAATCAGTAGCATTTCTATACACCAATAATCTTCAAGCTGAGAATCAAATCAAGAACACAATCCCATTTACAATAGCCACACACACTCACAGTACCTGGGCATACATCTAACGAAGGAGGTGAAAGGTCTCTACATGGAGAAGGAAACCATAGACTACACAAATGGAAAAGCATTCTATGATCATGGATAGGAAGATTCAATATCATTAAAATGTCATACTACACAAAGCAATCTGCACATTACCAATATCATTTTTTTGCAGAATTAGAGAAAAACTATTCTAAAATTTATATGGAACCCAAAAGAGCCTGAATAGCCAAGGCAATCCTAAACAAAAAGAATGAAGCCAGAGGCATTACATCTCCTGACTCCAAACTATACTACAAAGCTACAGTAACCAAAACAGCATGGTACTGGTACAAAAATAGACACATAGACCAATGGAACAGAATGGAGACCCCTGAAATTAAGCCAGACACCTAGAACCACCTGATTGTCAACAAAATTGGCAAAAATAAACAATGGGGAAATTGTTTATCCCTATTCCATAAATGATGCTGGAAAAACTGGCTAACCATATGCAGAAGGATGAAACCATATGCAGAAGGTGTGAGAGGATCTAGAATTTTAAAGCCAGCAAATCTGAGAATTGTATATCTAGTAAAAATAGCCTTTAAAAATTAAAGCAAATTAAAAATGTTTTCAGACAAAAAAAGAAAAAGCCGAGATACCTTCTACAAAAAGCATTAAAGGAAATTCTTCAGTTAAATGGAAACTTACTCCAGATAGAAGCATGAAATGCAGGAAGGGATGAAGCACACAGAAAGGGTACATATGTGGGTAAATATAAAAGAATATTGACAACTTAAAGTCAAAATTACTATATTATGTTTTTGCACAAATAGAAAAGTAAATTACGTTAGAACAGTAGTACAAAAGGCAAGAGGATTTAAATAGAATTAAATTGCTGCCTTCCTTCCTTCCTTCCTTCCTTCCTTCCTTCCTTCCTTCCTTCCTTCCTTCCTTCCTTCCTTCCTTCCTTTCTTTCTTTCTTTCTTTCTTTCTTTCTTTCTTTCTTTCTTTCCCTCTCTGGCCCAGGCTACAGTCTACTCGGCTTGCTGCTGCCCGCGCCGCGGACTGCCTGGGACTGCCGGCGCACGCCACCGCTGCCTGCCTTTTCGCCTTTGGATGCAGGCACGCGTTCGCCATCTTGGCCACGCTGGTCGCCAGCTCCTGGCGCCGAGTGCTCTGCCCGCCTCAGCCTCCCGAGGTACTGGAACTGCAGACGGAGTCTCGCTCACCCAGTGCTCGGTGTTGCCCGGGCTGAAGGGCGGTGGCGTGGTCTGGCCTCGCGGCAGCCTCTACCCCCCGGCCGCCTGCCTTGGCCTGCCAGGGTGCTGGGATTGCAGCCCCTGCCCGGCCGCCGCCCCATCTGGAAGGTGAGGAGCACCTCTGCCCGGCCGCCCCGTCTGGGAGGTGAGGAGCACCTCTGCCCGGCCACCCACCGTCTGGGAAGTGAGGAGCGCCTCTGCCCGGCCGCCCCGTCTGGGAAGTGAGGAGCGCCTCTGCCCGGCCGCCCCGTCTGGGAAGTGAGGAGCGCCTCTGCCCGGCCACCCACCGTCTGGGAAGTGAGGAGCGCCTCTGCCCGGCCACCCACCGTCAGGGAAGTGAGGAGCGCCTCTGCCCGGCCACCCACCGTCTGGGAAGTGAGGAGCGCCTCTGCCCGGCCACCCACCGTCTGGGAAGTGAGGAGCGCCTCTGCCCGGCCACCCACCGTCTGGGAAGTGAGGAGCGCCTCTGCCCGGCCACCCACCGTCTGGGAAGTGAGGAGCGCCTCTGCCCGGCCACCCACCGTCTGGGAAGTGAGGAGCG
Organism: Symphalangus syndactylus; assembly: GCF_028878055.3. Lineage (NCBI taxonomy): Eukaryota > Metazoa > Chordata > Mammalia > Primates > Hylobatidae > Symphalangus > Symphalangus syndactylus. Next base: position 23,535,936 of record NC_072427.2, on the reverse strand, counting down.
CCTCTGCCCGGCCACCCACCGTCTGGGAAGTGAGGAGCGCCTCTGCCCGGCCGCCCCGTCTGGGAAGTGAGGAGCGCCTCTGCCCGGCCACCCACCGTCTGGGAAGTGAGGAACGCCTCTGCCCGGCCACCCATCGTCTGGGAAGTGAGGAGCGCCTCTGCCCGGCCGCCCCGTCCGGGAAGAAGTGAGGAGCGCCTCTGCCCGGCCGCCCCGCCCGGGAAGAAGTGAGGAGCGCCTCTGCCCGGCCGCCCCGCCCGGGAAGAAGTGAGGAGCGCCTCTGCCCGGCCGCCCCGTCCGGGAAGAAGTGAGGAGCGCCTCTGCCCGGCCGCCCCGTCCGGGAAGAAGTGAGGAGCGCCTCTGCCCGGCCGCCCCCGTCCGGGAAGAAGTGAGGAGCGCCTCTGCCCGGCCACCCATCGCCTGGGAAGTGAGGAGCGCCTCTGCCCGGCCACCCACCGTCTGGGAAGTGAGGAGCGCCTCTGCCCGGCCGCCCCGTCTGGGAAGTGAGGAGCGCCTCTGCCCGGCCACCCACCGTCTGGGAAGTGAGGAGCGCCTCTGCCCGGCCACCCACCGTCTGGGAAGTGAGGAGCGCCTCTGCCCGGCCACCCACCGTCTGGGAAGTGAGGAGCGCCTCTGCCCGGCCACCCACCGTCTGGGAAGTGAGGAGCGCCTCTGCCCGGCCACCCACCGTCTGGGAAGTGAGGAGCGCCTCTGCCCGGCCACCCATCGTCAGGGAAGTGAGGAGCGCCTCCGCCCGGCCGCCCTGTCCGGGAAGAAGTGAGGAGCGCCTCTGCCCGGCCGCCCTGTCTGGGAAGTGAGGAGCGCCTCTGCCCGGCCGCCCCGTCCGGGAAGAAATGAGGAGCGCCTCTGCCCGGGCGCCCCATCCGGGAAGAAGTGAGGAGCGCCTCTGCCCGGCCGCCCCATCCGGGAAGAAGTGAGGAGCGCCTCTGCCCGGCCGCCCCATCCGGGAAGAAGTGAGGAGCGCCTCTGCCCGGTCACCCATCGTCTGGGAAGTGAGGAGCGCCTCTGCCCGGCCACCCACCGTCTGGGAAGTGAGGAGCGCCTCTGCCCGGCCGCCCCGTCTGGGAAGTGAGGAGTGCCCCTACCCGGCCGCCCCGTCTGGGAAGTGAGCAGCGCCTCTGCCCGGCCGCCCCGTCCGGGAAGAAGTGAGGAGCGCCTCTGCCCGGCCGCCCCGTCCGGGAAGAAGTGAGGAGCGCCTCTGCCCGGCCGCCCCGTCTGGGAAGTGAGGAGCGCCTCTGCCCGGCCGCCCCGTCCGGGAAGAAATGAGGAGCGCCTCTGCCCGGGCGCCCCATCCGGGAAGAAGTGAGGAGTGCCTCTGCACAGCCACCCATCGTCTGGGAAGTGAGGAGCGCCTCTGCCCGGCCACCCACCGTCTGGGAAGTGAGGAGCGCCTCTGCCCGGCCGCCCCGTCCGGGAAGAAGTGAGGAGCGCCTCTGCCCGGCCGCCCCGTCCGGGAAGAAGTGAGGAGCGCCTCTGCCCGGCCGCCCCGTCCGGGAAGAGGTGAGGAGCGCCTCTGCCCGGCCGCCCCGTCTGGGAGGTGAGGAGCGCCTCTGCCCGGCCACCCATCGTCTGGGAGGTGAGGAGCGCCTCTGCCCGGCCACCCATTGTCTGGGAGGTGAGGAGCGCCTCTGCCAGGCCACCCATCGTCTGGGAGGTGAGGAGCGCCTCTGCCCGGCCACCCATCATCTGGAAAGTGAGGAGCGCCTCTGCCCGGCTGCCCCATCTGGGAAGTGAGGAGTGCCTCTGCCCGGACACCCATCGTCTGGGAAGTGAGGAGCGCCTCTGCCCGGCCACCCATCGTCTGGGAAGTGAGGAGCGCCTCTGCCTGGCCACCTATCGTCTGGGAAGAAGTGAGGAGCGTCTCTGCCTGGCCGCCCCGTGTCTGGGTAGAAGTGAGGAGCTCCTCTGCCTGGCCGCTCCGTCTGGGAGGTCTACCACGGAGGCCAGAAGCAATGTGGGGGCTGGACGTGGTGGCTCACGCCTGTGGTCCCGGCACTCTAGGGGGCGAGGCGGGTTGATCACTTCGGACTAGGAGCTCGGGACCAGTCTGGCCAACTTGGCGAAACATGAAGAATACAACAGACAAACCAACCAACCAACTCAATGACAACAAAACAGGTCTACCCTGGAGTCATACTCTAATTTTTTCTATTTTCCTCCCTTTCTGATCCTTTATCCCACTTTCTTTTTCTTCCTCTTCCTTCTCCCTCTTCTTTGTCAAATAGAGGATTGAGTTATTATCACTGATCCATATAAAGTCCCTCTCTCATTTATTTTAACTCCCACCCCCATTTCTATTCCCCGACTTCCCATGTGCAACCTTCCTAATATGTTTGATACGCATCTTTTTGTTTGTATGTATTTTTAGAAAATGTTTATTGTTTTTGTATGCAAAAATTAATAAAAAAAAAAAAAAATAAATAAATAAATAAATTGCTTACAGGTTCTTCGGTGCTAGAAGTGGTAAAAATATCCATTTAAGTCTGAGCCAGAAAAATCTCATAATAAGTCAAAAATTCATTTTTATTTTTAAAATATAGAAAGTTAAAGTAGTAAAGTGGAATAATACAAATGCCATTTATTAATACAAAAGAAGGCAAGAAATAAGGGGTATGGGAACAAAGAAGGGAAAAATCAAAAGCAAATAGCAATACAGTCAACTTAAGCCCAGCTAGATCATTACATTAAGTGTAAATGAACAAAATATTGTGATTAAAATTCAAAGATTGATTTTTCACACATTAAAAAGATATTATTTTAAAAATATGCCAATAATTTACAACATACATAAAATGGATAAATTGTTTGAAAAATACAATTTGCCAAAAGTAACTCAAGAAGAAATAAAAAGTCAAAATAGCCCTATATCTATAAAGGAAATTGAATTTGTAGAATTGAAGGTGTCATTTTAAACCTCACCATAAAGAAATCCAGAATATTCAGATTCTCTGTAGGATGCAGAAGGCCAGAAAGATTATGTTCCCAGCGTAACAATAAGAAAAAGCCAAATAATCTATAAAATCATAAATGTTTATGAATCCTTTAGAAAGCTGAGATCACAGGTTAACCAATTAGCCTGACATTTGAGGAGAAACAACTTCCACCCAGTTGAGACATGAGGCAAGCCGTGTTTCACCCAAAGCAGGGCATGGAATGAAGACTAGCTGTTACACAAGTGAATAAAATACTTCATTACATCTTTAATTGCTGAAGACTTGAGCATTAGCTACTGCGAGAGTATAGAAGCTCTGAGAACTTCGGACACTAAAGGGAGAGTTCAAAACTACTCATAGACTCTTCCCTATGGATGTTCACTGTGTGATCATCAGAAAGATTGGGAGAAAGGCTGGAGACCACAGAAAGTTTCCTTCGTAGTGCGGGCATGGAGAGAAAAATGGTGGTTGTTGCAAAAGAAAAAAAAAAAAGCAGGAAGCGCCATTTGAATGCCTCTGACCTACAGAGCAAAAGCATTAATCCACTGCAGGAAAGGCACCACTCTGACAACCCCAAGGAATAGGTGAAGATGTATTTCAACTTGATGAAAGATAAAGGAAAAACAACAAGAAGAAGCAAAATAAAACCAAACCTTGAACATGAAGAAAGAACAGGAAACTGTCTTGGGACCAACAATTAGAGACCTACTACATCAAGTGAGGGGGCAGGTGCACTGAGAGAGCCCTGCTTCTGAGGCCCATGGGCACAGGGCCTGCCTAAGATTGAAGCTGGACTGGGACAACAGAGAAACCACCACACACCCACCTTCCATTTCCCAAACACAAGATCCTAAGCTTCAAATATACAAAGCAGCAAAAACTTATAGTACTAACATAAGAAATGTAAAAATATGCATTTGTAGTTGGAGACTTCAACACTGTCTCTAAGTAATCTATAGAACATAGACAGGAAATGAATAAGGATATAAAGACCTGAACAACGCTATCAACAATGTTGTCCAAATTGACATTTGTAAAGCACTTCTGCCAACAATAATAGAATATATATTCTTTTCAAGTGCACATGAAAGCTTCATCCAGATAAACTATATTCAGAGTCATAAAACAAACCTTAACAAATATGAAAGACTTGCAATCATGCATTGTGTGTTTTTGATCATAATAGAATTAGACATCAATAATAGAAAAAAAGTGGAAATTCCCAAATATTTGGAAATTAAACAGCAAAATCCTAAATAATTAATGACTTTAAGCAAAAGTAACAAAAGAGAAAATATTTTGAATTTAATGAAAATGAAAATATAGTACATCAAAATCTGAGAGATGCATCTAAAGCAATGCTTTGTGGAAAATTTATAGCATTTAAGGTTCATATTAGAAAAGAAAGTCTTAAATCAATAGTCTAAACCTTCATTGCATGAAACTAGAAAAATAAGAGCAAATTAAATCCAAAGCAAAGTAGAAGGAAATAAATGAGGATAACAGCAGCAATCAATAAATTTGAAAACAGAAAAATAATAGAGAAAAACAAACCAAAAATTAGTTCTATTAAAAGATAATAAAGTTAATAAACGAAAAGAGGGAAGACACCAATTACAAATATCAAGAATGAAAGAGAATAGCACTACAGACCTTATAGACATTTATTTTACATTGTGGCCTCTTCTTTTTTCTTTTTCTTATTTTTGGCAATTTTATCAGGTTGCCATTCATTCCATATTTGCTTCAAGAAGGAAGACATTAATATTTAGAAGGTAATATCAACAGTATTTGAAAACCACTTGGAAAGGAGAGAAAGAAATGAGGAAGAGAAAGTCAATTAAACAGAACCTTAGCCTGAGATGCCAAATTCATAATAGAAACTTTGTTGATGTGTTATTTTCTGGGGAACGTGAGTCTGAGTGAGATAATTAATTGGGGCATGCTAAGTTTGCATTTATCTGAGGGACATCCAAATAAAGATGTCTAGCAGGCGGATAAATATGTGGGTTGGTGTTCGAAGGGAGGTCTGAAGTAGGGATTCAAGTTTGGGAGTCACCATCTTACAGGTAGTATTAAAATCATGGGAGTAGATTGGTGATACGTAGATTGAAAAAGCTGAGGCCGAGGATGATGTCCCCTGACTTTCTAAAAGTAGTTTCCAATTCCTTGGTACCACAAGACACCACAGGGAGCAGTCCCAAGTACCAGGAAAAAGAACTAGCATAAGCAACTCAAGACTTTTGTCCTCAAAGAAGAACCTAGAACAGCTCACTATATTAAAATGGGGTTGGAGCTGTGTATGCAAATAGTGGGCAAGTGCATGCAGGCACTTCTTGGACTTAAATCTGTTCAAAAGAGAATAAACTTTCTAACCAGATTTTAGTGGCTAGACATAAAAAGTGAGCTGAGGAAACATCTCACAAGGGCAATAGTGGAGCTGCCACATAACCAAACTGTATTGTTAGACATGGACAGCATTGTTTCTTTTCTTCTTTGTTTTTCCATAAGTATCATAAAACACTAAAAACAGATGATAAAGATTATGATGTTTTAAAGACACTGCTAGAATGTTATCAAATATTCCATAACAGATAATAAATATTCCAGGCATATGAGCATAGGCATATGTATAGGGAGAAAATCAATTTTCTGCAATTATGTAGAACTTACATTCATACTATTGTATGCTATCACATCCATCTCTCAGTGTCCAAATTCTTGCTTCCATTTTGAAAACCAAAGCTAGCTTGTTGAGGGAGAAATACTCTCTTCTGTTTCCTCTCTGATAATGAAAATCTTTTTTCTCTTGTGTGGCAGCAAGAATTCTCCTATATGATTCTGTGGAATTATAAACCTTCAATAACATCTGTGATTCCTTTTAGCTAGTGAAAAATAGTGTTATACTTTTATACTGTAGTTTGCAAAGAAGAGAGATTCCCTCGTGGCACCTCAAGAAAAAAAAAAGACTCTGGTAAAGCTTCATGTGAACTGAAAATGGAAAGCTATCAGGTGCCCAGGGAGCTCGAAGGAAGAGCTTTTCCCTTCATCTCTGCAATGAGCTACATGATTTCTCTCACAGCATCTTCACTTCCCTTCACTCATCTGCTCTGATTGCCACTTTACTCACTGGCCACCTCTGCCTAGTTATCATTTCTGTTTCTTTACAGGTCTGTTTTGAATGTAACTTCAGCTTTCCATAGCTCTTCAGCTCTACCTCCTGGCATCCTTTTCAATTCTCCCATTTCTGTCTCACTCATTATTTTCAATTTTAGGTTTACAAGAATAACAATGCTTGATCTAGCTCATCTTTTCTGTCAGTTTGTCTTAAAGGTCTCTGCTAGCCTAAAGGTCACGTATTCTTGAGTCAGGTACACTCTCTCATCCAGACATCAGTAACGTAATCATTTAGTCCAAAACTTGGCCATTTTGGCAGAAATGGATAAGCATTTTTTCTCTTCAAAGAAGATATCCACATAATAAGTTTTCAAGGTTTGACCTTTCCTGTAAATACTGCATACACTTTAGTCCAGATTTTAGTACGTTATCTTGTGTAATAAATTTCTATCTTTTATAAATTAACTTTTGGTATTTAGAAATATGTATTTTGGGGTGAAGTCAATTCTATGGTATTTCCTAGCCTACTATCTTCCTCATGGAGAAATAGAAAACACAAATAATCGTTAGTTGAAATATAAACATTTCAGTTTTAGTGAAGTGTACCATTACCAACTTGTAATGGTGTTACAAGTCATCATTCTGTATACACCAGCGTGACCCAAAATGCTCCACAGTCTAGGTAAACTGCAGGAAGTAAGCTTAAGGTTATTTAACTTCCAAACCCCGGATCTCTGCTCTGATGGTCACTTAAAATTCTACAATTTTAAACACTTCTGAAGGCATTCAGTTAAGGCCTCTGGCCTCTAGATGGCCCTCTATCTTTTGGGAATGCCTTAAAGTCCATTTCATGAGGGAAAGTTGAAGCCAGTAATCTTTCTGGGATAGCACAAGTTACCCTGTATCTTTGCTCAAGGAGTGCTTTCTGTAGGCTTCCTAGCGTATACCAGAATTAAAATTTTCTCCCCTTTGATGAGTCTCTCCAAAGCAAAGAGTAATACGTGTATTACTTTTGCCCACACATGAAGGGCACTTGATTTTATTTCAAGCCCTGGATTTTAGACGTACCTTAGCATTTTGTGAGCTGTAATTAAAATCCCAACCTCTTCCTGGGAATACAACCATAATCTCCTAAACTCTGTCCTCACCTACAACACAGTCCTTTTGGCTTTCAAGAACTATCCACAATCAGGCTCAGATGTGCTTTTCCTTTGTTACGTAATCAGATGAATCTGAAAGTGGAAAGTTATGTGTATTAAAGTGAGGAGATGGGTAGAGGAAGGTGGAAATGAAGAAAAAGAACAAATCTGAAAGGAATCAGAGAAACTGTATTCTGATACTATTGTTTAGATTTCTAAAGGAAATGGAAAGATGTTTGGCAATGAGAGAAGTCAGTTATGATTTTTAGAAGATGGTTGTTTTCTGCAGCATTTAAAACTTTTTGCTTTGTTTTAATTTTCAAGACGATTTTAGAGCTTGGGACCTTCATAAAAGTGAACTTTATAAGCCAGAACAAACTTACCACCCCCCTACTGTGAAATTTGGAAATTCAACTACATTTCAGGATGACTTTGTTCCTCAGGAGATAAAGCCTAGGCAAAGCTTTAAACCCTCCTCTGTGGTCAAACGTTCTACAGCCCCTTTTAATGGTATCACAAGTCATCGCCTTGATTATATACCTCATCAGCTTGAACTCAAGTTTGAAAGGCCAAAAGAAGTTTACAAACCAACTGACCAACGCTTTGAGGATCTCACAACTCACCGGTATGACTTTCAGGGTCTTACTGGTGAAACTGCAAAAATCTGCAGACCTGTACACACCAGAGTGACCCAGAATGCTCGGTTTGAAGGAAGCACTGAATTCCGTGAAAGTTTTCAACCATGGGAAATCCCACCACCTGAGGTCAAGAAAGTACCAGAGTATGTGCCTCCTAAAGGGAGCATGCTGTTAAACAGCTCAAGCCATCTTGACTATGTTCCATATCAGGCCAACCGTGTTGTTCCCATCAGGCCAGTTTCTCAAAAAAGAAGTAACAATTTTCCTTTCCAAGGAAAAAGCACCATGAAAGAAGATTTTCCAGCATGGGAAAGTTGTCGTCAAGGACTTATTAAGAAGCAGCAGCAGATTCCCAACCCATCTGGAAAATTTGATGGTTTGAGCACTTTCAGATCTCACTATGTGCCACATGAATTGATCCCAACAGAGAGTTGCAAACCTTTAAATATTGCTTTTAAGAGTTCTGTTCCATTTGATGATGTAACTATGTACTCTGTAGAGTACACACCAAAAAAACAGGAAATTTGCCCAGCTAGCTATCCCTCTCCTCCAGGTTATATTTTTGAAAATACAAATTCCCAAGGTCATAAATTCTTCCGCAAGATTACTCCCGCAGTGAAGGCCTTCTAATAACCAAAATGTGCTTAAAAGGAAGCTACTAGCAAGTTGTTGTTTTTCCAAGAGAAAACTCAATTTTTATAGTTAAAAAATTTATGCTATAATAAATCATTTTTTATATTTTTAAACCAGAAAATTGGAAAATGTATTATAAGAAATCAGAATCTTAAAACCATTTTGTATTGATATTTTAAAGATTGTTCTTTAATATGCATTTCAGAAGGTTGAATAATATACATTCCCATGTGAACTATTTTAATATTCAACATACTGCTTAGTAGCTTGTCCCCAGTCTATTATCATTTGTAATTCTGTTTATAATTATGGCAATTGTATGGTTATTCACATGCCAGTTGTTATTTATCAAGCACATCAGGATTATCTAGAACAACATTGAAAATGATACATGGATTCCTCTTCCAAGGCAACAGGATTCATTTTACTCAGACTTCCGTGCATCTACATAGCATCCACTGAGTCAAGTTTTGGTTGGTGGTATATAGACTGCTGCACTGCTCCTCACCATGTTCAAGTTAGCAAGAGGCCCTGTGGTGTGGCAAGGAAAGGCTCTGTGTGCTGGGAATCAAAGAACTTGAGTTCAAGTTCTAACTAATAATTATTATTATTTTTAGAGACAGGGTCTCACTGTCACCCGTGCTGGAGTCTAGTGGCATGATCACAGCTTACTGCAGCCTCAGCCTCCTGAGCTCAAGTGATCCTCCTGCCTCAGCCTCCCAAATAGCTGGGACTACAAGGATGTGCCACCACACCTGGCTATTTTTTTAAAATATACTTTGTAGAGACAGGTTCTTGCTATATTGGTCAGGCTGTTCAATATATTGTCCAGGCTGCTATTGAATCCCGCCTTGTCTTCCCAAAGCACTGGGATCACAGGCATGAGCCACTATACCCAGCCTGAGTTCAAGTTCTAATAATATAGATTTCTATTTGTACTACCTTAGACGGTGACTCATATCTCTGAGCCTCAGTGTCTTTATTTGTAAAATGATGTCTGTTCTCAAAAAGAGTTTGTTTTGAGCATTAGACTATATGGTACATTTTAATCCTTAAAGTACAAATGTAGATGGTTGTTTAAAAAAATCGCTCAATCTCTTTTTGTACTTGTTTTCTCCTTTTCAAGTCGGGATAATTACTTACTCAGTCCTCATTTTCTGGCCTGTAGCAAGGATTGTAAAATAACCTAATTTGCTTTGAACTTATGAGTAGTATGTACTTCTGAGAGGAGTCTTGTCCTTTAAAACTTCATGAGCACCTGAGAAATTCTTAACAGAGAATGGAAAGCTTGGAATGGGGTAAATACAGTGGTTTGAATAACAGTATTTGCAGAAAGGAAAAAGTATTATTCGCTAGGGTAGTTTTAGGAAGACTGACAGCTCTGAAGAAATCTTTAGGGTAAATGTAGATAATTTTGCACCTAATTGCCAGGCCAAGTCACTGTTTAGAGGAAGAACCAGCCCCAGCAGGGGGCATAATCGCCTGGTTCACCTCTTCCAGTGTGAAGATAAGTGATAAGGAAAGGAATATGCTAGTAAGTATAGTAGAAACACTCTATTGCATTTATAAATGCTAAAAATTTCCTAATGAATTAAACTCTTATTGAGTGTTTCTTTTTTTAAAAAAATTAAATAATTGCATTATGGGAGAATATGATTTATTTCAGCATAAAGTGAATTTTAGTCTTTTATGGCTTCAGAATTATTTCAAAATATACTTTATTGAAAATCAATATTTGGTTATTTTAATTGTTCAAAAGTAATCTGTTCTTATTTACATTTATTAGTAAAAGTATGGTGTGTGAAACTATATTTATATGCAACATTAATAAAATAAATAAAAGGAATAGATTTTCAAGAAATTATTTTTTTACCTAATTTTTTTTAAGAGAGCATTTTAATAAAGTCCTGTCTAGGTTAACCTATACATAAGTAGATGTTCTTACTTTTTAAATACAAAACAATGTAATCAGAATTAAAAATAAGAGAAAACTACAGCACTCTGTCATCCCGTCCCATATTCCAATGCTGGATATTCAAATCACTCTGTAATTTAATAGGGGTGGTCCCCTCCCTGGACAAAGGTTACCCTTAATAAGACATCTACTAGAGTTTCCAGAGGCAATTTGAAATGGGATAAGGATTGAAGATGAATAATGGTGTTTCCCAATAATCTAACACTCAGTATAACAGGTGTGAAAATAGAGATTGAAACAGAGAACAATGTAAGACATTCAGCCTAGGAGTTCAGGAAAGTCTGCCTTACGGAGAGGATAGACAGGTGAGCTGAATCTTGGAAGATAAGTAGGAAATTGCCAGATCAAGAAAAATGGGAAGGTGGGAACAGCATAAAAATAGGTACAGAGGGACCCTCTATCTCTGTGAAAGAGTTAAAGGGACTTCCAGGCTATGTTGGTGGAAAGCTAGCAATCCCCGAGTCATTCTCCTCTTAGGCCTCCTTGAAATACTATGCGGGAACACACACAAAAAACATTTTAACAGGGCTGGAAACTGGTAATATTCCTTAGCAACCTGCCAGATTCCACTATGCCAAACTTGGATAAATCTAATGAAGAAAGGAGGAAAAATTCAGAGAGAAAAGTTGATAGGTTTCTACCCCAGTCCCATCCCATTTCCACCCTATCTCTCTGGAAACCCTTGTTGTGTAAAATGAGACCACAGACTGAAATTAGAAATAAAGGCCTTATGATTTATAAAAACTGCACAGACAATGTAAGGAGTGAACCCTAACCTAAACTATGGACTTTGAGTGGTAATGTGTCCATGTAAGTTCCTCAACTGTAACAAATGTACCACCCTGGCTGGGGGTGTTGATAGTGGGGGAGGCTGTGCATGTGTGTGGGGAGGGGCATATGGGAACTCTATATTTTCCACTCAGTTTTGCTGTGAACTTAAAACTGCTCTAAAAAAATAAAGTCTAGGCCAGGTGCTGTGGCTCACGCCTGTAATCCCAGCACTTTGGGAGGCTGAGGCGGGCAGATCATGAGGTCAGGAGATCGAGGCCATCCTGGCCAACATGGCGAAACCCCGTCTGTACTAAAAATACAAAAAAAAATTAGCCGGGCGTGGTGGCAGCCACCTGTAGTCCCAGCTACTCGGGAGGCTGAGGCAGAATGGCGTGAACCTGGGAGGTGGAGCTTGCAGTGAGCCGAGATCGCACCACTGCACTCCAGCCTGGGCAATAGAGTGAGACTCCATCTCAAAAAAAATAAAATAAAATAAAAAAGTCTATTTTGAAAGTTTTCTTAAAAGCCCTTCAAGACAGGAGGGAGGTGTTCACTCAGAGGCTGGGAAACCCACATCGCAGCTTCTGAATATCTCACATTTGCAGGCTTGCTTTTATACAAAACCGTAATCTAAGGCCTTCTCTGAGAATCGCTGTGTGAGAGGATCCTCATGATACTCAGGAAGCGGAGGGGAGACCTCTGAAAGTTCAACAGAGTCGAGGAAGAGAACCTCGCAATCATGAGTTAGCAACTTCAAAAACGCTGTTTAAAAACATGCTAACATGCTTTTGAAAGGGTTGTGGTGTCCAGTGAAACATCAGGACTCTTTCATTTTGTTAAGGCTTTCACTTTTTTCCCCCGTCATTCAATGCTCTTTTGCATGCAAGTGCATATTTTCACACTGTATCACAAACACAGGACTTTCATCAGTACTATCCCTCCCCAGCCTTCTCATAAACACAGCACACAGCTTGATAGATGCTCTCTAGGGTGGCCAAGGGTATTTCCCCATCCCATCCAATATCTGTGTTAAGACTTCTTTTTCTTTTCTTTTCTTTTTTGTTTTTTTGTTTGAGACAGAGTCTCACTGTGTCACCCAGGCTGCAGTGCAGTGGTGCGATCTCAGCTCACTGTAACCTCTGTCTCTTGGGTTCAAGCGATTCTCCTGCCTCAGCCCCCCAAGTACCAGGGAATACAGATGCATGCCACCACGCCTGACTAATTTTGTACTGTTAGTAGAGATGGGGTTTTGCCATGTTGGCCAGGCTGGTCTAGAACTCCTGGCCTCAAGCAATCCACCTGCCTCGGCCTCCCATAGTGCTGGGATTACAGGCGTGAGCCACCACACCTGGCCAAAACTTCTTTAATTGTAGCCATCATCTGGCTGGTCCAGACTCAAAAAGCAAATTAGGGACTGAGGCAGGGCAGAAATTCAGGCCCCTGACAACCATTCAGGCTAGTGCTTCCCTGAGAGGCGACAACCCCAGGGCATGTGTGGCAAGGACTAGAGCAGGGGTGTCTGGAGAAGAGACAGTCAGCAAAGAGGGCAGTGCAGAAGAGCCATGCTGCATGTTCTGTGCTCTGGGGTCCCTCCAGGTGAGACCTGGGTGCCCCAGCTCCCCATTTGCCGTTGGCATCAGAGGCCCCTAGCCCCTTTCTTCAGGGCCCCAAGGGGAAACTGGAGTCCAGGATTGACAGGCTGGAATCAGGGGACCCCACTGGACTCTGACCAGTGAGTTGCTGTTTTCACCAAGTTGACCGATTATTGCGGAGCTTGATTCCAGGGCTACTGGTAGTTCTTGATACTGGCTCTGAGGTGCATGCAGAGAGGAGGAGTTGGAGGAAGATTGTGGGGAGGGGTAGACGGTACAATCATTAGGGCTGGGGGCGGGGTGTGGGCTGTCTCAGCTGGCAGAGGGGCAGCAAGCCCCTGCTGTGGCAGGAGGTTGGAGGGCTGGCCTGCAGGGTCACTGCACCTCGGCCCAGGGCCTCTTACCTCCAGATCCTTCAGGGTAGCAGATGACACAGGGCCCTCTCCATAGATACCTGTTGCTGACTGCAAGAGATGAGAGTGCACATGGAGATGTTCTGTCCCCCCTCACTGTCTAAGCCCTCTGACTTCCTTTCTTCCCCATCAACTGGCAAAAGCTTCTTTCTGCCTATCTTGGACCCTTTGTCCCATAACTCCTTTGTGCCAACTTCTCTCATGGTTCTTATCTCCCCACCATCCCACTGTGGGGCCCTTTCAGTGACTCCTAAAGGGACAGCCTGATGGCAAGTGGCTCTTCTCATTGGTCTGGCTTCCCCTTGAGACTGGGGATGAGGAAAATCAAACAGCAGCGACCATTTCCTGGGTGTCCTGGGTGTTTGCAACAGGCCATGTACTAAGGATTCACATAAAAGCAACAATAACGAATCTCATTTAAACTTCACAAATGGAAGTCAAAAAATACCACCTCTGTTATAATACAGATATGAAAAGAGAGGCCCAAAGACCTCAAGCAACTTGCCCTAAATCATATCCTAATCAATCCTTAGCAGACGGAGAGGCAGGATTCAAACCCAGGATTCTTAACCAGTACCCAACAGTCCACCCACAATCTTAACAATTACCCTCTACTGCCCCTTGGGACCCCTGTCTCCAGGAGCCTGGCCAGCCAAGACTCACATCCCCAGGTGAGTGGTAACCACCAGAAGTGGCTGTGTCAGGGCTACTGCCATTGATTTTCTTTTTCCTGTTAGCTCCTGCTAGAGTGCCAGGGCTCTTTCTCTGCCAATATTCTTTTAACTGTGGGAAAAAAGAGCAGTAACACTCACGAGAACTATCAGCCCCTACAGCCACATCCTCCTTTACAGTTTTGACAAAATACTCTTATACACCATCTGATTTAATGCCACCAACAACTGTACAAGGTGTTGTCACAATCATTTAGTGACTGAGAGGGATTGATACCATGGATAGAAAAAAAAAAGAAAGAAAAAGGCAATACTGGAAGTTAAACTCAGTCCTCTGACTCCAGCTCTGAGGTTTTGCCATGAATCAGCAGCTGCCAGGGACCATAACCAGGGGCAGAGGTAGAAAAGTAAACATTAAGCAGGCAGGAACTGTAGGCCTTGTGGTTTAGAGTCATACATCCTCACACGTCTGTTAATGTGAAGAAGTGCACCAGTACCTCTCACACTTTCATATCAATGTGTCCTCATGGCAGAAGGCAGCTTTTCTGTTAAATCTGGGAATTTATCAGAAAGAGGATAACCCAAGCCTCATTTCAGAGAGAAGTCTGGTATACGCTTGGAAACCTATGTGTCTGTCATCTCTAAGTACGTTAATGATTTTTCTCAAGAGAATCAAGGGAAAATGATGCTTCAGAAAGATGTCCCACATTTATCCTGTGGCACTCAAAGTACCCCAGGTTGAGATGATATGAGGAAGATTCAAGCTGTCAAGTTCAGTTTCCCAAGATCTATTCCACAGAAGATGGGCAAATCTCACTTCAGAGACCACTGACTGAAGGGCAGTCTGGTCCCAGAAGCGTGGAGAACTCAGAAAAAAAATGTTCAAGTCTCTCTGGAAAGTAGAAGCCTGGGAGAAAACCAAACCAAACCCATTCTCCCATTGCCACCTAGAGATACTGTCAATGTTTTCAGCTCACAGGGGAAGTGGAAGCTTTTCCCACTGTCAATGTCTATGTGAAGGGAGTAAAGCAGCCTGAGACCTCTTGCTTCTAGGTCGCATAGTCCCCACTCCCCTTCCAGCTGGAAATTTATGCTGCAACCAGAGGAACCAGAAATGGGGTGAGAAAACTTAGGGGACTGGGTTGTAAGACCAAAGGCCAGTCTTGCAGCAGTAATGACAGTTCCTAGGGGGACTGTGACATCACTACATTCCACTCCTCCCAGGGGAGGGGACCACATCAGCACGATGCCCGAGTAGCCGCTCCACGATGGGGGAGGGAAACACAGGGTTTTGACCCAGGTCCTCGGAGATGCCAGCCCAAGAAGCCCAGGGAGGTCGAGCTTGGGGCAGCAGGAGGGGAGGGCATAGTCTGCAGTAGGGAGCCCCAGGAGTCACCAGCCCAAAGTCACCCAGGGATGACTGGCAAGGGTGGGGCCTGGGGCTGGGAGACCCAGGTCCTGGGAGACGCAAGCCCAAAGAGCCCAGGGAGGTTGGGCTTGGGACGGCAGGAGGTGAGGGCCGAGTATGGAGCAGGGAGCCCCAGGAGTCACCTGCCCAAAGTCACCCTGGGGTGATTGGCAAGGGCAGGGACTGGGCTCCTTGCTGAAGGGGTGGGGCTGACTGACAAGACTTTGGTCAGGGGAGCCCAGAGGCGCTGGGGTTGGGGGGCCCAGTCTGGTATGCCTCAGGACTGGTATGGACTCTGGCACCAGTCTTGTAATCAGAGGGCGTCTGTGGCTGGGTTCGGGGCCATGACCTGGGGCGTTTTACCTTTTTCTTGGCTGCGGCCAATTTCCCCTGTTGTGTTTTTCCTGACATCGCAGGGTGCGGCGTGGGGCGGGGTTGGGGCCACCTCAGCGAAGTCCCAGTGAGCACTGCTGAATGCCTCCGGTCACCTACCAGGCAGCTGTGTGACTGAGCCACAGGAGGCTTAACCAAGGCGCCACTAGAATGCAGAATAGGGGTGTGGCCTTAATGCTCCAAGCCCATTGGTCAGTGACAAAGATGAAAGGGAAAGGAGGCGTGGGCAGGCAGCAGCATGTACAGAAGGACCTGTGGCATCATAAGGAAAGTGGCCCATGCAACCGCTGTCCCCGCCCACTCAGAGAGAGGAGAGGGGCCACCCACTCTGGGAGAGGGGAGGGGATGGCTTTTGCTTTAAAAGCTTTAAAACTGTAAAAAGTAAACTTTAAAAAATATATGTGTGTATACTTCATATATATGTGTGTCTGTGTGTGTGTATCTATGTGTTCCTCCAGAGCTGTCTTCATTATCCAGCTTCTACGCAAAGTCTGTGATTTTCGCCTATATTTTTCATCTTCAAATGGAGCGCAAGAATTACCAGTATTACCTTAACTGAGATATAGATCCTATAAAAATGGAAAATCCATAGCATGCTTGATGATTAATGAAGCCGACTATAGTATCCAGCATTCCAATAGGACAAAATAATCACAATGATTTCTTTTTTGGAAAAATGTTTGTCTGATTCTTCTACATTATTGTTAAGATTTTTTTAAAAAACAAGAACCATGTCTAATATCTTTAAAAACACAAAGCTTTTGGGCCGGGTGTGGTGGCTCATGCCTATAATGCCTTCACTTTGGGAGGCCGAGGTGGTTGGATCACCTGAGGTCAGGAGTTTGAGACCAGCCTGGCCAACATGAAGAAACCCTGTCTCTACTAAAAATACGAAAACTAGCCAGGCGTGGTGGTGGGTACCTGTAATCCCAGCTATTTGGGAGGCTGAGGCGGGAGAATCACTTGAACCCAGGTGACGGAGGTTGCAGTGAGCCACGCTCACGCCACTGCACTCCAGCCTGGGCGACAGAGCAAGACTCCATCTCAAAACAAAACAAAACAAAACAAATAAAATAAAATAAAATACAAAATAAGTAAGAACACAAAGCTTTCAATTTAATAACCACTTAAAGCTCTTTACTGGTTTAAGAGAAATACAAGGCCCATTTTAATAGAATCACCCAGCCTCTCTAAGCCTTGCAAATGAAACTGAATTTCTCACTTGATACTTGGCTATGACTTGCAATCATGAAAACCAAGAATTGTGTTATGTCACTGTGTATTGCTTGTTACCTGAATTCCACACTAGACTGGGATCAAGGGTCGAATCTTTCATGATTTTCTCCATAACCTGTGTGCTTCTTACCCCACACCAAACTAAGCTTTTTTCTAGAGCTCTGCAATTTACAGTTAGTATATGAGAGTGGTTCTCAAAAATGTAGTCTCTGGACTAGCAGCTCCAGCAGCACCTGGGAACTTCTTATAATACAAATTCTCAGGCCCCACCCTGGACCTGATGAATCAGAAACTCCGCAGTAGGGCTCAGCAATCTGTGCTGCAGTAATCCCTCCAGCTGTTCAAGAGCCTCTGGCACACAGCAGCTAGAAAAATGTGTTTCCTTCTGTAGGTCCAAAGCCAGGGATACTATATGTTCTGTCTCGGTATGAAGCAATGACACGCAATTAAAAGACATAAATCTCCTTCCTGCTCCCGCCCTGCAGCCAATGTGTTTTATTTTTATGAGTTAAATAAGAAAACATGTGGCAATCAGAGATTTCGTCTAAAACATTTATTTACAGGTATCAGTTCTCATCCAGCCTGATCTCATCCAATATCATTTATATTCTCTTACATGTGAAGTTTTAGAAAAGGGTCTTCACAATGTAAGACTCAGGCACACTAGGAGTTCTATAATAAAACAGCAAGTAGATCAGAATGTCCAAACTTACTGGAGAAGAAAGGTGGAATCACTGGCTATATTTTCAAATTGCATTCAACAGGAAATTAAAGTTTTGAATTTTTTTTCACTTTCATCCTTCCAAGTTAATAGAATTAAGCCAAAATACTCCAGTCTTCCAAAGCCTCTAGCCGGGCAAAATTTTACTATATTACTTCTTGCTTTTCAATGGCTATAAAGCAGACTCCTGGTAGGCACATTTGGTATACCTGCAAAGATGAAGCACTAAACAGTTCCATCTGTTTAATACTGAAACAAAAGTCCTGTAAACCTCGGATGGTGAGTGTAATACTTCAGCACTAGCACCAAAGCCTCAAATATGAAAAGATACCAAGAACACCACTAGCAAACAAAACTAAACTCTCAGCCGGGAGCTCTAGTTCATGCTGTGATCCCAACACTTTGGCAAGCCAAGGTGGGAGGATTACTTGAAGTCAGGAGTTCAAGACCAGCCTGGATAGCATAGTGAATTCACATCTCTACAAAAAGTTTTTAAAATTAGCTGGATGTGGCAGCACACTTCCCGGGGCTGCTGTGCCATTGCTGGAAGCTTCTGTATGGAGAGTACCAGGTACTTCTACCTATAGCACTTTCCCTGGCTGGAATCCTACAATTCTCACAGTAGCCCAAGATCCAAGAAGGCAGGGCAGGAGCATCGTGTCCCCTTCCCAGCAGGTGCAAGGGAGGCTGGGGAGTGAGGCACAAACCTGTGGGACGGTGAGGGGCAGGAGGGGTGCATGATGAGCCTCTGTTGACTGCTTGCTGCCTCAGCTGGAAGGTCAGGACCCAATGTCTATTACAGGTTAAATTACATAAGTATTTCAGATTTTGGATTTTTTTCAGATTTTGGAATTCGAAAATCTGAAATCCAAAATGCTCCAATGAGCATTTCCTTTGAACCAGGACTTCGAATATCATGTCGGCACTCAAACAGTTTTGGATTTTGAAGCATTTCAGATTTGGGATTTTTGGATGAGGGATGCTGTATTATCTTCTGAATGAGTCCACTGATTCAGGAAAGTCCAGAGCTTGGGGACATGGAGCTGCAGGCCAAAGAGGTGATTTCTGAAGTGGCTTTCAGTGCGGAAGGGCCTACAAAGTAGTTTAAAGCAAGCCACAAAATAGGAAACCCAATATTTAGCTAATGGAACACTGATAAAACCTGCTCAAGATGTCTGTCTCTACTAATTCAGATGGAGCCAAGCCAACACATCATTACTATTTTAAAAAGGCACCAATCCCTCTGCAAAAGCACTGAATTGTATCATGAATCACCATCAGTGGTGGTTTTTTAGGGATATGAAGAAGGGGTTTTCACAATACATCGCACGACACACTATCTTCCGAATCTCTAAACATTTCTCTCCACAGCCCAGTCCTCTCCATAGTTGTCCAAATCCCTCCCTTTTTTCTCTTGTCTCCAAAACTCAAAACCATGCTCTGACTTTCTATATCCCGCCCTCTGCTTCTTGGACCACCTGGGAAGCCCCCCGCTTCCCCGGGGTGTCCCCTCCTCCCCTCCTGGGATCACTCATCTTTCCTCAAATGGACCAGTTTGGCCTCTCTTAGTTTCTGCAACTCTGCATCTCAACCTTTCTCCCTTCACTATACAATAATGTCCAGGAGGCAAAGAGCCCACAAACCAGGGAACCTCCCTTTCCAGAAGGGAAGAGAGAGGGGACTACAAATATTTGGTTATGATTTTCTTCCCTGCCACGCCGCCTGTTTTCTTTTCTTTTTTTTTTGAGACGGAGTCTCGCTCTGTCGCCCAGGCTGGAGTGCAGTGGCGCAATCTCGGCTCGCTGCAAGCTCCGCCTCCCAGGTTCACGCCATTCTCCTGCCTCAGCCTCTCCGAGTAGCTGGGACTACAGGCGCCCGCCACCATGCCCGACTAATTTTTTGTGTGTGTTTTTAGTAGAGACGGGGTTTCACCGTGGTCTCGATCTCCTGACCTCGTGATCCACCCGCCTCGGTCTCCCAAAGTGCTGGGATTACAAGCGTGAGCCACCGCGCCTGGCCGCCACGCCCGTTTTCATGGGCAGTGCTGAGTCCCCGTCCTGGCAGAGCTCAGAACCAGGCTCTCATGAGCTGGGGCAAGTGGGGCCTAGGGAGCATCTGGGTTGAGGACCTTGTATCCCACTCTGCAGTTGCCCTGCTGATTTGGCTCACTGCTACCTCTGCCTCCCGGGCTCAAGCGATCCTTCTACCTCGGCCTCCCAAGTAGCTGGGATTTGGGCTACCACGTTTGGCTAATTTTTGTATCTTTTAGTGCAGACGGGGTTTCACCTGTAGCCCAGGCTGGTCTCGAACTCCTGGGCTCGAGTGATCTACCCTCCTCAGCCTTCCAAAGTGCTGCGATTACAGGTGTGAGCCACTGTGCCCAGCCTTGTGCCAGCTTTTAAATATCAACAAGGACAGATTAGAGAACAGTGGAAGAGGCTGAGCAGCATAATGAGGTGATACAGAAATAATTTCACATGAAGAACTGGGCATGCTTGGCCTTTTTTTTTTTTTTTTAAGCCATTCTGGGTTGGGCGTGGGGGCTCACACCTGTAAGCCTGTAATCCCAGCACTTTGGGAGGCCAAAGCAGGTGAAACCCCATCTCTACTAAAAATACAAAAATTAACTGGGCGTGATGGTGGGCGCCTGTAATCCCAGCTACTCAGGAGGCTGAGGCAGGAGAATTGCTTGAACCTGGGAGGCGGAGGTTGCAGTGAGCCAAGATTACACCACTGCACTCTAACCTGGGTGACAGAACGAGACTCTGTCTCAACAACAACAGCAACAACAACAATGCCATTCTGTGAGGGTTAATTAAGAAAATAGGGCCAGGCACAGTGGCTTACCCCTGTAATCCCTTTCACTTTGGGAGGTCGAGGTGGGCGGATCACCTGATGTCAGGAGTTTGAGACCAGCCTGGCCAACATGGTGAAACCCCGTCTCTACTAAAGATACAAAAAATTAGCCAGGCGTGGTGAGGTGTGCCTGTAATTCCAGCTACAGTGGGCAGCTGAGGCAGGAGAATCGCTTGAACCTGGGAGGTGGAGGTTGCGGTGAGCTGATATCGCGCCATTTCACTCCAGCCTGGGGCAACAAGAGTGAAACTCTGCCTCAAAAAAAAAAAAAAAAGAAAAAGAAAAAGAAAAAAGAAAAGAAAATATATCTATGCACCAGAGCTCAACATTAGGTTGGGAGCATTTCTAAGATTTGGAGCTATTCAACAATGGAAGTTCCTGGCACACACATAAGGTATTCACAATACCCTTTCTCAGGTGTTTGGTCACTGCTAGTGAGCCTGCCTGGATCAGTGTTTCCCAAATGGCAGTCATTTGCATCTTTGCATTTTTTTGGTGTGTGTGGGGGGGTGGGGGTGTATCCCATACGAGATTTTTTAAAAATTGACATTAAAAATACATGTTTAAAATATGTAAAGTGCACCAAAGTGCACTGGATGTATTTTTTATTCATGTACATACTTTAGTTATCCATCACCCAGGTCAAAATACAGAACCAGCACCACAGAGGGTTCCCGCCTCCTCCTTTCCACCCAATAATCTTCTCCTCCTACCTAACCACTGTTCTTACTTCAATCACTGTCAACTAGTATTTTACGTTCTTGAACTGCATATAAAGTGCCTCAATTTTTACTTAACGCTTTTCTTGAAGTACACTTGTTTTTTGCCACTTTTTATTTGACCTAAGAAATAACATTAATGAAACAATGGTTTGACATGATATGCATTTCCCTCCTAATGCGTACTAAAACACAACTATTTGAAAAAAGAAGTTTCTTCGTGCACCAAGTAATATGTTCTCCTCGGCCACCGTTGGTACACGGACCACATTTTGCTTCTCAAAGCAATCAGATGATTTCTGAGGTCCTTTGCAGCTCGAACACGGAATGACTGTGGTGATCGAGTAGCCAAAAGTTCACGGAATGCACTGTCACAATTGTGATTCCGCCATAGAGCCGTGCATCCACCCAACACTTGTTTAATACCTATATTTAATACCTAACACCTTAGACTGTGCTAGGCTGTGGACACAGAAGACTAAACCCCACTTCCTGAGTTGAAGTGGGGGAAATAGGGGAGTAAATCATTTCACGATGTGTGGTTAAGTGCTACAGCTCAGGTAACCACTAGCGCACAGAGAAAGGGCGGTTTCTAGAGAGAGGGCGGAGAGGAGACCATGGGGGTGGCCATTTCCCAGAGCAGCCTCTGCCAGCCACCCTACTTTGATCACTTTGCCACAGAGCAGCAGCCGCAGTCAACCTCAGCCAACCTCAGCCTCCCTTAGCAACCTGAGCGCCCCGCCCAGGTGCCTTACTATTGGTCTCATGGAGCTGGATGGGCAGCTGTGCCGTGCAATCCCAGCTCGCAGCCCTTGCTCCGCGTGTACTCACGGGAGGACTCGCAGGCGTTACCGCCCTCTTGCGTGCCCCGCCCACCCCCGGGCAGCTTGTATCCGGTACGCTGGCTGGGGCTATGTGCAGAGCCCGCGCGGAGCCGGAGCAGCAGCGGTGAAGTCCCTGGGCTCAGCCGAGACCGCCGTGCCCATTGCTCGCCTCGGTCGCCGCCGCTTTAGCCGCAGCCGCCGCCGCCAGGGGAGCGGCCGCCTATTTGTGTTTCTCCGCGGCGAAGGTGAGGAGCTGTTTCGGCTCGGCTTGCGGGGGAGCCCCGGGAGCCGCACGGTGAGAGCGCAACTTAGTTGGCGGAGTTGGGGGAAGTTTTATGATTTGAGGAGGGGTCGGGGTGCGGAGCGCGGCCGGTCCCCTGCTGCCGCTCGGTGGGGCGGGCCCCGGAGGAGGGTCGGGGGCTGCGCGGGGCTTCGGGGGCGGGCGGGAGGGACGGGACGGACGGGTAGCCGGACGGCGCGGGGACCTCAGCTTTGCAGACCCCCTCCTCCCTGCGCATCACCCTTCTCCCGCATTGTCTGCTTGGGGCGCGGCGCGCCTCCCACTCCGCAGCCCAACTTGGGGGCCGTCGCCGCTTTCCGGGTGGGGGGCGCGCCCGGCCACGGATGGCCCTGAACCCCTGCCCCAGGTCCCCGGGTTGGCGCCGCTGGGGTGGACTCACTCCTCCCCTGGGGCGGGCGGCCGCGGTGTGGAGTCCGCGCCGCGAACAAGTGCTGCGGGCGCGAGGGAGCGGCTCCCCGGGGCCGACGCGGACGGTAAACCTGTCTGGCGGCGCCCGCCTGCTGGGGTCTCTCCGCTGCTTCTCCGGGGCGCGGCCCGGCTGAAACTGCGCCCGTCGGAGGCGAGCGGCCCAGGAGACCCGTGCGGTCCCCAAGCGCTCTGGGACCTGTGCAGCCGGTCCAACTTGCAGCTATACTTTGAGACTAAACAAATTTTTTTTTTTTTTTTTGCAAAGGCAAACTGATATGTAAACTTGAAAAAAGCAAAAACCCTCAAATTTTCTTTCTTTTCTTTTTTTTTTAAATCAAGAAAGGGGGTAGATAAGTTTGTGATGTTTTGGAAATAGTTCTTATAGCAGAGTGATACCGTCACATTTAATGATTCTACTGTGAACTCAGGAATTCACGATGAAAGTTGGATTGAGCGGTATTTTGGTGTTCATTCTTTGCTGATACTCATTAATGAAGTTATTTGGAGAGTTTATTGCTTCAGTACAGTAAAAACCAGTGTGCCTTTTTTTGTTGTTACTACTCCCCGTCCCCGCATTGTTTTATTTTTCGAAGAAGCAGTTTCTTCAGTTTTTCTAAGCCATTGGATTGCCCAGATGAGGACAAACGGTGCAGTTCTTGAAAGGTCATTATTGGCAAGTTTGTGAAGGAGCTAAGATCAGTTGAGATAAACCAGTGTTACTGTTCTTGTATTCTGTCGTGGACTCTTGGGTATTTGCAGGCTGCATTAAGTACAAGTCTGGTCCAGTTTTGGGTGCACGTATTCCACGGAATTTGGTTCGTCTGGCTTATTATATGAACATGATTCTGTTTCAATTCCCTAGATGGAACTAGCTTAAATGTCTATCATTCGCAGTGACAAATGAACAAAATGGCCAGTGTCATTTATTAACTTCAGTTGTATTCCTTTACCTTACCTTCTGCTAAATGAAAAATAAAAATTTGACAAATACTGCGTGTGTCAGTTTGCTCTGAGTGATTTCTCATGCTAAGTGAGTCCCGTGGAGAAGCGTTCCTGGGCTTTTCTGGTTTGGTGGGCCTTGTGTTATAAAACCAATTTTCTTCACCTGATGAAGCTAAAGACAAATTTTCTTCAGGCACAGGCATTGCACTTTTAAACTACAGAGCCACTTTTGGGATTCACAGTATTCGCTCAATGGCTTCCCTTCCTGGTTGTGTGGTTTTGTGTGTGTGTGTGATTGTGGGGAAGGAGGTTGACAGAGGTTGGAAGGGATTGTCAGGGAGGGACATAATGTAAAGCAAGTGCTGCTTACAACATAATGTGACGAGTGCACCAGTTGCTTTCCTTCTCTGGGCGGTGATGGCATGTTATACTGTAGGTGCTGTTGTTTTAGGATTTCTCACACTTCGTTTGCCTTGACTAAATGGTAACTGCACACATACTATACTATAAATGGACTCCTCCTCTAGTCCTTAACTTCTTGAGGGCTGTGATAGACCTTATTTAGCTTTTTACCCTCTTTGCCGGCAGTCTTAACATAGTGCAGGCACGGTATGTGTTTGAATTGGGTAAATTATTTTTACTGCCTAGTGGTAACTAGCGTACACAGGAGAGAGCCACCAACTCTGGGGACTTGTCCACAATGACAGTTCACTTGCAGATCTCTGATGAAATTTACTTTAAAAGGATTTCTAACCTTTTTTTTAATCTGTCGGTTATTTTTTGAAAAGAAGTGGGGCTTAACTAGTGCTTTAAGGATTTTAACAAGAGATTCCGATTTAGAAATCTGTCCCGCGCTTTTGGTGAAATTACTGTTTTTTTAGAATCGGAATCTTCACTGTTTCCCAGTTGTCTCCCCGGGACCCAAGCTGTCCTCCCACCTCAGTCTCCCACAGTGTTGGAATTACAGGCAGGAGCCACCCCACTCAGCTGGTGAAATTATTAAAATTGTAGTGAAAACTCTTCCTCCATTGTGAAATTGGAAAAAAATTAGAAATTTTAGAAAAAAGTATACCCTTTGGAGCTAGGTAGAGTTCAGATCCCCACATTTCCATTGACTAGTTGCATAGCCTCTCAGAGCTTCAGCTTCCTACTCCATAAGGGTTAGTAACATGCTTTGCAGTGTTGTTAGGAATCAGTGAAACTGTGTGAGATAGTTAACTGCAGTATCTAACATGAAGTAGGTAGCTATTTCCTGGTAGCTGTAATGATAATAATTTTGATACGTTTTTACATGACTTAAGCATTCTTAAAGGTCTGATTCTTCTGAGTATGGAGGCTTAGCTATTTCTTTCATAAAGAAGGGGCCCTGAGACTTGTGAGTCTTATCCAAATGCATTTCTTCAAAGGTGTCAGATGAACTGAAGGATAGTGGAAACAATAGCGAATGTATCTTCTCGGTCACCTGTGAGTCTTCCTTTGAGAGTGGGACTTGCAGAGTGGCTTGGTAGGGTAGAGCTCTTTGTGACTATGCTATTTAGGAAATGGTGAGAGATGGATTGTTTTCAGTACATCAGTCATAAGAAAGTTAGTTCCAACTTTCCTTATTTTACCTTAGTCTTGACAAATAACAAGATTATGTCTGTATTTCTCAGACTTGTTTAAGATAGAACTGGACTGGGTGTTAACAGTGTTAGTTCAGTAGAGACATGAGCAAATCACTCACTTCCCCTTCAAGATAACACTTTAAAGGTGCCACCATTTGCAGAAGAAAGCAGTGATTTAAAGCAGCTATACTAGCACAGTTTAGAATACTTACAGTACCAGATGGAGTAGATACATTCTAGAAATTTTTACCTGTAGTGGGAGTTGAACAGTGAGAACACATGGACACAGGGAGGGGGGAACATCACACACTGGGGCCTGTTGGGGGTTGGGGGGCTAGGGGAGGGATAGCATTAGGAGAAATACCTGATGTAGATGACGAGTTGATGGGTGCAGCAAACCACCATGGCACGTGTGTACCTATGCAACAAACCTGCACGTTCTGCACATATACCCCAGAACTTAAAGTATAATAATAATAAAGAAAAATAAATATTTACCTGTTAAGGACATTTCTGTGTATTTTATTCCATCTTTCCAATAGTTTTCTTATGAAGAGATTATAGTAAACCTTTAAACTTACAGATTGAGGGTAAACCTTTAAAAATTATATTTGGTCACACTTACAGATTGAGGGTAAAAACATTCCTGACAAAGCTAGGCAAAGACACTTGGACTCTTTTTTTTTTTTTTTTTTTTTTTTTTTTTTGAGATGGAGTCTGTCTCTGTCACCCAGGCTGGAGTGCAGTGGCATGATCTTGGCTCACTGCAACCTCTGCTTCCCCGGTTGAAGCGAATCTTCTGTCTCTCCCGAGTAGCTGGGACTACAGGCACGTGCCACCATGCCTGACTAATTTTTGTATTTTTAGTAGAGACGGGGTTTCACCATATTGGCCAGGCTGGTCTTGAACTCCTGACCTCATGATCCACCCGCCTCAGCCTCCTAAAGTGCTGGGCTTATAGGCATGAGCCACCGCGCCCGGCTGAAACTTGGACTTTTGATGTTCCCTTCTTTTAAAGTTAACATCTAGCGCTTGAATAGACGTGGTTATTACTGATGGGGACAGGCATCCATTTGGAAGTAGCTTCCCCCTCTCTCTCTTTCCCAGGTTATGCTGTCTTACTGCTGTAAATGGGGAGAGAAGAGAAAGCCGTGGGTGGAAGAAAGTGTTTCATGGCCCGGTGTGGTGGCTCATGCCTGTAATCCCAGCACTTTGGGAGGCCGAGGCAGGTGGATCACTTGAGTTCAGGAGTTCAAGACCAGCCTGGCCAACATGGCGAAACCCCGTCTCTACTAAAAACAAAAAAATTAGCTGGGCATGGTGGCGGGCACCTGTAATCCCAGCTACTTGGGAGGCTGAGGCAGGAGAATCGCTTGAACCCAGGAGATGGAGGTTGCAGTGAGTCGAGATTGCACCACTTCACTCCAGCCTGGTCGACAGAGCGAGACCTCATCTCAAAAAAAAAAAAAAAAAACAAAGGTCCCACTCAGTTGCCCAGGCTGAAACGCAGTGGCAGGATCACTGCTCACTGTAGCCTTGACCCAAGCGATTATCCCACGTCAGCCTCCCAAGTAGCTGGGATCACATGCATGCACCACCATGCCTGGCTATTTTTTTTTTTTTTTTTTTTTTTTTGAGACGGAGTCTCGCTCTGTCGCCCAGGCTGGAGTGCAGTGGCGCGATCTCGGCTCGCTGCAAGCTCCGCCTCCCGGGTTCACGCCATTCTCCTGCCTCAGCCTCTCCGAGTAGCTGGGACTGCAGGCGCCCGCCACCACGCCCGGCTAATTTTTTTGTATTTTTAGTAGAGACGGGGTTTCACCGTGGTCTCGATCTCCTGACCTCGTGATCCGCCCACCTCGGCCTCCCAAAGTGCTGGGATTACAAGCGTGAGCCACCGCGCCCGGCCTCATGCCTGGCTATTTTTATTTTTGTAGAGACAGGGTCTCTCTATGTTGCCCAGGCTGCCGGGATGAAGCAATCCTCCCACCATGGTCTCCCAAAGTGTAGGGCTTACAGGCGTGAGCCACCATGCCCAGCCTACTGGGGTTTTTGATTGGCATTGCATTGAAGCTGGAAATCAGTTAGGAGGCAATTGACATTTTAATAATGAGCCATGAACATGGTATATCTATTTAGTTAGACGTTCTTAGATTTTTCATCAGTGTTTTGTAGTTTTTAGCAATTGGATCTTGCATGTATTTTGTAATCTTACACATTTATTTCATGTGTTGTACTGTTGTGAATGATACTTCTCAATTTCCAGTTGGTCATTGCTAGTATATAGGAAGATGATTTTATGTTATATGCTGACCTTGGATTCTACAACCTTGCTAAACTCATTTTTAGTACTAGAAGCTTTTTTGTAGATTTTTGGATTTTTGTGCATAGGCAGTGATGTCACTGGCAAATAAGGGCAGTTTAATTTCTTCATTTTCACTTTGTATACTTTTATTTCCTTTTTTTTTTTTTTTTTTTTTTGAAACAGAGTTTCTCTCTTGTTGCCCAGGCTGGAGTGCAATGGCGTGATCTCGGCTCACTGCAACCTCTGCCTCCTGGGTTCAAGCAGTCCTCATGCTTCAGCCTTCCCAGTAGCTGGGATTACAGGCGCCTGCCACCATGCTTGGCTAATTTTTGTATTTTTAGTAGAAATAGGGTTTCACCATGTTGGCCAGGATGGTCTCAAACTCCTGACCTCAGGTGATCTCCCTGCAGGTGATCTCGGCCTCCCAAAATGCTGGGATTATAGGTGTGAGCCACCACATCCGGCCTAAGAGGACACACTGTTTCTTTGGCTTATTAAGAGGTATTTGGTTAGTGTTAGACCAGGGGTTGGTACATTATAGCTTGTTGACTGGATGTAACATGCTGCCTCTTTTTGTAAATAAAGTTTTGTTGGAACACAGCCACACCCATTCATTTACATATTGTTTAACAGAGATCATAGTACCTACAGAGCCTAAAACATTTACCAATTTGCTCTTCACAGGCACTTTGCTGACCACTGCTGTGGACACCAATTTTAATTTAGGTATATAAACTTTTTTGTAGCTTCTGAGGTTTTGCATTTATTTGCTCAGGCATATAGGTTGGTGGAAGTGCTTTCTGTTCCTTCTCCCAAACCAATCACACAGCCATATAACTTCATGCCTGAGTTTCTTTGTGGTCCTCTATAGTGATTGAGTTTTTACATAGTTCTTTGCAGGCAGCATGAATTTCAAAAATCTCCAAACTTTTGCTATTGCTAATCTTTGTAAACTTTGCACACCCAGCGCTGGTACATTCTGATGATGGTGTCCACACTGCACTCTATGAAGAAAAGAATGATTGTTTATATTAAAATGCAGGAAGAGAATTGTGGCAGCAACGTTTGCTTCTCTAATCAACACCACCATAAGAGACTTACTGTGTGTGGTCAATGGGGGAGAATGTTAATTTATAAATTGAGATAGTTGTATTAAAATTGAGTGACTCTTATTTTGACATAAAATGAATGTGTCTCTTTTATACAGCAGAAAACTACTAAATTAGTTTTTTCTCATCAGTATAAAATAAAGTGGAAAATGTGGGAAGAATACAAATCCTTAACTACTGTGCTTCTGCTTATTTCCCACCCCTCAAATTTCTGATTCCTTACAACTGTAGCTGGCTTTACTACTGAGTAGTGAAATTGATGAACATACTTAAAACCACATCATTTAAGACTTTGAATTTTGACATTTTCTCCTTTTCAGTCTTTCAAATACTAGGCAACCTGTAGGGTTCCACTGTCTGTCATGTATTGTCCCTGTGTTACATGAAAGCAGCCCCAGTGAACTTTTGAATTTGCTCAGCCATTTCACTGGTTCCTGGGGTAAGGAAGAAGTAGGATCTTCTCTCTTAAAATTCCTTGGTGAAATCATTGGATGGGCATGGTGTGTTTCTTTAATTTTCCTTTTGGTCAAAAATCTGACAAAGAGTTTCAGCTGGTCTTGGTCTTTCAATAGGTTTAGTTTTTCAGTGTGTTTACTCTGACCAAAAACTGCCTTCCTGTAATATGCTCCTTCCTTTAGAACACAGTTCTTAAGTAGAGTTTGTTTGTTTAAATGTGTAAAATAAGTTAATGCATTATATGCAGCGAGGGTTTGCATCAGAACCGAGTTCTCAATGTTGTGGCAGGTTTAAGTGTCTAGAACACCTTTTACCTGTTTTTTCTGTTACTTTTTTATTTTTGGGGTAAATGATATCTTTCTCACGGAGGCCTTCCCTCAGCACTGTGTTTAAAATGGCGTCTCCCTCATTTGCTATTCCTTCTTCTGTTTTATTTTTCTCTATAGAGTTTGTTACTATGTGAAAACTATTTATTTTAATGTTTTATTTACCTGTGTTACCCCTAGAATAATATCTATGAAGGTAGGGATTTTTGTCTGTTCCTTCTGTGCCTGCAGAGTCTTGAGGAGTATGGTGTCTGGCACATTGTAGGTGCACAATGACAGCTGAATTAACAATGTCAGGGAGAGTTTGTAGGATGGGGCTCCAGGTGTAGGGCAAGTCAACTTTTAGATTTGAGGTCATTAGCAGGAAATCTTCTTATGATGTGGAGGGAAAAACCCATGTTTTAACGTCAGACTGGGTTAGAATCTGGTCTCTCCAACTTACCCTTTGACCTTGGTGTTAAATGATTTAACCTTTGAAAGATCAATTTTTTCACTAGTGAAATAGGGGAAATAGTATCTTTTTAATGGGGATTAAATGTAATATCAAATATAATGCTCTGTAAATGTTAGTTTTGTCTTTCCCCTTGTGTGCCAGCATTGTGGAAGTTTGAAAGCAACCTGAATTTACCAGTCTGTTTCTGGAGCCTTCTGGGGTCATTACTTTGATTACTTTTGACAGATACATTCTTTTCAGCAGCCTGTGTTGCCAGCATAACAGTGACCTGTCCCTTTGACCAGTGTGAGGGACAGACACTTTGTCATCCCTCTTTTAATCCGTGTATCAGAACAACTCTTACGAGTTCTGGTTTTGAGACATGTTTAGAGGAGTTTATACTTCCAAACAGTTCAGATGACATCAGCCCTTTCTTAGAGTCCTCTGAGTTTGCTCAGCTTCCTCATTCCAGTGTGGTGGGAATCATTCAGTTAAATTGATGTCTGTGGTCTTTACACATAGTCATCCTAAGTTTCTTGCAAATCACGAAACATCAGAGGGCTGCTAAGTCACTAGTTTGTCTCTGTAGATTTCTCTAATCCAAGCTTGTCCAACCACGGCCTGCAGGCTGCATGCGGCCTGTGAAGGCTTTGAATGTGGCCCAATACAAATTCGTAAACTTTCTTAAAACATTGGCCGGGCATGGTGGCTCACGCCTGTAATCCCAGCACTTGGGGAGGCCTAGGCGGGTGGATCACCTGAGGTCAGGAGTTCGAGACCAGCCTGGCCAACATGGTGAAACCCCGTCTCTACTAAAAATACAAAAATTAGCTGGGCGTGGTGGCACGCGCCTATAATCCCAGCTACTCGGGAGGCTGAGGCAGGAGAATCGCTTGAACCCAGGCGGCAGAGGTTGCAGTGAGCCAAGATGGTGCCACTGCACTCCAGCCTGGGTGACAGAGTGAGACTCCATCTCAAAACAAACAAAAAATTAATGAGATTTTCTTTTTTTGCAATTTTTTTAAAGCTTAGCAGCTATTACTAGTATTAGTGTATTTTATGTGTGGCACAACACAATTCTTCTTCTTCCAGTGTAGCCCAGGGAAGCCAGAAGATTGGATACCACTCCTTTAATTTTTATGGATTAACAAGGTGTTAATTCCTGTATCAGTTTCACTGATGTTTCTTCTACTTGATGCAGGAACACTTGACAAGTTAGTTAAGGTAGATTGGTCCATAAATTTATAGGTTCTTTCATTCCCATGTCCTAGGCAAGTCTGAGCAGGACCTGGAAAGCTGATTAAAAGGCCAGTGAGCACAGTGAGCTTAATTGTAAATTAAATAGATATTTAACACATTGAGAAGGCACTCAGGCCTTTCAATCTTTCATTTTCATCCATGCTTGCTATTTGAATCTGATGGGCTTGAAATTGACCTTGTTCTTCTTGTAAAAATGTTGGTTATTGCTGCCTTTCTCAAGCTTGGTTTTCAGTGTGGATTTCTGCAGATAATATTTGCACCTAAAAGTACAAAGTCATTAAGTGAAGGCAGTCAGGAAGGAAAGAGTACCCTGAGCCTGGAGGTCTGTTATAGCGCATGGGGTGGACCAGAGAATGAATGGGCATGGGCATGGAGGTGGTTCAGTCAGTGTGGGAAAGCCACCTGCTTGTCAGCTTTCTACTACGTTGTCCAGCAGAACACACTGAAGCTTGGGACCTGCAACTGGTGTGGAGATGATTGCATTTAGGAGGCTGATGTAGATTTTTTCCCTCTTAAGTGTATGCTCACTGCTTTTTGGTGAAGTCTTGATCCGAGACATACACAGCTTGATCTGTGAGGATTTTAACATCGAGATGGTTCTGTTATTTGAGTTAGGCATGGCTGGGCTACCAAGGCATTACTTTTCAGTCCAAACATTTGGTCATTTCAATGTATTGTTAGTGAGGCTTTTGTGATTTGTTAGAACACAGAGTTTGGGATTTTGTCTGTTTTTTGCGTATATGAATGACACTTTATACTGTTGTTGATATTGCTGGTTAGTATGTGCCTTCATTTACCTATTGTGAGTAAGAAACTTCCTCAGATTAAATTATAGTGAAGTCACTTGGTTCTGTTTCTCTGACTCTTAAGAGCATGAGATCACTTTATACTCAAACTCAGGGTGTTTGGTAAGGGACCTACCATTCTGAGCGTTTAGAGCCTAGATGAGGTCCTGGTCCAATCACCAAGTGAAACTTTTAAGAACATGCTATTCTTAACGTTCAGGAATTCAACCCTGGGAGCCTTCTCTAAATCTTAATGAGATTTTTATGAGAATTCATTTAGTGAACGTAACAATCAGGGAATCCAGCTATTAACTTTGAGGAGGGTCGTGCCTTTTAGTGGTTAGAGAGGCAAGCTGTAGCCTCCCTGCTCAGCGAAGGGGAATTGAGGAAGAGCATTCTAGTGGTCCCTTGCAATCCTCCCCTCACTTTCCAGGCTCCCTAGTAAGACCGGAAGAAGTCCCTGAGTAAACAGCATTTTGTGAGTTTGAGGGACTATGTAAAAATGTAAGTGAACATACAGTGGTTTTGCTTGGATAACTGTTTTAAATATCCTGTTGGCTGTTGAAACTTCTGTGACAGTGAAGCTTTTTGTCTTTATTTTTCAATCGGAAGATCTTTCTTCCCCACTTGAAAAGATTGAGTCTGGGGTCAATCCCTGACCCCGCTTCCTTCCTAAATCTCTTAGTGTATAGCATACGGCTGGGCATATTGTAATCGCGGGCACGGGATTGTACTCATAGAGCTATGCATGACACCTAGGACTTTAGCTGGCTTATATATTTTCGATGACAACTTTTAATTTTATTCTCATTTATTCCATTTCTGTTTCAGTGTCCTGGGTCATGAAACTTAATCCACAGCAAGCTCCCTTATATGTGAGTAAATCATGAGATTTCTTATTTTGTATTTATCTGTTCTGTTTACTTGTTATAATAAGCCACACTCTCACGTGATAGATTCTCAAGGAAAATTTTAACCATATATGCATGAATATATTGGTGTAAGACACTTCAGAAATTGAGTTTGATTTAGTGAATACTAAATGGCTAATCTGTGCATGGAACTGAAAACAAATAATACCTGTAAGACTCGAGAGTTAATTTAGTCAGGGCGATAGTATGCACGCATGAAACAAATTGTCCTGCCAAACAGTACTGTAGCTTCTTGTTTTTTACCTGCAGTTCATTTCTGTAAAAGTAGTGTGGAGATCCTCCTCCTGCCACTGTGATTTACCTTACGTTGCAACTAGGTGGCACTATGTCATTGGCAAGAGTGCTGTTTTCTTTAGGACTCATCTCCCTAAAGTGAGGGACTTTGAAGATAAAATTGATAAATGATTGAATCAAGGCTGGAAAAGGTAGGCGGTAGGCGACTATTGTTTATTATTCTAAGAGTGAATTAATTGAATTTGGGTGGTGAAAAGTGCACATTTGATGAGAAGCCAGCTTAGGGTTGTGGATGGTTAGAGCTATGAGAGGCCAGTAGATGCTGGGTTGCTATGCTCTGGAGAGGGTGAGAAAATATATTTGTAATAGGACTCAATTCCAGCCTTGAAGAATATGGATCATTTAGTTGGACAAAACGTCCCCCAAATTAGTTGAAGACAAAAGGCAAATGGTCAGGAATGGGAGGCAGTAAACAGTGTTGGATGAATAGTGGGGGGATGGTCAGTGGAAACTCTGGCCCACCCAAGTTTGTGTCAGGTAATAATGGGAAATAAGCCTGAAAAGATGGATAAAGCTCAATTGTGAAGGAAGACAAAGGTGTGAGGATTTTGTTTTGTGACCACCAAGGAGCCATTGATGGTGTTTATTTTAAGGATGCTTTTCCTTTTATGCATTTATACATAAATACATAAATGTACTTAACCATTCTGTATTAATAATAGTCATTTACCTTTCCAACATAAAATGTTTATGTAACTTCTGCATAGCTGATTTTTATGTTAAATGTAACATGTAAAGAAATATGTGTGTTTTTAGAAGATGTCTTATGTGCACATTTTCTTTCTAGATTACTTGGAGATAATTTATGTTTACCAGTGGTTTTGCATGTGAACTGAGTACCTTGGGGGTTTTTTTTTTTTTTTTTGAGAAAACTGGTCTCACTCTGTCATCCTTGTTGGAGTGCGGTGGAGTGATCATAGCTCGCTGCAGCCTTGAAGTCCTGGGCTCAAGCAGTCCTGCTTCAGCCTCCTGAGTAACTGGGAGTACAGGCGCATGCCACTATGCCGAGCTAAATTCTCCCTTTTAAAGTGTGTGATTGTTTGGTTTTTCGTGTGTATACAGTTTTGCAATTGCCATTGTCTGACCAGAACATTTTCATCAGCCCCCAAAAAAGGTGCCATACCCATTAGCAGTCACTCACCATTCCCTGCTCCTCTCAGCCTGTGGCAACCACTTACATACTTCCTGTCTTTATTGATATACCTATTCTGGAAAGTTCATATATATATATATATATATATATATATATATATATATATATATGTAAAAGTTCATGTATATATAAAATCATGCAATACATGGCCTTTTGTGACTGGCTTCTTTAATTTAGCATAATGTTTTCAAGATTCACTCATGTTAGAACATGGATCAGTACCTTGTTCTTTGTATTAATGAATGACAGTCCAATGGCTGGATATATCACATCTTACTTATCCATTCACCAGTTGATGGGCAGTTGAGTTGTTTCCACTTTTGGTCTATTATGCATAATGCTGCTGTGAACAGCAAGTTCTGGTGAAGACATATGTTTTCATTTCTCTTGGGTATATACTTAAGAGTAGAATTGCTTGGGTGTATGATAACTGTGTTTAACATTTTGAGAAACTGGAAAACTGTTTTCACAGTGGGTGCACCATTTTACGTTCCTACCAGCAGTGTATAAGGACTTCAGTGTTTCCATGTGCTTGCCAACACAAGTTATCTGACTTTCTGATTTATAGCCACCCTAATGGGCATGAAGTGATACCTCATTGTGGTTTTGATTGCATTTCCCAAATGGCAAATGATTTTGAGCATCTTTTTATGTGCTTATTGGCCATTTTTCTATGTCTTTGGAGAAATGCCTATTCATATCCTTTGCCCATTTTTAAATTGGGTTGTCTTATTGAATTGTAAGGTTCTTTGTATATTCCGACTACAGGTCCCTTATCAGATACATGATTTGCAAAAATTATCTCTCGTTCTGTGGGTTGTCATTTCACTTTCTTGATGCTATCCTTTCAAGCAAAATTTTCAGTTTTGATAATGTTCTGTTGTTGATTGTTTTTTTTGGCATCATATCTAAGAACAATTCTTTGCCTAACCCAGAGTCACAGAGATTTACTCCTGTGTTTTCATCTAGGAATTTTATAGGTTTAGCTCTTACGTTTAGGTATGTAATATGAGAGTTCATTTTTGTGTATTTTGTAAGGGAAGAATCCAACTTTTTTCTTTGGCATGTGGATCTCTAGTTGTTCCAGCAGCATTTGTTGAAAAGACCATTCTTTCCCTGATTGAATTGTCTTGGGCATCCTTGTTGAAATTGATCATAAATATGAGGAATTTTTTCTGGACTCTGAATTCGATTCCTTTCATTTAGGTTGTCTTTGATTTCTTTCAACAGTGTTTTGTGGTGTTCATTGTATAAACTTGGTACTTTCTTGAAATTTGTTGCTTATGATTTTATTCGTTTTGATGCGATTGTTAATTTTGTTATCTTAATTGTTCAGTTTTTTATTGTTCATTGATTATATATAGAAATACTATTGATTTTCGCATGCTGATCTCTGAAACTGTAGCCGTGTTTCAGAGGTCAGTTATAGACTATAATCTGGCTTGTTTGTTTGGCAACAGCTCTTAAGTGGATGTCTTAGGATTTTCTATGTACAGGATTAAGTAATTGGAGATCGTTTTCTTCCTTTCCAACCTGGATGCCTTTTATTTCTTTTTCTTTCCTAGTCGCCCTGAGAAGCATCTCTGGTACAACATTGAATAGAAGTGGTGAGTGCAAACATCCTTGTCTTGCTACTGATCTTAAAGAGAAAGCATCCAAGCTTTCACCATTAAGTATGATGATGTTAGGTGTGGGTTTTTCACAGGTACCTTTTGTTAGATGAGGATGTTCCTTTCTATTCCTAGTTTGACTATTTTTATGATGAAAACATGTTGGATTTTGTCAGGTGATCTTTCTGTGTTGAGATGGCCACGTGGGTTTTCTTCCTTTCATTAATGTGATATATTACATTGACTGAATTAAATAGTTTTTATTTATTTAAAGAGATGGGGCCTTGCTCTGTCACCCAGGCTGGAGTGCAGTGACATGATCATAGCTCACAGCATCGTGGAACTCCTGGGATCAAGGGATCATCCCACCTCAGCCTCCTGAGTAGCTAGGACTACAGGTGTGCACCACCATGCCTGGCTATTCATTTATGTATTGGGACAATGTCTTGCTGTGTCACCCAGGCTGGAGTGCAGTGGCGCAACCATGACTCACTGTAGCTGCGATCAGGCTCAAATGATCTTCCCACCTCAGCCTCCTGAGTAGCTGGAACCACAGGCATGTGCATCCATGCCCAGCTATTTTTTTTTATTTTTTGTAGAGACGAGATCTGACTATGCTGCCCAGGCTGGGCTCAAGTGATCCTTCCACCTCGGCCTCCCAAAGTGCTGGGATTACAGTATGAGTCATCCTGCCCGGCCTGTTTTTATTTTTAGAGATAAGGTCTTGCTATGTTGCCTGGCTACCTTGGTTGAATTTTTAATGTTAAGCCAACCTGGCATTCCTGAGATAAGTATCATTTGATAATGCTGCACAATCTTTTTTATATGTTGTTGGATTTGTTTGGAAGTATTTTGAGGACTTTTGTGTCTATACATAGAGATATTTTCTATAGTTTTCTTGTGATGTCTTTGTCTGGTTTTGAGTATTAAAGGTTTTTGGTTAGGGAACTGTTGTAAATAAGTAGTTGTGTTATGCAGAAGGATGGCTCCCCCAAATTTATTCACTTCTTAATCCCTAGAACCTATGAATATTTACCTTACATGGCAAAAGGAACTTTTCATACTTGATGAAGTTAAGGATCTTAAGATGGGAGGTTATTCTGAAATACTGAGTGTCCCATTGTAATTACAGGGGTTCTCATGAGTGAGAGGAAGTATCAGGAGAGTCAGTGGTCAGAGTCAGAGATTTGAAGATGCTACACTGCTGGCTTAGAACATGGAGGAAGGAGCCCATGAGCCACGGAATGCAGCTCTAGAAGCTGGAAATAGCAAAAGAACACTTTCTCCACATGGAGACTCTAGAAGGAACACAGCCCTGCTGGCACCTTGATTTTTAAACAAGTGAAAGTCATTTTGGACTTCTGACTTCCAGAAATGATAATATGGGGCCGGGTGCGGTGGCTCACACCTGTAATCCCAGCACTTTGGGAGGCCGAGGCGGGTGGATCACGAGGTCAGGAGATCGAGACCATCCTGGCTAAAATGGTGAAACCCCGTCTCTACTAAAAATACAAAAAATTAGCCGGACGTGGTGGCGGGCGCCTGTAGTCCCAGCTACTCTGGAGGCTGAGGCAGGAGAATGGCGTGAACCCGGGAGGCGGAGCTTGCAGTGAGCCGAGATTGCGCCACTGCACTCCAGCCTGGGTGACAGAGCGAGACTCTGTCTCAAAAAAAAAAAAAAAAAAAAAAAAAAAAACAGAAATGATAATATGATAATAAATTTGTGTTGTCTTAAGCCACTGAGTTTGTGATAATTTGTTGTTAACAGCAATAGGAAATAATGGAGTAGTAGTTTGGGGAAATTAGTGATAAAGGATAATTGGGAAGGAGAGGATAAATGCAGTTAGATCAGTTTGCCTTCCCTGTATGTTTCACTGTGTGTGTTTTGTAACATTTTAGTTTTTCCTAAAACCAAAGGATTGATTGACCTTCAAAAGGCAGCTACTTTTTGATATTAGTCTGTAACCTTTTATCAAATCAATATTTTCCCCAAATAGGGTTGACAAGAAGCATTCTAAATAATCTCCTAATAAGTTGTTTTGACTTCGGATATTGAAATTGCAGGCCCATCTCCCACCCATCTCTGTTTTCTCACCGTTTTTGTATGTTTTATAGTAAGTCTTACATTGAAGTGTATGTGTCTGTCTGTCACTCCCTCCTTCCCCCACCCCCTCCCTCTCCTTCTCCACTCTGTGTGTGTGTGTGTGTGTGTGTGTGTGTGTGTGTGTGTGTGTCATTACAAAGAAGTTGTAAAGGCCTTTTAATGATGTGATTTCCCCTCCTTTTAAAAAATAAAATATGTTAAGCCTAAGTATTAACATCTTAGAGGGCAGGTAGATGGAGACTTTGGCTTTCTACTTTATCTATCTTTGAATCTCTTAAATGTTTACAGTGAGCATGTGATTTGTATAATACATAGTAATTTTTGATGAAAACATTCTGAAGGCCGAAAAGAATGTCCTGTCTTTTGAAAATAAACCCATCTTTGTGCTAATTAACACTGGAGGCCAGCCAAGGCTTTATAATAAAATATTGCATTCCAAACAACTATGAAAGTAGCTAGTTGAAGAATATAATTTGCTTTGAAACGTAGCTTGAAATGGAAATATATTTCTAATAATGAAAGGTGTTGCTTTAGTAATAAATGAAAATAAAATATCCCATTATTATCCCTTCATAGAAAACAAATACAACCCTAAATGACATTTTAATTAACCAGTGATTTTCCTCTAAAGCTGAGATTTGTTTTTTTAAGACGTAGGTAGGATTGGCAAATAGTGTACAGAAATCTGGACATCCTTTGAAAGTAATTGTTGGGGTGGGATGGGGGCATAGAGTACTGTTTTATTCTGTTCATTTTTATTAAAGAAAACTGTGAATTTAGACCAAGCAGTGATTTCAGAATGGAAGATGGAACAGGGTGTTTAATGGGTTTTGTATACTATTTTTGTAAAAGGCTTTGGTGCAGAATCTTTCATAAAATGAAATCTTTTTTCAGCATATCTGTTACTTACTTTTAGAATTCACAGCAAGAGTTCTTGTTTGAAGAACTACAAACCTTTATTGACTCCAGATTTGACTTAACTCTTTTATATTTTCCTTTTCTTTCTCAGTGATAAGGGAAGGTATTTTATAAAGTAGATTTTTCGTTAAAAAAGAAAAAAAGACTACATTTACCTGGTCAGAAGTTCTTTTGGGTTTAAGGAAAAAAATTGCAGCCCAGGTTGCAACAAATGGTCTGACAGTTATAATATGTTACATCTTTCTTTTTTTGTTGTTTTGAGGCAGAGTCTCACTCTTTTGTCCAGGCTGAAGTGCAGTGGCACAATCACAGCTTAGTGCAGCCTTGACCTCCCAGGCTCAAGTGATCCTTCTACCTCAGCCTCACAAGTAGCACTCACCTTCATGGTGGCTAATTTTTTTTTTTTTTTTTTGGAGAGACGATGTCTCCCTATGTTTCCCAGGCTGGTCTCGAACTCCTGGGCTAAGTGATCCTTCTGCCTCCACTTCACAAAGTGTTGGGATTACAGGTGTGAGCCACCATGCCGGCCTCAACAAAAGTTGAACTAGGTACTGTAGCCAGCCTCAACAATGATAAACTTTTGGCTAATCTTATTTCATTTATACTCCACTTTGGATTCTTTTGACGCAGATTGCA
Organism: Symphalangus syndactylus; assembly: GCF_028878055.3. Classification (NCBI taxonomy): domain Eukaryota; kingdom Metazoa; phylum Chordata; class Mammalia; order Primates; family Hylobatidae; genus Symphalangus; species Symphalangus syndactylus. The sequence continues at coordinate 23,496,306 of NC_072427.2, read as the reverse complement.
GACAGATCACTTCATCTGTAAATATTTCTGTTTGTATCTCTTGAAGGTAAAGACTATTTTAACCATGGATGAGTGTTTTGATCAAATCAACATGGCTTGTTCATGTCAATACCATTTGCTCAGAGGGGAAAGATCAAGGGAAAAATGGGGTTGGATTTCAAATGCCAGGACCTGTCTACTGGGTTTGTGATTTGTTATTCTCTAAAGTTGTAACTCTTAAAACAAAGAAAGGAGTGAGTTTGGCCTATTCATTAACTTTTCCTCTTCAGACAGTTCAAATGTTTATTGAGTTCTTCTACAAGCCAGGCCCTGCCTTCTTCATGCTTACCAAGAAGCATTTTTATGCGGTTTCTCTAATGTTTGGGTGAATGGTACCTCACTAAGTTGTTTTTCACACATGTGCGTGCTAGTTCCTGAAGAGTCCTGTCCAGGTGCTCTGCCTGCTTTTCCTTTCAGGCTTCTATATCAGCTGCTGTTTCCCTACAGAATGTGCCCCTGACCTCCACCCCTTAACCCTACCCAATTTGTCTTTACATGTCTGACCATCCATGAAGGCTCTTCTGGGTCATGTTCAGTTCATGTTGATATTTCCCCTTCCTCCCCTCTTTAGTCCTTACTATTTTTGCTTTGGTCATGTTTTCTTATGCTGTATTCTGTAAGCGTGTTTAATTTTTTTATGGTGGCAGGGGAAAATATTTTCTAATTATGCTTTGTGGTTTTTTCTTCCACTCAATAAATGCTTGGTAAATATTTGTTTTATTGAGTATATGACACTATTCTAGCTATATTGTGCTTGAACAAAAATCTTAACTGCCTTGTAAGTTAACTGCTAAGAATTTGTCAAAAGTGCAGAGATAACGTCAAGAACTTGTCATGGATAGTACAAAAAGGTCTGTAAGGGCTTGATGGAAGTCTGTAAATTGACTTCCTATGAAAGAGAGTGTAAGAAGTGAAAAAAAAAGCAGAACAGAGTAGATGTTTTACTCTGTTTGCCAAGGGATTTGTACTATTTTTTTCCTGTTTTATAAATTTGTCCTAATCTTAAATAATGAAGGGAAAAGAGCACTCTTTTTCAACCTCAAGGAATCCTTTTTATACTTCTTTTCTGTGAAGCCATGTTATGAAAGATTGTTATAGAAACTTAAGTATAGTTTTTCCATCTTCAGTAACAGACCTGATTGCCATCTAGTTACTGGTTCTGATCACACCAAAATGCAAAGCAGCTTGTTCTAATAACTTGTGCAGGCCTATTGGGAGCTAGTATATGGCTTTGAGTCCTTTCGAAATATTTAACATAATTTGGCAATTCCATTACTCCTTTTATGGACTTCTTGGCATCTGTGAACTCTTGGTAGGGAATCACTGTTTTAGAATGAAAAATGTCTCCCAGGAAGTAAATTAGCTGGTAAACAAATGAAACTTCATTTTTTATATGACTTGTAGAGCATAAATTATTACTCTTTCTGCATAAGTGGCTGCTTTCTAGGCTGCTTTTAGCGAGATTGTTAGAAACAAATGATTGGTGCTGTGAGGAAGAACCAGCAATCAGGCAAAAAAGTTTTCTCAGCAAGACAATTTGCTTCTGCAGGTATGCTGCTTGCATTAGTCATGATTGCAAGAGCACACCAAACGGGGTGGAGCAGGGGTTCTTATCCCTAACGCAGCCCCTACCTCTGTGTCATTCCAACATGGGCTGGGGTAGGACTGCACAATCTTTGCTAACCCAGTTGGCTATTGTGAATATTTTCTCTAATAAGGAAGGGAGGGGGAATGTGAGTTACAGGTTGGGACTGGTAGGAAGAGTTGTTTACAAGGCAGGTTACTACGCAGGTAACTAAGCTGGTAAGTAGGGTCGAGAAGGTACAGGGAAATTGTTCTTAGGAACAAAGAACAAGGAAGTTGAACAAGTTAAACCTTTGAAGAGGAACTTACTGTACCTAATAAGTTTTTTTGATTGGCTAATTAAATGTCTGTTCATTATTGCCAAAAAGTGCCTGCCCCAACAAGATGATACCAAATTTTAGAAAATGTTGGAGCTCTCTCTGAATCTAGGAGGAAGTGAGTAGTTTAGCTTTTATTTAGTAGTTAGGACCTTAAGTAAATCACTTTTTTTACTGTGTTTCTGTATAAAATAGGTATTATTTTTTGCCCTGCAAGAGACCATATAGAGGAAAGCTCTTTGGCAATGATACTGTGCCCTATGAATAAAAAAGTAATGGTGTCATTTGTGACTGAATAACAGTTTATTTTGAGAATGCTTTATAACAGCTTTTCATGGGAAATAAAGCAATGCTGTTAACTTCATCTTGCATTTTTCTCATTTTTATTATGATTAAAAAGTAGTCAACTTGTACAAAGGAAAGAAACCAACCTTGACTCAGGAGCCTAGGACTTTTTCTTTGGTTTGCCCTCCTGGGACAGATTACCTTTCCAAACTGAATTTGTGGAGGAGCATTGGGAAATATCAGAACTGTCATATTAAGCACCTAAGTGGTACTTTTAATAGAGGAGTTATTCAGAAATTATATTAGGCAGATAGAGAGGGTAAGGAGTCCTCAGTAAGGCTTTCCCTTTTAATAGAAACAACTCCAGAAACATTTCTTTCTCTTTTCTTTTTATCTTTTTTTTTTGGAGACCGAGTCTCACTCTGTTGCCCAGGCTGGAGTGCAGTGGTGCGATCTCAGCCCACTGCAGCCTCTGCCTCCCAGGTTCAAGTGAATCTCCTGCCTCAGCCTCCTGAGTAGCTGGGACTACAGGCTGCCAAGCTTTGATATGCAAATACCAGCGCTTAGAAACTGTGTCCATTCAACATGGAGATTCCCACCCTCTTCTTCTAGTCACCACCTCAAGGTGACACCTCCAGATGGCCCCACTTGTGCGGGACAACATGGTGACCTACGTTTGCATATTAAAAGGCTAGGATGGGAGGGCCACGTTTTTCTTGGGGTACATGAATGACATGCCTGGTCAAACCAATGCCCTGGGCCCTGTGCAAATCAGACACCACCTCCTCCAGCCTCCCAATATAACCGAGTACTATTCTGCCACACACGGGGCTTTTTCTCTGTTCGGAGCCCCCCTTTTTCTGTACAGCGAGGAGCCTTTCTTCTTTCTTGCCTATTAAACGTTCTGCTCCTTAAAACCACTCCTGTGTGTCCATGTCGTTTAACTGGCGTGAGACAAAGGATGCTGATGTTTCTCCAGTCATCAGAGCCATATCACTTTCAGTCCAGAGGAATTATTGTTTTCATTTATCTGACCAATTTATAATATAGAGTCAAATTCCTAGTGATTATCCTCCCTCATCCCCATTTTTATACCCTTCCTTGAAAGGAACAGGTATATGAAGAGGAGACAGGTTTCCCTTTTGTGAATAGTATATCCCTTAGTATCTTGATTTTTTTGGGGGGTGGGGGTTGGGGGGAGTTAAACTTACTTAGACCTGGTAAAGGGCAGTATTTGATAAATGTCAGCTAGTTTAGGGTTAGGGAATTAGTGAATGGAGATAGTCACTGCCAAATGTAAAGCATGACTGGAGAGCCACAGTGATGAAGCCGGGGTCCCTTTCTCCAGATCCTTTGTAACAGTGTTATGTGATCTCTTCTAGAAGATCATTCTGAAAGATAATGCCAACTCGGAACCTGGGAAACCATCCAGTGGGTTTCTGCGGCTTAGGTGGTTCAAATCCTCATCAGCACCTTTGTTTTCTCTGCCTCAGTTTGCTTACAATGATGTTCTCAGTAGCTGTAATTGCTGTCTGTCTTTGAATACATAAGCATTTTTTTTTTAGCTCACAGGGGTATGTATGCATTTTTTTTTTACCAAGTGTTAGAACTTTGACTCTGCTTTTGTGGGCTCTGGGTTAGCAACTTGGTTGTTTAGTTGTAAAATGATTAGCAGGGAAAACCGTGTGTGTGTGTGTGTGTGTGTGTGTGTGTGTGTAAAGTTTCGTTTGTTGTCAGGGCACTTAGAATTTTATATGGAAATTCTGTCAGTTTACTTGATTCTGCACCCCACATTTATTGAACAGCAAAGTGTGAAGGTAATGTGTCCCATAACCAGCCTTCAGAAGAATTACAGCTGCTGTATCTCTGAACTTTCAAGAAGAAGTTTGTGCATCAATTTTCAAAAAATTATGAAATCTCTGAAGATGGCTGTGTTCTACATTTGGAAAGATACAAAAACTGAACCTTCTAGCAGGCAGTTTTGCTTGCTGGTGCTTGAGAAAGAGCCACACATTGGTCTCAGTGGATTTATGGAGAAAAATAGGTACAGAAAGTTATTTCTAAATAAGACCAAAAAATCCTCTTCTTAAGCAGTGACAGGTAAAGAGGTTGTCTTGGCTAATCTTGAGTTGTGTTGCCATTGATTGAGAGTTTTATGGTGGGGATGGTAGTGGTGATAAACTTGTTTGAAATTTGTCCGCCTATAGTAACCTTTGTGGTAGCTGTCACAGACAACTTCATCCTCACAGGCCCTAAAATTACTATAAAACTAATAGAATGGAGGAGAAACAAAGGACCTGAATAATTAGATGCTTAGATAATTGTTCTGTGTTTTCATAACCGGTGAAAAAGTGCAGTGTTAGAAGTACTTAAACATTCCATGTAAGGAACACTGCCTGAATTTATATTGTGATTTTAGAGCATCATTCACTGTTTAAAAACAGGTATATTGTGGGTCATATTTTAAAGACAAATAGAAAACTTATCTTTTCAAGATGGATATAAAGCTTAACCTTATCAAAATTACAAAATGTAAAGCATATGATTGAAAAATATTAATGCATAGGTTTAAATATTGGTCATCATTTTAGATGTCTTTCAAAATAGGTTGTCTCTTAAATATTAAACTGAACAAACATTGAACATGTTGTAGAGTTTGTGCTCAAGGTTAAGTTTCCTGGGGTGATGGATATTTTATAATATGGATAACAAAAAGTTCTTATTTTAAGAAATTTAGAAAATTTTTAGGCAAAACTAAAAAATAATACCGATAATTCTATCACTCAGAATGTACCACTATCAGAATTTTGTATCTTTCAGTCATCTGCTCATCTCTTTTCTCCTTTGCTTGTATGTGTTCCCTCTCCCTTAAAAAATCAGATTTTTTTTTGTAATCTGCATGTTCACTCAACAATATTGTAGATCTGTGTCATAAGTTACTCCTCTACAGTGCCTTCAGTTATTGTGTGCTTTGTGTTGGATGACTGTACCATCTAGTCTTTCGTGTTTCCGGGTACTGACTACATAGGGGTGAGAGAGAGAGAGAGTGTGTGTGTGTGTGTGTGTGTGTGTGTGTGTATTTTTTTTCTACCTTAACTAATGTTTTGGACATAACAGATAGAGCTAAATCCTTGAAATCTTCCAAGTGGTGGCTTTCAGTTATTGCTGAACTGGTTTTTAGAGATGGAACAAATTATATTGTATGGAAACTTTTTTTTTTTTTTGAGACAAAGTCTCACCTTGTCGCCCAGGCTGGAGGGCAATGGCATGATCTTGGCTCACTACAACCTCCGCCTCCCAGGTTCAAATGATTCTCTTGCCTAAGCCTCCCGAGTAGTTGGGATTACAGGTGCCTGCCACCATGCCCAGCTAATTTTTGTGTTTTTACTAGAGATGGGGTTTCATCATGTTGGCCAGGCTTGTCTCGAACTCCTGACCTCGGGTGATCCACTCACCTTGGCCTCCCAAAGTACTGGGATTACAGGCATGAGCCACCATACCCAGCCTTTTTTTCTTCTGGGTACCAGCTTTTATTTATCAGATTGGTAAAAATGTTAGAAAGTGTGCAATGAAATGGGCATTCTCACAGTCGTGGCAGAAAGTATAATTATCTTTGACTTTCTAGAAAGCAGTCTGGCATTCTAGAAACTTGCCTAATCTCTTCCCATTTAGGCAAGATGAATTCTGACTACCCCTAGGTGGCCAACCTTGTCCCTGTGATTCCATGTCTCCCAAAAGGAGAGGTCTAGTCTCAGTGAAAACCCAGATTTTCTTGGCTTAGCCCACCTGACAGCTAATCACTGGAAATGGGGTGGGCCGGTAGAGTCCTTTGGTCAGGTTTGTGTCAAGAGCGGGATGTGGAAAGATGGGAGAAAGATAGCAAAACTGGCCTCAATGGAACTATGTAACTTAACATAGAATGGCAAAGGAATATTCTATTCTAGGGAAGGAAGAAAGTGGAGGGGAAGGCAGCAGTTCTCAAAGTTTTGGGGTTAGGATTCCTTTACACTCTTAAAAGTATATTGAGGGCCCAAGGAGCTTTTCTGTATATAGGTTATATCTATTGGTATTTATCATTAGAAATTAAATCAGAAATACTTAAAATATTCCTTAAAAGCTCACCAAATATTGTTATAAATGCTTTTATGAAAAGAAAATTTCTAAACCCAAAGTAGTACAATCTTACATCTTTTGCAAATTTCTTTGATGTTTGATATGTCATTTGCACCTGCATTCAATTTATTGTGTGATATTTGCTTGAAAAAATGTGAACAAAGGACAGTCTCATACAGATAGCCATTTTAGATCATTATGGATTTTTATTTTTTTTATTTTTTTGAGATGGGGTCTTTCTCTGTCTCCCAGGCTGGAATGCAGTGCTATGATCACAGCTCACTGGAGCCTCATTCTCTGGGGAATCAGGTGCTCCTCCCACCCCAGCCTCCAGAGTAGCTGGGACTACAGGTGTGTACTACCCCACCTAGCTAATTTTTTGTATTTTTTGTAGAGACAAGGTTTTGCCATAGGTATTCAAATAGAAAGTTTTGTTTTTGTTTTAGTATATAAAGAAATATAACTTTCCATGTTGGAAAAACTTTAAAAACCTTTTTTTAATTATAAAACTCATAAGCAACCATTGTTGAGAAAATTAGTAAAGTACAGAAAAGAGAAAAGAAAAAAATTAAAGTCTCCCATAATTTCTCTAATATAACCACTATGACAGTTGACATGATGGCCATTTTCTACCAGTGTATATTTTTTCTTTGCCAGTAAAATGCATAACCCTTACACGTGTGTTTAAATAGTTGAGGTCGTATTCTCTATAGTTTAATATTCTTTTTTTTTTTTTTTTTGAGACAGAGTCTCACTCTGTCACCCAGGCTGGAGTGCAGTGGCGTGATCTCAGCTCACTGCAAGCTCCACCTCCTGGGTTCACACCATTCTCCTGCCTCAGCCTTCCCAGTAGCTGGGACTACAGGCGCCCGCCACCATGCCCGAATAACTTTCTGTATTTTTTAGTAGAGGTGGGGTTTCACCATGTTAGCCAGGATGGTCTCGATCTCCTGACCTCGTGATCTGCCCACCCTGGCCTTCCAAAATGCTGGGATTACAGGTGTGAGCCACTGCGCCTGGCCATTTTATATTCTTTTAAAAAGTATTTACTGTATTTTCCCATGATGTCATAGTCTTTATAGAAAAATAACAATCATTATTTTCAGTGGACATGATTGTTTACCTAAAAATAGCCAAAGAACCTACTGAAAAAAACAATTTTTAAGATTACTGGTTAAAAGTTCTTTTATATAAAAATCAATAGCCTTCCCTAATGTTAGCTATAATCACATAGAAGATATAGTGATGAAGTATTTTTTCAGGTATTTCAGCAAAAATTAAATACCTAGGAATAAACTTAGATGTGCAGGACTTTTATCAAGGACATGACAAAATTTTGCTGAGAGGAATGAAAGATTTGCATTCTATGTTCCTGGATGAGCAGATTTCATGTTATAAATATGTTATCACCATGTCTTCATATTAATTTATAAATGTAATTTCTGCTGGGCACGGTGGCTCATACGTGTTATCCGAACAGTTTGGGAAGCGGAGGCGGGTAGATGACAATTAACTGGGTGTCTGTGGCACACACTTGTAGTTCCAACTACTCCTGAGGCTAAGGCGGGAGGATCCCTTGAGCCTGGGAGGCAGAGGTTGCAGTGAGCCGAGATCGTGCCTCTGAACTCCAGCCTAGGTGACAGAGTAAGACCCTGTCTCAAAAAAAAAAAAAAAAAAAAAAAGAAAAGAAAAAAAAGCGTGTGTATATATACACATTTTATATTTTATATATATGTTTATATATATAAATTGTGTATGTATGTGTATATATACAAATTTCAGTAATGCCAGCAGATTTATTTTTGGCACTTGACAAAATGACTCTAAAATTTTAGAAGAGTAAATAATAAAAAATAATAAAGTATAGACTCTTTCAACCAGATATTAAATAAAATATTGTGGACTAGCCCTGGGTCAGACAGATAAAGGCAATGGAAGTTTAAAACCAGAGTCATGCAGATGAGAATTTAGTATAAGGAAAAGGTGGTATTTTAACTTAATACTGAACAGATAAATTATTCTATAAATAGTTTTAGGAGAACTGGCCATTTGAGGAAGTTTGAGTCTTAACTTCAGTTTTCGTCAAAATAAGTTGTAGTTGGTTTAAACACATCTATTCTTAAAAATTAGAGCAGAAGAACATTGGTCTGAAGATATTTTAAGAGTTAAGGCTGAGGCTGGGCACAGTGATTCACACTTGTAATCCCAGCAGTTTCAAGGCCAAGGTGGGAGGATTGCTTGAGCCCAGGAGTTTGAGATCAGCCTGGGCAACATAGCAAGACTCTCTCTCTCTCTCTCTCTCTCTAGATATAGATATACATATAAATACACATATACAGATACAAAAAAAGAGTTAAGTTTTGTATGGAGAGCCATGAAGATAAGAGGTAAAAATTAAAGGCTTGATGGACACATGTTTACATCTCCAGCAAGGGGATTGATGGAAAGAATGATAGACGTAGCTCCATTACTGCTACCTCCTTTTAGGAAGTTGCTTCTGAATATCTAAAGATAACAGTTTTATAATAGCAGAAATGAGGTTTTTTTCAGTGTCTAGAACATTACGTAACATGCATACATAAACATGTTCAAAAGTTAAATGAAGCAGGATATAAAATTGGGCCTAGTGTTTAAAAAAGTAAGTATATTTACATGAAGGAGAAAACAACTCACCTCCCACTCTTACAGCCTCTGCCAGTTTATCATAGCCTAGTTTCTTGAGAGAATAAGCTACATGTGTTCACCTTTTTTCACTGAGCTCATTATAATCTTGGTTCTGCCTTCATCGTGTGCTAAAATTTATCTCCTAGTTGCCAAATCCAGTGACTTCCCTCTTAGTCCCCAAATTGACTCCTCTGTAGTATTTTGATATTGTTGATTGTTCCCTTCTTGAAACATTCCTCCGTTCTTAATGTCCACCCGTAAAGAGTTGGTTAAATAAAAATTATAGTGTACAGTTTTATAATAGAATATTCTGTTGTAGACCAAAAAAAATGCAGCCAGTCTTTCCATAAGAGCATGTGCAAACTTCTAAGATATATTAAGTAAAAAAGTAAGGCATAAAATATTGTATATAATCTGACCCCTTTAGTATACAGTGTAAAAAAATCTATGTCTGTGCTAGTTTATACTTGCTTTTTTCTCCCCTGGTGGATACAGGAAACTGTGAATAGTAGAACACAATTAAAAAAGACTGTGTGGCTTCTGTGCCAGGACCTGTGGTAATTGGGTATAAAAGACAAAAAAGGCATGTCCCTGTCCTCTGGGAAGGGACATGATAATTGAATGGGACGTTTTTCGGATTCTTATCACCCTGCCTTGGTCTCCTCCGATCTCTTCTTCCTTGGCCTACTTCTTTCTTCTCTTCTCATTCTGTGCTTTCTCTGAGTAATCTTTGACTCCTATTACTTAAGTCACGACCTGTGTTCCAGGGATTCCTAAATCCGTATGCGTCTCCAGAGTTTCAAACCCATATATCTGTCTGCATGTCATATATGTTAGGGAATCTCACTTGGTGTGACATGGGTGTTCAAAATGATATTTAAATTTTCATGTATTCACCTCCTAGCACTCTTATCAGCCACATCATGTGTTCCATCAATAATTCCCCTTGTCATTGTGAGTGGGACAAAATGAAATAATCAGACCAGTCACCCATGCCTAAACCTGGGAACTGTCTTAGCGTTCTTTTATATGCTCCTGTTCTCTGACCGCCCCGCCTCAAACTGGTGAGTTTCTAAGACCTGTCCTTCTGCATGTCTCTATTTTCCCTGTGATCTCAGTTTCTTCTTCCCATCCCTCAGATGCTTTTTGTGTGTGTGTGGTGGGGGAAGGGAGTAAAATTGAAATTCATGGAAAATGTACTACCCTGTCTTTCTTCCTTTCTTTCTTTCTCTCTCTCTCTGTCTCTTTCGTTCTTTCTTTCAATGAAGTCTCACTCTTGTCACCCAGGCTGGAGTACAATGGCACAATCTCGGCTCGCTGCAACCTCCACCTCCTGGGTTCAAGTGATTCTCCTGCCTCAACCTCCTGAGTAGCTGGGATTACAGGCATCTGCCACCATGCCCAGCTAATTTTTGTATTTTTAGTAGAGATGAGGTTTCATCATGTTGGCCAGGCTGGTCTCAAACTCCTGACCTCAGGTGATCTGCCCACCTCGGCCTCCCAAATTGCTGGGATTACAGGTGTGAGCCACCGTGCCTGGCCACTACCCTGTCTTTCTTGTTGCTTGGTATGACTCCACTACCCTGCTGCCTCTGTTCCCCTGCAACGGGATAATTTAGGAATCAGAGAGACTGAGGGGTTGAGGAGGATATATATTATTATTTAGGTGCACTGGCCCAGTCAAATTAACATCTAAAGGACTGAGCCCTGAACAGAGTCAGGTTACCTTTTAAGCATTTTGTGGGGTGGGGGGAGATCTGTGCAGGAGGAAGCATATTACAGAAGCAAGAAACAAAGACAGTTATTCAGTTGAGACATGCATTACATTATTTCTTACTTTTCAAGGAAAAACATGTTTTATGACTTGAGTTTGTCTGTCTAGTGACCTTGCAGCTGCACAGCTAGAGACACAGGGTCTTTGCAATGCCTGGGAGAGGAGGAGAGATAAGGTTCACTAGCCTCAGAAAAACAGACAGTTAATTTTTAAAGGACTCCACCTCTTTTTCTTTCTTAGGGTGAATTGGGTTTTTTGGTTTTTTTTTTTAACATACAAATGAGTTTTTGCTTACACATTGTTTTTTATTATTATTATACTTTAAGTTCTAGGGTACATGTGCATAACGTGCAGGTTTGTTACATATGTATACATGTGCCATGTTGGTGTGCTGCACCCATTAACTCATCATTTACATTAGGTATACCTCCCCCCTCCCCCCACCCCACAACAGGCCCCGGTGTGTGATGTTCCCCGTCCCATGTCCAGGTGTTTTCATTGTTCAATTCCCACCTATGAGTGAGAACGTGCGGTGTTTGGTTTTCTGTCCTTGTGATAGTTTGCTCAGAATGATGGTTTCCAGCTTCGTCCATGTCCCTACAAAGGACATGAACTCATCCTTTTTATGGCTGCATAGTATTCCATGGTGTATATGTGCCACATTTTCTTAATCCAGTCTATCATTGATGGACATTTGGGTTGGTTCCAAGTCTTTGCCTTTGTGAATAGTGCCGCAATAAACATATGTATGCATGTGTCTTTTTAGCAGCATGATTTATAATCCTTTGGGTATATACCCAGTAATGGGATGGCTGGGTCAAATGGTATTTCTAGTTCAAGATCCTTGAGGAATCGCCACACTGCCTTCCACAATGGTTGAACTAACAGTGTAAAAGTGTTCCTATTTCTCCACATCCTCTCCAGCATCTGTTGTTTCCTGACCTTTTAATGGTTGCCATTCTAACTGGTGTGAGATGGTATCTCATTGTGGTTTTGATTTGCATTTCTCTGATGGCCAGTGATGATGAGTGTTTTTTCATGTGTCTGTTGGCTGCATAAATGTCTTTTGAGAAGTGTCTGTTCATATCCTTCACCCACTTGTTGATGGGGTTGTTTGATTTTTTTCTCGTACGTTTGTTTTAAGTTCTTTGTAGATTCTGGATATTAGCCTTTTGTCAGAGGGGTAGAATGCAAAAATTTTCTCCCATTCTGTAGGTTGCCTGTTCACTCTGATGGTAGTTTCACATTCTTTAATTTCTTTTAATTCCTGTTTCACCCCAGCACTCCTGTAGCCCCTTCTGTGCCAGCGGTCAGAGTGTCCGGGTCTGTGTCCAGATCACCCTGCCTCATCTTCATTATGTACTTAGCACAAAACAGAGCACATTGGGTGCATAACGAATCCACACTGGGGATTAGCTTCGTTTTAAGCATGAGGATTTTTGGTGGATCCTAATTTATGGTTCAACCTTCCTGTTTCCACTTGCTTCATTGTTCACTTTGGGAAGGCTTATTCTTTGCTTCCTTAACCCATTCTAATCCTGTGTCTTCTTTCCTTGTCCTTTGTAAACCTGCTTCTTTCTCTTCATCTCTTTTCTTGGTCAGAGACACCCAGAAAATTGTTCCTGACCAAGTGAAGTGAGTTGCCTTATTAGATCCCATATGAGTCACCTTATACATTAAAAAACGTTTTAAACTATGAAAACCACACTTGTGCACATAGTTTACCTTGCTGATTTCCGTAAAGTAAACATGCTTCCAATACAATTTGGACTTAAACATGGAAATTTACAGTTATTCTTTGCAGTTTCCTAGTGAATTATTATTTTTTAGACAGACACTTAAGAGCCTACTAAGTATCAAGTGTTTTACAGGTTTCATTTAATCTTTACTATTCCGGGAAAGTTTTCATTTCTTTTTTTTACAGATGAGTAGACTCAAACTCAAGGAATTAGATATGATATCCAAGGTCATCTAGATTTCCAGGCTCTGTCTGCTGGATCACATTTGCTTTTGTACTTTTAACTATGACTGGAATATATAATTTTATAAGCCATGTGTAACAACACTGCCTGTGTGTGGTTTTTTTTTTCTTTTTTTGAGAGGGGGGTCGCCTCATTAATTGCAGTAATGTTCTCTTGTTTGAACCTGTAAGTTTCTAAGAAAACAAGGTAGCAATGAGAAATTGGACAATGTCTGGAACTTCCTTCCTCTGCCTTTATTGTTGTCATTCTGCTAGGTATCAGTTGTAGTGATTATACCCCAAGCCATAGTAACTTTCTTAAACTAGAGGCTCCTGAAAATATTTCAAAGAGTTCTTAAAAAAATCTGTAAGCTGCAGTTGAGCAGTAACAAACTTTTTTATTTCCTACTGGATTGATTGCAGTAGTCGTACCATTATCGATGTCTTCTAAGGGCTCTTTAACATAATGCTTATTTACTGAAATGTGTTTTGTAGCTTCATCAGCAATTGAAGTGGTTGATATGTGGACTCTGCAGATTATATAACCTTCCTAAGCACCTGGATGTTGAGATGCCAGATCAACCACTACCCATGGGTTAGGTAAAGTAAAAATTGTCTAGTGTTCAAGAGCTAAAATAAATCGTCTCAAACAAAAGTCAAACTAGGATGATTTTTTTAAATTATTCAACTTATTTAGAAGTTAGTTTTTCTGTTCCTATTGAATTGTTTTTTCTGTTTTCGATACTAAAAATAACCTTTTCATTCTTTGGAGCTGCTGGTATTTAGTATGGCAGGCAGACAATTGCCCTTTTCCCTAACACCAGCTTCTTGTTGTTAATATTCCTGGTGTCCATAAATGTTCTTGCTTCTTTCATTGCTTGTCTTTGCTCATTGACTTGCCTTCACCTAGAAATGCCATCTCCTTCAGTCTGTCTATGCTTCTTAAGGACTCGCCCAAATGTTATCTCCTGCAAGCAACAGAAATCTCCACTAGCTCACCACTACCCCTAACTTCTTCCTGGATTTACCTATTTAGGCATCAGCTATTGACTTTTTAGTATAATACATGAGAATTTAGCTCTTATACCACCCACTTTCCCTTCCTCAAATATTATCTTTAGTCATATAAGTACTCACTAATTATCATTAGGACTTTGTAAAGCCAAGTTTTGTAGAATATTTAGGATAGGATATTTCTTTTCTTGGTGTTGCTTTTTGTTTTGCAGTGTGTTCCTCATGATAGTAATTTTTAATTTAAAAAATTCTGTCGTAGCCCTTTCTGTGAGATCTCCTTCTCTTCCAAAGCCTTTGGCTCCTCTGTGCCCATTTTGGCAGGTTGTTCTTCGGGTTGGCTGTGCACACGTCATCTTGAGGTTTTTCTCATCTGCTCTCCTAGAGTAGATCCATTGTGTCCTGGATCCCATGTCATCTTTCTTGGCTTTCCCTTTGTCATTTTACCTATGTCCTCAAGTAAAACCCTAAGAAAGCATGGAGTGGTATATTTTCTGATCTCTGGCTTCTGAAAAAAGTACAATGCAGTGGTTGGGGTTTGGAGCCAGTCTGAGATAGGTTTGAATCTTGGTTCTACTACTTATTAGCTGTATGCCCTTGGGCTGATTCCATAATTGCTCTATGCATCAATTTCCATTTGCAAAATGGGGGAACCAGTAGTAGTATTAGTACCTATGTTTCTAGAGAGCTGTGAGGATTAAAGGAGTTGGTACATGTAAACCATTTAGAACAGTACCTGGTGCTTAGCACGGCTCCATCACTATTCACTTTTGTCATAGTCTGCCCTCACACTTGATTGAACGTTTGGTTGATTATGTATTTCTAGGTTGAGGATAATTTTACCTTAGAATTTCAAAGTCTGTGCTGTTGTCTTCTAACCAGTCATGGTGGTGAAGCCTCATGTCACCCTGAGTTTCACTCATTTATGCATGACTTTCTCTCTGGAAGCTTTTAGGAGTTTGTCTTTTCCTTGGTGAGCTGAAATAGCACAACGTTGTACTTAGTGTGTGTCTTTTTTCGTTCACTGTGCTGGGTACACTGAATGGATAGGCCTATGGATAGGCTCTTTCAAAGTTGGAATCTTGAATCTTGTCATATTTTTGTTAACTTTCTCCTTTCCATTTTATTTGTTCATTTTGAAATGTCTGTTAATTGGATTTTAGTCCTCTTGCTTGAGTCTTGTATCTCATGTCATTTCTAACTTTTTTTTTTTAATTTTAAGTTCTGGAATATTTTTCTTATTTTTTGAGTTTTAGGAAATTTTATTTGGACAGTCATAACTTTGTTTTGTTTTGGTTATTGATTGTTGCTTAACCAATTTTCCCAAAACTTAATGGCATAAAACTACATATTTGTCTATCTGTCACTACTGTATGGGTTAACTGGGGATAGCTGGACAGTTTTTCTGCTGTTCTCATTTGGTATCTCTCACTGTGCAGTTAGTGTCAGGGACTGGTCATCCGGATGCTCAGCCGCAGTGGAATGTCTGAGATGGCTTCTTCACCCACAGGTCTGCTGCCTTGGTGTTTCTTCATGTGGCCTTCCTCTCTGCATAGTGTCTCATCCTCTCAGGCCTCTTCATGTGGTTTCTCTTTCTTCAAGAGGGTAGTCAGTACTTATTTTGGCTACTAGAAGCACAGAAGTGGAGCTGCCAGGTGTTCTTAAGGCTTAGACCTGGAACAGGTCCAGTGTCATTTCTACCAAATTCTATAGGTTAAAGTGAGTCTTGAGGCCAACCCAGATTCACTGTGGGATGGGCCTGTCCAAAGACATGATAACAGGAGGTATGGCTCATTGGCGACCAACTCCCAAGATGAACCCTGAGTTCTAAGAACTTTTTCTTCTCTGATTATTCCTTATTCATATTCTGTTTTTGTTTTATTCATGTAGTATATTCACAAGTGTCTTTATGAAGTGATTTTGATACTCTTTTGTCTTCTCCGTAGCATCTCTTTGTTCTTTAATAAATTTTTTTCTTACTTTATTTTGGTCTTATTTTTCTTTTTAAAGCCTTTCCTTAAATATCTATTCTATGTTCCTTATCATTTGTAGTTTTTTTTTTTTTTTTTTGAGACGGAGTTTCGCTCTTGTTGCCCAGGATGGAGTGCAATGGCGTGATCTCGGCTCACCGCAACCTTTGCCTCCTGGGTTCAAGCGATTCTCCTGCCTCAGCCTCCTGAGTAGCTGGGATTACAGGCATGTGCCACCACGCCTGGCTAATTTTTGTATTTTTAGTAGAGAAGGGGTTTCTCCATGTTGGTGAGGCTGGTTTCGAATTTCCGCCCTCAGGTGATCCGCCCACCTTGGCCTCCCAAAGTGCTGGGATTAAAGGTGTGAGCCACCGTGCCCGGCCTGTATTCTTTTTTTAATTCCCTTTTTTGTTCATTCATATTTGAGAGAGGTACTAAAAGACTGGGAGGCTGGGTGTGGTGGCTCACACCTACAATCTCAGTGCTTTGGGAGACTGATGTGGGAGGATCGCTTGAGCCCAGGAGCTCAAGACTAGTTTGGGCAATACTTTGAGACCCCATCATTACAATAAATAAATAAATAAATAAAAAAGCCAGGTGTGGTGGCACCCACCTGTGGTCCCAGCTACCTGGGAGGCTGAGGCAGGAGGATTGCTTGAGCCCAGGGTGTTGAGGCTAAAGTGAGTTGTGATCATGCTGCTGCATTCCTGCATTCCAGCCTGGGTGAAAGAGCAAGATCCTTTCTCAAATAAATAAAATAAATACAAATAAAAAATAAAAATAAAAAATTGATTGGGAGTTCTTCATGGCTAAGACTTGGCAACTGATAGCTTTTAGTGGGCAATGTATGCTGATTCCTAATTGTTATCCTCTACCCGTCTATCTTATCTCCCAGTGCAATCATAAATGATGGCTGGAACTACTCCATTCCTCTGGAGGGGAAATCTGCATTCTCTTGTCTGAGGTAGATCTGTTTGCTTGGGTTCTGCTTAAGGAGATGGAGGAGAGCAGTGTGTTTCAGGGCTGGAAAATGTGTGCTCTACATAGGCTTTTGGTTAATCTCTGTTTTTCTTGCCTGTCAGTCCCACTCTCGGGGGTACCTGGTGTCTGAGTCTAGAACCTTTCCAGGTTGCTGTGGGACAAATTAGCTTCCTTGTTATTGGTATCCCCCAACCTCCACTTTTGTTTGCTTGCTCCATTAATTAACCATTTTCCATTTACTGTCATTTTCTAATGGAGGTAAATTCTCTTCTCTTGGTAACCCCGTTTCTTTTTTTTGTAATTGTGTGTTTATATAATGTTTATTCTTCACTGTATTCCTAGTGGAGCCTCAGGAAAAAGAGCAGATGGTGGAAATATGTGTTCAGTGTTCAGTTTTCTTCTGTAAGACATCTGCAACTTGTGTTTTTCACTGAATATCACATGGACTTAATGCGTATAGAGCTACCTTGTTTTTCATGATTGTGCCTACAATTCCATGGAGAAATATAATTTGTGAATTACCTGATGAAATTTTCCTAATGTTGCATCATCCTTGCATTCCTATAATAAACACTGTTAGAATGGCTATGGTAATATTTTACTTTTGCATTTTTACTTCTGTATTAAATAAGATTATAGTTTTGTTTCCTTCCTTTAAGGCTCTTATTTCATTTCAGTATCAAGGGTATGCAGGGCTAACTTGGGAAGCTTTACATCTTTCTTCTAAGACCTAGGATGTAGATCTGGTTTACGCAGTAATTTTCAGCTGCAGGAATGTTTTGCCTCCCATGGGACATTTGGAAATATCTGGAGACATTTTTGTGGTCACAACTGGTCATGGTCGGGAAGTCTTATTGGCATTCCGTGGGTAGAGGGGATGTTACTGAATGTCCCACAGCACTCCAGGAGAACGCTCCACAAAGAATTGTCTGGCCCAAGATATCAATATTGCTGAGGCTGACAAACCCTGGTTTAAATAAATGTCCAATTTGGAGGATGAGTCTTTGTCTTTTTCCTTCTTCTGTGTATTGGTCTCCAGATTTTCCGTTTCTTCAGTTAGTTTTTGTAACTGTAGATTCTTAAAAGCAATGAACACTTCGTCCATACTTCTAAGGTGTTGTAAAGACGTGTAAAGTTTTCACTTTTTGCATCATATTCACATGTGGCTATATGCCCTTTTCTCTTCAAAGTTTTCTTTATCTTGATCACTTACCAGAGGCGTGACTGTTTTATTATCTTAGTCTTTTGAAAGAATCCTCCTTTAGTTTTACTTTTTAAATTTAGTGGGTTGTTTTCACATTTTCCTTATGTCTTAATTATTTCCCCTTTTTTTTAGTTTGCTTTTTCTAGTTTAGTGGATCAATGTAATTTAAACTGCTTTTTAAACAAACATGTAAGGGTATACATTTTCTTTGGGTGCTGTTTGACTTTATTGCACAAGTTTTAAAATCTATTTTCTAAATAGTTTGTATTTTCCAAGTCATTTTATTGCATCCTCTGTTCACATTGCTCTTACTATTAAAACTTTTTATTTGCCCGGCATTGTGGCTTATGCCTGTAATCCCAGCACTTTGGGAGGTGAAGGCAGGTGAATGACCTGAGGTTGAGAGTTCGAGACCAGCCTGACCAACATGGAGAGAGCCCGTCTCTACTAAAAATACAAAAATTAGCTGGGCGTGGTGGTGCATGCCTATAATCCCAGCTACTTGGGAGGCTGAGGCAGGAGAATCTCTTGAACCCGGGAGACGGAGGTTGCAGTGAGCTGAGATCGCGCCACAGCACTCCAGTCTGGGCAACGAGAGCGAAACTCCACCTCAAAAAAAAAAAAAAAGACATGTATTGAAATTATGTAAAACATAAGCTTAGTGTAACATACAGTTAGAGCGAGTAGTTGGGAACTAACACCTAGCCAGCACCAAGGTGAAGAGAAGGCACATTGCTTGCACTACAGAAACCTTCTGCAGGCTGCTTCCTGATCACCATGCCTCTGTATGCTCATCTTGCCTTATGTTTCTCTAGTGTTATCACTCATGTATGCATCCTTCAACAATACAGTGTAGTGTTGCCTATTGTTTGAACTTTTGAAAATCATACTGTATGTATTTTTTCATATCTTTGTTGTGCTCAACATTGTGTTTGAAATTTGTTCCTATTGTGTGTAGCTATAGTTCTTCTGCATTGCTGTATTTACTCCATTGTTTGAATACGCCATACCATTTATCCCCTTGACTAGACACAGACGTGGGTTGTTTCCAGTGTTAGGAACAGCGACTGCTGCTATGGTCATTCTTGTCTGTATTTCATGGTACCCTTGTGCCAGCATTTCTCTGGGGCACATACTTAGGAGTTGGATGACTGAGGCATGAGGATCGATTTCTTCTTTTACCCGAGTTATCTGGAAAAAAAAACAAAACATTTAAAAAGCATTTTCAGGTGGTTTTTGAGGTATTTTTAGTGCATCAATATGGTCGGAGAATATGGCCTGTGACCTTTCAGTAGATTATCAGCAATCATTTGGACTTCACTATTGGTGTTACTGTTGCCTTTGCTTATTGCTACTTCTTGTATTATGTCTCCTGCTCCCTGCCCCTCGAGTATATCCCTGAATAATACCCTGGGTTTTTTTTTTTTTTTTTTTTTTCCTAGAAAGGGTTTGTGGGGATGTGTATGGAGTGTGTTCTGTGAACTTGCTGTCTGTTATCATTTGTTCAACAAATATTTGACTCTGTATAAAGTACTCCATATCAGTGTGGAGAATCCAGAGGCAAACATACACAGATATGCTTCCTGTCTTGAGGGAGCTAGATATAGAATTCTGAGGTCATAATTGAGTTTCTTTCCAGGTCTTTATAATTTTATGTTCTGATATTTATTGTTGTAGATGAAAAGTTTGATGCCTATCTGATTCTTAGTTCTTTCTGATAGTATGATTTTCTGTGTAACTGTGAAGTGTGGGGGTTTTACTTTTGAGATGGAGTCTCACTCTGTCACCCAGGCTGGAGTGCAGCGGCGCGATCTTGGATCACCGCAACCTCCACCTCTCAGGTTCAAATGATACTCCCGCCTCAGCCTCCTGAGTAGCTGGGACTACAGGCGTGTACCACCATGCCCGGTTAAATTTTGTATTAGTTGAGATAGGGTTTCACCATGTTAGCCAGGATGGTCTCGATCTGCCGACCTCGTGATCCGCCCGCCTAGCTCTCTCAAAGTGCTGAGATTACAGATGTGAGCCACCTTAACGTTTTGCTGAGTCAAGTCCATTGTGTCCTGGCTCTTCTACAACTGGTGTTTTTGTTGTTTTTTGGTTTTTTTTTTGGTTTAGGGGTCTTATTTTTACCTCCTAGAATTGTCTTTTGCATAGTAATCTGTTTTGTATTTTGTGGATACAGTATCTTCTCAATTACTGCTAAAGATTCCGATTAGGTTTTAAAATTCTGCTTATTTCCTTCATTAGCAGTGCTTCAGGTCATTTGTGCTTCTTTGACTTGGCACCTTCCTTTCAGCTTGCTAATTTTCTTCAACTCTCTGATGATGCATGGTTATCTGTTCATTTATAGATGAGGTATACCTTTGATCAGTATGAGTTGTTATGAGTGTCTTCAGAATTGTCACTCTTTTCTGCTGTGGCCTCCCCGTCCTGGTTCGCAGACCTGTGCTCTTCCTGTGGCATGAGGATGGGAAGGTGCCGGCCAGTGAGCTTTCCAGATTTTGAGCTAAAAGGAAGAGGCAGAGTCTGTTATATAAGATTTTGCTGCTGCATTGAGTTATATTAAAAAAAAAACATTCTGTCTTTTCTCTCTGGTTTTGACACTGATAGTAAGAGACCATCAAGACAGGCTTCCTATTAGCAGAGTGATCCTTACCAACTATAGTTGGGACAAGTACAGTGAAGAATGTTTGATCCTTCAAACACAAGTGGTCCCTCCATTATTTGGATTGGGTTTGTGGCTTTCTCGAGCCCAGCAGTCTGATTCCATCTGCTTTGTATCTTCTAGCATGCCCTTATAGTTTTGGTTCACTAGAGTATTGTTTTTGTATTTGTTGTTTTGCTGCTGCTGCAGCCGACTTACTCTCTTTTATGAAATTCTGTCATTTCAGTGGGGTTTTAGAAAGAGGACCAGGTCACATCTTGAAATGAAATTAATCTTAGGATTTCACAGCCCTAACTCACTTTTTGTTTTGCTTAAATTACTTCCCCTTTTTGATGGGGTAGGGGCTCAGCTTTCTCATGTGTAAAATGAAGGCTGGTAACTGGGCTAGTGGTGACAGACCCAGATGCATGTGAGAATCACCTCAGCTTTTGCAAAACAGATTCTTTGGGTAGGCTTTGAAATTAGCATTTCAAAACTGCTCTTTCAACCACTGATGCAACCAAATTCTTTGGGACTTTGAGGCTAGGTATATATTCTTTAGATACCCAGAATTATTGGCTTTGGAATATAAGAATTTAGGGCAATGAAGAAGGGGTGAATTATGTTTTGGAAGCTGCTGCTTAGATGCTGCTGAGACCTTTGTTGGTCTTGATTTCGGGATCCTAGTTTCTTGATCTTTTACATATTCTGGGTTCTAACCTGAACTGGCCCTTATGGTTAAAGATGTATTTATATACTGTGTCCTGGCCAGGAAGCTTGTCTTTTGACCTTTGCCCAAACTGGGTACAAAGGCCCCTCCTAAAAATTCATTAGATCCATTTCTGAACTTGATAATTGTAATTTGTGTTAATTGGTAAATTGTGTCTTATAGAGAGATATTTGATAGTAAATTATATGTTTTTAAAAAGACAATTTGCTTTATAGTGAGGTGGTAATCAATTCATAACTCTTAGTTTTGGGAAGTGTCTATTATAAGTAACACATCCGACCTCTTAAAATGTAAGGAAATTGAATTTATGTAATGATTCAGGCTTTTCAAAGTTAAACAGTAGTTGTTTTGAGGAATTGATAGTTTGGAATATTTATTTTAAAGAAAATAAGCCTTTGATTTTATACACGTAGCCGTACGAGTAAAATATTTTCTTATTTTAAATTAGATTATGTTTTAAAATGTTTTTCAGTTTTGCTTTCTATTTGACTGATTGCTTTTCTTTATTCCTAAGGCATCCATTAAGTTGAATTGTTCAAAATTGTTTCATTTTTAAAAGCTGAGAACTCTTGTTTGTCAAATCAAAGTTGGATTTAAAAATGCACATTTTAATTTTAATAAGCTCTTTGGTAGTGGGACTGCAGTGACAGATGGTTGGGAGTTTGTCCCTAAAGCTATGACACCAGTTTTCTAATGTGCATATTTGTTCTGTGTAGCCCTGGCAGATTCTTTCTCTATTTCAGAATGGGACAACAGAAGAAGTGACTTCAAAAGAAGACGAAGAAGAAGAGATGGATGAAGTGGGTATTTTATATAAGAATAACATTTTGGCCAGGCGAGGTGACTCATGCCTGTGACTCCAGCACTATGGGAGGCCATGGGGGGTGGATCACCTGAGAATAGGAGTTTGAGACCAGCCTGGCCAACATGGTGAAACTCTGTCTCTACTAAGTATGGTACAAAAATTAGCTGGGCGTGGTGGTGGGCACATGTCATCTCAGCAACTCAGGAGGCTGAGGCAGGAGAATTGCTTGAATCCGGGAGGTGGAGGTTGCAGTGAGCCAAGGTCGTGCCACTGTACTGCTGCCTGAGTGACAAGCAAGACTCTGTCTCAAAAAAAAAAAAAAAAAATCATAAATATCTTCAGTTTTGGACATTTGAGTAATTCTCTAATCTCCTTTATAAATAACTATTAATATGGAATAATTGAAAGCACGTCGTATTTGGAATGGAATGTAATTTATAAATTCTGGCTTTACCTCTAACTCGTGATATGTCTTTGAGCAAATTGTTTTTTCTGAATTCTTGGATTTGATTTTCTGGAAAACAAAGGCTCTTAACTTTTAGCACTAAAATTATATTTAATACTAATCAGTACTTAACCTGTATTTGGTTATCTTTTGGAAGAGAAACTACTGAGTTTAAAAAATTTTATGTTTGCATACAAGGAGAATTTCAGAATATTTTAGAGACTACTTGCCAGAAGTAGTGAAACTGTCTCTTGCTGAAAAATCATTCAAATAAATTTGTCTTAGTCTGTTTTATAGTGTTGTAACAGAACAACAGAGAGTGAGTAATTTATGAAGAGCAGTCATTTATTTTCTGACAGTTCTGGAGTCTGGGAAATCCAAGATGAAAATATCAACATTTGGTGTCTCAGGACCTTCTTGTTTCATCCTCACATGGTAGCATCAAAAGGGCAGGAGAGCAAGCTAGTCCAATGTGTGAGGCCTCGTTCATAAGGGCCTTAATCCCATGAAGGAGAAAGGAGGCTTCTTGGCCTAATCACCTCTTAAAAGTCCTACCTCTTAATATCGTCACATTGGCAACAGTTGAATTTTGGAGGGAATACATTCAAACGGCAGCAAATTTAGTAGAGCACATTCCAAAGCCTAGGCCAGTTGTCAGTCATGGGTATAATTTTAGATGTTTCCTGGCTCTGAAGCCTTGCATTTAAATTTGAACTTCAG
This sequence comes from Symphalangus syndactylus, assembly GCF_028878055.3. Taxonomy (NCBI): domain Eukaryota; kingdom Metazoa; phylum Chordata; class Mammalia; order Primates; family Hylobatidae; genus Symphalangus; species Symphalangus syndactylus. The sequence goes on along the minus strand of NC_072427.2, from coordinate 23,473,057 downwards.
AACAAAGATCTATGTCTCTGCATTGACCAAATAGAACGTATGTGAATTCCATGGTATCGATTGTTTTAAAAGGTTTTTTTCTGTTTGGGGTCTTATAATTAATTTAGGCTTTCATTTTCTTGGTTTGGAAATTATTAATGTAAAATGTACTTTAGAGTGCTTCAGAACTAAAAAAGTAGTGTTGGAGGCTTGTTTTTGTTTGTTTATTGAGACAGGGTTTCACTGTCACCCAGCTTGGAGTTCAGTGGTGCCAGCATGGCTCACTGTAACCTTGAACTCCTGGGTTCAAGCGATCCTCCTGAGTAGCTGGGACTACAGGCCGTTGCCCCATGTCCAGCTAATTTTTTTTTATTTTTTGTAGAGTTTGAGTCTCACTCTGTTGCCCAGGCTGGTCTTGAACTCCTGGCCTCAAGTGATCCACCACCTCGGCCTCCTAAAGTGCTGGGATTACAGGTGTGTGTCACTGTTCCTGGCTGTAGGCTTGTTTTATGAGTCTGGGTGTAAAATACTTCTTAAAATTGTTCAATTAGAATGAGAGTCTAATGTTTTTATGCAGTTTAGCTTGGGTGGTATAAACTGCATGAAGACATTAAACCTTTTCTGTGGGTCAGGCAGCCATTGTACTAAAGTTCATGAACCCTTTCATTTTCCCTTCACAAGATAAAAAACAAGGGACCGCAAGTTTGAGGGAAATCTAGAAAGGTAGGAGACTGGACTTTGGAGTTGTCAGATTAGGACAGGTGAGAAGCAGATATTCTAGGCTCCTAAAATAATGTGGGAACAGGCCCAGAGCAACTTTGGATATGGTGTGTTTGGGTGCATTGGGTGCTTTTCTTTCGAGAAGGAAGGTTGATATGTTGAAGTCATGGAAAGCAAGATTGTCCAGAAAAGGCAGATGGATAGAAGTCTTGAATTTGAGACAGGCATGTTTCTATTTGGTGTGTTTGTTGATGAGGCCTTAAGCAGGGAATCGTGTGCTGAGAATATTGTTTTAGAAAGATATGTTGAATTCTGTTTGGGATGGGCTGATTAATACTTAGGTGGAGAAGTTTTGTGGATGGGAACATGACTGAGGTTGAAGGTACAGGTGGAAATACAGGCCAAAGGCATTTGTGAGCATTGTGGGGAAAACAAGTGTGGGTGGAAGATCAGGACTGAAAGGTGCACACGGGGAGAAGGGAGCTCCATGAAGTACAGACTCATGGGCAGAGTTCGAGTGAAGGTAGTCAGTAATCTGGTCTAGAAATCGGTGAATTAGCCGGCTTGGGAAAAAAAATCGAGATAAATATAAACTACCCCGTTAGAGATTTTGGCAATTGAAGTAGACATATAAGGTAATTGAAAAAAGTTAGGATTTAAACAATTCTGCATATATTTGTATATGTGTTAAGAACAGATAGTGTGGGAAGGGAGGGAGCAGAATGATGTGAATAAAGATGTTGTTCTGCAGGGTATTATTCAAATTCTTTTGAAATTATCATTAGGTTTTGAGATAGGGTCACTGTCACCCAGGGTGGATGGAGTGCAGTGGCATGATCATAGCTTACTGCAGCCTCAAACTTCTGGGCCCAAACAATGCTTCTGTTTCAGCCTCCTGAGCACCTGAGATCAAATTCTTTTTCTAACTTATTTTTAAATTATTAACATCAATAGGTGCTTACTACATAAAACCATACACTTGGAAATTAGGGGAAAGCACCAAATGTCTCCAGAGATAACAACTAAAATTAATTGAAATTAACATTTCAATATAAGTTCTTCTGGTCTTTTTCTGTGCTTATTTCAGCATAATTGAAATTCTTTCTATTCCTTTGTGTAATCCATTTTTCATTTCAAAGTTTTTTGATACAGGAGAAATTATGCTGTGTTGGTATTTCAGTGGCTTCCTAATATTTCATGGAGTTAACTGTTTCGCTGTTTTTGCACATGCACATTTTGTGTTTGTTTTTGTGGTTGCAAGGTTGAAATAGGTATCCTTATGCCTAAATTTGTGTTTACATCTTAGACTAGTTTCTTGTAATACAGTTCTAGAAGTCGAGTTTCTGGAACAAACTATGAACAGTTAAGGTTCTTGACACCTGCTGCTAAACTGTTTCAAAGGTTCCTCTTAAGAGGAGATTTAAAAGATGGCTTGGCCGGGTGTGGTGTCTCACGCTGGTAATCCCAGCACTTTGGGAGGCTGAGGTGGGCAGATCACTTGACGTCAGAAGTTTGAGACCAGCCTGGCCAACATGTTGAAACCCTGTCTCTACTAAAAATACAAAGAAATTAGCTGGGCGTGGTGGTGTACGTCTGTAATCCCAGCTACTCAGGAGACTGAGGCGTGAGAATCACTTGAACCTGGGAGGCAGAGGTTGCAGTGAGCAGAGATTGCCCCACTATACTCCTGCCTGAGTGACAGAGTGAGACTCTATCTTACAAAAATAAAATAAAATAAAATAAAGAAGTAAATAAATAAATGATGGCTTATTTCATAATAGTTGTGACTTTGTAAAGCTTTTAAATCTGCTTTCCCCAGAGTCTAGCTTTTAAATAGAATACAGGATATAAAAGGTGGGAGCCTCTTGAATGGAATGTGGGGGGCTTTTTCTCTCTCCCCATAGGATAGATATATTCTGTTTCCTGTCCCCCACTGAGTCAAGAATAATTTAAGTTTTGGCATAGGAAACTGCTGAAGGAAAGTGGGTTGAATCAGCTAATATTGTTCTTCTTTTTGCAGGATATAGAAGACTTAGATCACTACGAGATGAAAGAAGAGCCTATTAGTGAGAAGAAGTTGGAGGATGAAGGAACTGAAAAAGAAAATCGGGCAATATTAGAGAAAATCAGGAAGACTGAAAGGCAAGGCCATTTAAATATGTAAGTGTGTATAAATATCTGGACTTTTTGGTTAAGTAATTATAGTTAATACCAGGCAATTCATGAACATGCCGATCTCAGCTGCTCTGCTCCTCCATTCCTGCCTTAGAGGTGGATTCAGTCATATGTTTATTGGTTTTGAGACAGGGTCTTGCTCTGTCGCCTGGGCTAGAGTGCGGTAGCACAATCATAGTTCACTGTAGCCTTTATCTCTCAGGCTCTGGTGGTCCTCCTACCTCAGCCTCCCAAGTGTCTCAGACTATAGTCATGTGCCACCACACCAGGCTAATTTTTTTTATTTTTAGTAGAGATGAGGTCTCACTATGTTGACCATGCTGGTCTTGAACACCTGAGTTCAAGCAGTCCTGCTACCTTGGCCTGCCCAAGTGCTGGGATTACAGACATGAGCCGCCATGCCTAGCCATGCCCATATGCTTTGTTGCCCAAGGTTATCTTTCTCATCTATGAATAGCCACTTTTTACCCTGTTCATCTGCTCTTCGCATCCTGGAACCACCTGCTGATCCCTGTATATGCCCCTTTCCAGCTTGTCTATGCTGTGTTCTCTGCTTACCTTCCTTCTGTGGCATCTGTAAATTCAAGTTCATTCTTTCCTACAAAACACAACTCAAATTATTTCTCCTTCATGAAGCTGACTTTGATCCATCCTGCTCTGACCAAACCAAAAGTAATGTTTCTCTTTTGACTTAACATCTCTTTTATGTGAAGTGGCAGGATGGGAAAGGAACCCTGAGTTTGGTGACAGACACACCTTTTATGGTTTCACTTTGCTCAACTCTAAAATATGGATAGACAGTACATATCTTTTGGATGGTTGCTATGAAAAGCAAATTAAAGTGATGCACGTATATACATAAAGTGCTTAGACAGAGTAGGGAAACATCAAATGATTGTCTGAACACTTCCTGCTTCCTGCCTTGTATTAGAGCTATTTACCAACTCCACAATTCCGAGGACCAGTTACTTTGTCTTGGGCGCAGGTTCCCCAAAACAGGGAATGAACTGTTAGGCAAGTAGATGCCAGATGTTGAAATCAGATAGATAACTCTGCCTCCCTCAATCTTATTTGTATATTAATTTAATTGGTAATTTTTCTTACAGCAAAAAAATTTAGTTAATCCCCATATCTTGATTATTTAAAAAACTGAGATTGTAGCATTTGAATTAATGTGACTGTACTTTTTGTGAATTAATGTGACTGTACTTTCTGTGTCTTGTGATCAATTCCAGTTTGCGTTATCTTCAAAACAAGTAAAAATTATTGAATAATTTTGCATGAGTGATACTGTGCTAAATACTTTATACTTTATAGATCTTTTCATTTAGTCATCATAGCCACTGTGTGAAATAGGTGCTGTTTATATTTTAGAGATAGGAAAAACTTCTCATATTTTATAGATATGAAATGAGTTCAGGGTTACATAGCTAGGAGGTAATATTTTTATAAACTTGATTTTTTTTCCCCTTTAAAGTCTAGTGCAGTCTTAAACCTTTAGTTTCACATGACCAAAAAGTAGTTCCATTTCTATTTAGTCTTAGGATAAGATATCGATGTGTTTTCATCTTTAGAGAAGTCCCTGCACTGAAAAACTGAAACCAGTTGCATGTAGGCACACATGGTTCTCAGTGTCTTCATGTGTGAACTAGACCATCTGTGTAATATTCTTGCTTGTAGTCTTATGAATGGAAGCCTATTTTACTTAATATTGTGTCACCTTGAGTATTTTCAAAAATTGCTGGGGTTTGGAATAGACTCATACTGAATTCTATGCTATGGTGGGGTCCATGGTGATCTGAACATGTTGGCTAGAGTTTTTTAGGTGATAAGAAAAAGGAAATGAGGCAGACTTGTGTCTAGTTCTATATTCTCATGAAACTTCATAATGCTTCATTTAATTGGGTTTTTTTTTTCTTAAATTGTTGAGTGGTGATCCATTTTTATTGTAATCTTTTTCTTTTTTCTTTTTTCTTTTTTTTTCTTTTGAGATGGAGTCTTGCTCTGTGGCCCAGGTCAGAGTTCGGTGGCACCATCTCAGCTCACTACTACCTCCACCTCCCAGGTTCAAATGATTATCTTGCCTCAACTTCCTGAGTAGCTGGGACTACAGGCACGTGCAACTGTGCCCGTCCAACTTTTGTATTTTTTTTTATTAGAGATGGGGTTTCATGCTGATGGCGAGGCTGGTTTCAAACTCTTGGCCTCAAGTGATCCACCCGCCTCAGCCTTCCGAAGTGCTGGGATTACAGCTGGGATTACACTGTGCCTGGCTACTGTAATCTTTTAGAGCAGGTTGAAATACCTTAAATCTTTAAATTAGTTGGCTCAGTAGACCCTGGTAAACAGCGGCTTTTGTGTTTCCGGCTGCAGTGTCTGGGTCAGTGCAAGCTTGCAAGCTTCAGATAGACTTACAGGAGAGCTCAGGGACATATACAGATCACAGAGTTATAAGACAGGTAAGGATCTCTAAATCCCTGCTCTTCTTATTGTTCTTTTGTTCTTTTCTGTTGTCAGATTATAAATGTCATTTCTTAAAGCTGGACAGAAATGGAAATGTTTACTAGCTTTATTTTGTGAAACTCAAATGCAATCAAGCTCCAAAAGATGTAGGGGGTAAGATAGGATGAGTTTGCTTGTTTTTGGATTTAAAGAAATTGTTTTTTATAGGTCCATTGGAATTTTTTTGGTCATCCTCCTGATAGAGTGAACATTTACATGATTTTTATCTTCTGGCAAAAAGCTTGAGCAATATTGCTTGGTAAGGAAATAAGAGTAATACATTTCATTATACAGAGAATGATTGCCAAGTTGATTTTTGTGATTTTTCCCCCAGTTTTGAAAGCAACATAATCAACTCTTATTGTGGAGGTAGTTATGTTATTACTTTAAAAATATATAGGTGGAGTACACCTGTTGTCCCAGCTACTAGAGGTGGTGGGAGGCTGAGGCAGGAAGATCTTTCGAGCTTGGGGAAGTCAAGGCTGCAATGAGCTGTGATTGCACCGTTATATTCCAGCCTGGGTGACAGAGTGAGACACCCTGTATCATAAAAGAAAAACAAGGGGGAGTGGAGGGTGGGATACATATTATATATGTATATATAGGACAGTTGTAGAAAAATACCGATTTTTTAGTGATTTAACTTTTGACGGTTCCGTCCATGGCAAATTTTTCTCCTTGAACACCTTGGCTAATAATACAAGTTTAAGAAAGCATATTAAACTTTGTTTGAATTCTTGAGAAAATTATATACATATGACTGTTTTCCTTAAGAATGACTGCAAACTCTGAACCCCCTTATTAGATTAGATTTAGGGTATTATGATCCCTTTGGGACATTTATTCTAAAGGAGCTGGAAGCTATAGTGGCCTCTATTTTTCCTGGGGATATAGAGCAGCTTAAGATCTCCTCTTTCTGGAACTTATCCTAGGTGCTCTATTTTAGCTTTCAGATTGGTTCATTTTTGAGTTAGTTAAAATCATCATCATCATCATCATCATCATCATCATCATCATCATCATCTTTTTGTTTGAATTGTTTTTTGTTTTGTAATTCTCAAGGTTGACCCTGATAGTCCTTTGCACAGTGATCTTTAGATCTTAAAAAGAAGGGATAGGAGACATTTTGCTTATCTTTTAAGGTAAGAAAATTGTTGTGAGACTCTATATCCTTCTAGTGGGGGTGTATATTTGTACAAGTGTTTTGGAAAACAGTTTGGTAAAGTGGAAGATACTCATACCCTATGCTTCAGGAATCTCGTGGATATATACTCCACAAGAAATGAGTACATAGGTGCCAGGAGACACAGGAATGTTCAGAGCAGCATCGTTTATAATAGCCCCAAACAGAAAATAACCCAAATGTTCATTCCAATAAAATGGAGAATTGTGGTATTCATAAAATGGCATACAGCCATGTGGGACAAGATGGGCAAGTCTTGAACACTATGTTAAGCAGAAGAGACCAGACCCCCAAAACCTATTTTGTACAATTTCCTCTGTATAGAGTTCAAAAATAGGCAAAACTAATGTTGGTTAGGGCATACATTCTTAGCGGAGGCAATATCGCCTGCAGTGGAGTGAAAATTGGTCCTTAGAGTGAAAGAAAATCTGATCTATTATAATGGTCTGCTGCCCTCCAAACGGCCATAGAACATAAAAGAAAACTGAGAAACACTTCTTTATGGATTCATACTTGGGAAGTAAAACTATCAAGAAAAAAGAGGTGATTACACACAGGGTAGGGTAAGGAGTCCATCTAGCTGGGAGGTAGGGAGGTGTGAACTGAAAGGTACATCTGTGGGCTTCTTGGATACTGGCTGTAATATATTTCTGGACCTGGTTGGTGGTTACATGGGCAAATAATTTAGAATAACTTGTTAAGGTCTACCTTAAGATATATTTTGTGTACTTTTCTGAATGTGTTATATTTAATAAAGTACTTTTAAGATAGCAAAAATAAAGGTTACAAAAGAATAACAATGGAATCTAGAAAGAAAAGTTAATGATCTAATATGGAATCTAGATAAGATGCAATGGTTTAAAATCTATGGCTATATGAAGTATTTTGATGAAACACACAAAGACATAAAGGAATACTTTGTTGTACTTACTCTAAGGATGGTAGTGGTTTTCTGAAAGCTTCTTGCTTAGCTTTTTCATGTGTCTATTTTTCCTTGGGGATATATCTTATGATTGAACTTTCTTGAAATGACCCTAATGTTAGTATTTTCTCTCAGTTTTGTTATCATAGAAACTGTTGTGGTTGTCAACTGGGTTGTCTTCCTAAAGTATGAATCCAGTATATATTGACTGAAGTTGCTAATGGCTACTTCTTTACGGATTCATGTGGGTGAACGAATGAAACATGCAGGCCTACAACAAAAAACACACACTCACAAAAAAACAGGAAGATACCATTTTTTTATAAAAACATTAAATCATATGAACATATGCGCAACATCAAACTTAAGAAATAGAACCTTTGGCTGGGCGTGGTGGCTCACGCCTGTAATCCCAGCACTTTGGGAGGCCGAGGCAGGTGGATCACCTGAGGACAGGAGTTTGAGACCAGCCCGGCCAACGTGGTGAAACCCCATCTCTACTAAAAATACAAAAATTAGCCAGGCGTGGTGGCAGGTGCCTGTAATCCCACCTACTTGGGAGGCTGAGGTGGGAGAATCACTTGAACCTAGGAGGCAGAGGTTGCAGTGAGCCAAGATTGCACCATTGCACTCCAGCCTGGGTGAGAAGAGTGACACTCCATCTCAAAAAATAAAAATAAAAAAGAAATAGAACCTTATCAGTACCTGTAGCACCCTCTGTGCCCCTCCCTTGTCATGTCCTCTTTGGGAGGTATCTTGAAGGGAATATGACATCTTGGCCAGGAAACTGGAGGATTCATGACTGCAGGTGGTGTCTTCATAATTTTTTCCTGCTGTAGTTAGAACTTCATGGAGGGGATGATCTGGGAGGTAAATGGCTGAAATGCTATTGGATTTGTGTTTGTGGCCCGTGGCTCCTGATACCAGAAAGAAGGGCCTTTTCTCGGGTTGGAGTATTTCTTAAGAGGCCTGGGAAGAATGTGATTGCCTTGAGCTAACTGACCTTCTGAAGAGGACCTTAAACTGAATTGCCAAGTTATTAGTATCGGGATTCATAGACTTTGGAGAATAGCAGGTATGACTCAGAAAGATTTACAGGAAAGAGCCAGAACAATATGTTTATGGCCTCTGATGTCCACAGTGACAACTTGAGAGTCGTGGATAATAAGCAAAATGGAACTTGAGATAAAGTATAACACAAAGATGGGAGTGACTGCAGGAGGGAATGCGCCCTGGTCAGCAACTTGGTAAATCCAACTTGCTGTACTTTTAAGGAAGCTGTTTTCTGATGTTACAGGCAACATCAGAATTACTGAATTGAATTCTGAGGTAGTAGTTTAAGAAAGGTCTACTTAGATAAGGTTAGGTTCATTTAGAGAATAATAGCCAGGTTTGGGAAGAGATTCTTTTCCATGTGCTAGGGTAGCTGGTGAAATTGTGGATTTGGAGAGGAAAACATGGGGGTTCTGGTTCATGATAGCTTGTCTTCAACTATTTGAAGGAGTATGTATATGGAAACATTAGTTTTTATTTGTTTTTGGTGAAGACAGGGCATAAAACTAGAACTAATAAGTCAAATTACAAAGAGGTGATTTTCAACTCAATGTAAGGAAGTGACTTGTATTTATTTAGACCTATCTGGTGATGTAGTCTTTGAAGACTAGAATGTTCTTCATCTTTAAGAATAACTTAGAAGGCTGAGATGTTAAATGGGAAATCAGATAACTTCATGAGATCGTTGTAGAGCCTGAGAGTCTCGTTCTGAGTTAAAATATACTAAGGTGACTCAAACTTCATTTTACCAGTCACCCTCAACCTTCATTTTCCCCTCCCTGAAGAACTCTTTCTTTCTGTACAGTCTTGATTCCTGAGTTCCAGGGTACAGAGCTTGTGGAATAGAGTCCCCAGGTTTTGATGTAGGATCCTCTTTCTCCTGTGTGAAAATATCCTTTAGTATTTCCTTTAGTGTGAGTCTGCAGATAGAAAAAATCCTTATGTTTTATTTCATTATTGAAGAGTGTCTTCACTGAGTGTAAGCCTCTAGATTGGCAGTTTCCTTCTTTCAGCACCTTGAGGATATCATTCTCTTACGCTAGCTTCCATTGTTTCTCTTGAAGTGTTTATGGTGGTTAAATCTTGTGAAGTCTTTGATCAGTTTTGGAAAATTCTCCGCAACCATATCTTCAGCTCTTGCTTCTGTCCTATCCTTTTTTTTTCTTCCAGGGCTCTTACATATGTGATAAACTTTTCAATATATTGTCTTTTATTTTCTCAATTTTCTACCTTTTTGTCTTTCTGATCTTTTTCTAGTTTACTGAATCTGTCTTCTGCTGGGTTACTGCTGTGGTTAAGCTTATCCATTATGTTATTAATTTCAGTTTTGGTAGTTCTAAATTGCAGAATTTCATATGGTTCATTTTCTAATTTGCACTTCTCTGTCAGGTTTTCAGTCTTGTCCCGCCTTTCCTTGTCTTTCAGCAGAGTTATTTTGAAGTGTGTCTGCTAACTCCGTTATCTCGATCCCTTGAGGTTTTGTGTCTGTCGTTTGCTTCTCTTGTTTTCTGTTATGTCATCTTTAAGTCTCATGTGGCTTTTTATTTTTAGTGATAGACATTATATATGAAAAATTGTAGAGCTAATTTGAAGCCTTGGAGGATATTCTTCTCCAGAGAGGATTTACATTTCCCCTGCCAGGGACTTGGAAATTAACAACCAGGGATTGAGATGATGAAAGCTGGCCATCATTCCCTGTCAGGACAATTTGCAGTTTGTTCTTCAGGTTCCCAACCTAAGGAGTGGGAGACTTAGCAGGGCCTCTCCTCGGTGGATGCTGAGCTCCAGTGTTTATCTCCCTGTGAGCTCTGTGAGGCTGTGAGTTCTAGCTCAGCTTGTTAACCTCTTCTTCTCTGCTGTCATTGGAAGAAAACCCAAGGGGGAAAAAAGAAGACCCTGTTCTCTGGTATTCCCTTTTCTCAGCCCTGTAATCGTTACGTTTTGTCCACCTTTCTAGTTCTCAGTGAGAGGGTTGATCTAAGTTACCTAGTCTATCATTATTGGAATGGTTCCTTTATGTAGTTCTATTGAAGTGAAACCCCTTCATATGTTACATAAGTTTACCATAACACTGTTGTGTTTGGGCCTGATTTTAACTTCATTTTTATTCGCTTTGGTTTTCATTTCATTTTTTCTGTACTAATTTTGCCTTTATGACTCTCACCCATTATCTGATAATAAGTGTACATAGTCTTTTATAGATTCTTTTAAAATCTTCTAAATAGTATATAGTATTAACGATGTTCTTAAAATTAATTAAACTTGCTTATTTGCTTTTTACTATAACTTTCCATTTGATCCTCCATTTGTTTGTGTGGTATTACCTGTTCTCTCAGGAGCATAAGTTTAAGTGATTACTTTAAATTTTTTATATTTTTTTAAGTTTAAAAAATTTTTTTGTAGAGATGAGGTCTCACTATGTTGCTCTGGCTGTTCTTGAACTCCTGAGCTCAAGTGATCCTCCCACCTTGCCCTCCCAAGGTGCTGGGATGACAGGCGTGAGCTGCTGTGCCTGGGCTACTTTTTTTTGTTTTTTTTAAAATATAGTGTGCACCAGAGTCATTTGGAGAGCTAGTCCCAGGGTTTCTGATTCAGAAGGTCTGTGGTGTTGCCTGAGCATTTACATTTTTAAGAAGTTCCCTGGTGAAACTGATACCGTTGTTCTGGGGCCTACGTCTGGAACCACTGGTTATAAAGCATTATGTTGTTGATAGGTAGAGATTTTAGTGTTATATATATGTGTATATATATACATATGTACACACACACATATTTACACATACACACACACATATATATATATTCATACATTTTTTATCATAAAAACCAAAGGTTTTTCAAATGTAAATTGTGATTGAAGGTTTAGAGAATGTTGTGATTACAGAGTGGTCTCCACATACCTGTGATCCTAATTAGTACTTCTAGGAATAGTCATGGGAAATCTCATGGACCTATGGAGCTGGCTAATTACTTCTAGAGGTGATAGTTGCAGTGTAGTAGAATCAAATGGTAATTGTCATGCAGTTTTACTGAAATTTGTATTGCTTCTTTTTTGTGATTGGAAGTCTTACAGAAGTGGGGAAAAGTTCACAGTTTGTTAGGTTAGTTATGAAATGTTCCGTAGACCCTCAAAGTATGAGCAATTTAAAGTAACTTGAGGATTTTCAAACACTCAGCTGACTAATTCCATTATGTGACATAATCCACATTGTGGTGATTAAAATCTGATTATCTGCAGCCCTTACTTTGATATTTCTATGGTTGAGATAGTAATAGTTGCATTTAGGGTAAAAATATGAGTGACTACTTCAGACTTCAGAACTTTCTCCAGAAGAGCTTTGTTGCTACAGTTATTTTTAGTTGTATTTGCTTTACATACTTATGTATGTGTTTTGGGGGCTAAGATCCTGTTAAGAATCACTCTGTATGATCAGAACACATATTAACTGTGGTGTTGATACTACGGAATAGTTATCTGGACACGATATCCATGCGTAAAAGCTCAGAGAAACAGGAAGTGTGGGTTTAAAAAAAAATAACCTTAGTATTACATACGGATGTGCTGAGCTCATTTTGAGTTTCCCCACACAGTAAAGGAATATTGGTTTTATTATTTAATTAATTAATTTTATTGAGACAGGATCTTTCTCTGTTGCCCCAGGCTGGAGTGAGTGGTGCAGTCACAGCTCACTGCAACCTCTGCCTCCCGGACTCAAGCCATCCTCCCACCTCAGCCTTCTGAGAAGCTGGACTGCAGGCGTATGCCACCACAGCAAGCTAATTTTTGTATTTTTGATAGAGACAGGGTTTCACCATGTTGCTCATGTTGGTCTCGAACTCCCAGGCTGAAGCGATCCACCCCGCTGAGACTGACAAAGTATTAGGATTATGGGTCTGAGCCGCTTTGCCCAGCCCAATGTTGTTTGTTAAAATTTTTTATTTATTTACTTACCTTTTGCTTTTCTGTTTTAACTTTTAAATTTCTATTTTTTCAATATTGTGTTTTAAGAGTTTACTTACCTAATACCTGCAGCCTAATCTTTGCCATAGCTCCCCAAATGTTCTGTGAGTGCTAATATAGTGGTACGGTAATAGATATTTGTTTTGTGGGGATTGCAAGGTTTTGGGGAAGCCAGCTTCAAAATGTCTTTTACCAAAGGACTTCTTGGAGCCTTAGTGCCATTTTCTGTTTTTCCCAAATATGTTTATTAGTGTTCCTGACAGCATCTCAGAAGATGGTGTCCTCTGGCTTACTCTCTGGGAAATGCTGCTCTGTTGGAAATCCGGAGTTCTGAGTGATCCCCGTGCGTTTTCTGCTGCAGCAGGACATGCTGAAGTGATTCCTTCCTGAGCAGATGTCAGAGGTCTCCCTTTGACAGCTTGTTACAAAGTTGATCACAAATATACTATTACGGTGAGTGGAAGTCCCAGGTTGGGTGTGAAGCAGAGTTGTTCAGAATTGTGTTCTATTTTGTTACCTTTAAAGCTTCTCTAGGCTGTTTTGGTTTTGGCAGTGAGATTGCTATAAAAAGTACTTCTCTTGGCATAAAACCTAATGGTCAGTTTTGGAAGTTCAGTGTTAGGTAACCCAGCCAAATACTTACGTATACAAAATAAACACAAGACTGAAAAATAGTAAATGTTTAACCTTTGTGTCTCTTGCTCACTACCGCAGCCTTTTACTAGCCACCAAGCCATAGTTCTTTTGGTTTTCATAGTTGAATGTTAAAATGTCTTTTTAATGAAAGCCTTACTGATTGGGGAGAAAAGACATAAGTATTGTGCTTTAGTTTTATGTGCTGGTTTATAAAATTGTGTATGTTGACTCAATATCCCCATAAGCATAGGGAAAGGAAAATGGGTCATTTTTTCAGAATCTTATATGAGAAAAAAAAAAGATCAAAGAAAAGATTTGGATAAAAATCTGCAAATTCAGGATAAGTGTATGAAAACATTTTAAAATGTGATTATAAAATAGACCCGTATAGCTTTTCAACATTTTGTTGTAAGAATCCCAAGAATGTAAGTTTATGATCTCAGTATACCACCTAGAATCCAGACAAATACATGAAGTTATGAATCGTGCCATTTTCAGTTTTAAAATCTGTTACTTAGTTTCTTCATTGATTCTTTTTTGCCACAGTGTGTTATGGTCCTCATTATTTGGATGAATAATTTGAATAATAAGTCAGCTTGTGACTTACCCAAATAAATCTTGTGATTCCTAGTAAAGTGTTTTTCATTATACGAAATGCCAGCTATATAAGAGGAGATTAAAAGTACTAAGAACTGTAAGTACCACATTGATTGTCATATGCTAACCGTGGGCCAGGCACGGTGGCACACACCTATAACCCCAGCACTTTGGGAGGCCGAGGCAGGTGGATCACTTGAGGTCAGGAGTTCGAGACCAGCCTGGCCAAGATGGTGAAACCCCATCTCTACTAAAAATACAAAAAATTTGCCAGATGTGGTGCATACTGGTAATCCCAGCTACTCAGGAGGCTGAGGCAGGAGAATCGCTTGAACTCGGGAGGCAGAGGTTGCAGTGAGTTGAGATCGTGCCACTGCACCCCAGCCTGGGTGACAAAGATAAACTCCATCTGAACAAAAAAGAAAAAGAAAAGCTAAGCATGGACTTAATTTCTCTGAGGTTTAAAGCTGCAAAGAGTTGCTCTTCATGAAGTAGATGGGATCTCAGCTGGGCAGTGAAATGTGAGTGGGGTTTGGTCAGCTGGTGGAGGTTGCAGGAAAATTATTTACATAGGTGAAGAGTAAACAAAATCAGCTATCTAGGAAAGAGAATGAGGGATTCAGAGTATATGAAACCAATTTGAGCTACAACACAAGGAGGGTAGGATTCATGTAGACGAGTTGTAGGAAATATTGCTGATGTAATATTTTGTACTCAAACAGTTCTGTGGATTGGTGACAGATTTTTTTTTTCAGGTAAGTAAACTATTACCCCTGGATATTCATCTTTCTGTGTAACTGCTTGATAAACAGAAGTAACAGTAAAGAAACTGTTTTAGAATAAATCTGGCGACAGCAGAAGAGAATATGAGATACATTGTGCTCACAGAGCCTAGAAGAGTGTGACAGTAGTTGAGGGCCCCGCTGTTTTCTTAGAGTGAAGTGAGGAGAACCTAAATTGGTGTGGTAGTCATGGGGGTGGAAGGAGGAATGGAATGTGACAGCTCATTGGAGGCAGAATCCAAATGGCTTGGTCTTCATAGTCAACTATTAAGTGAGAAGGAGGAATTATTGGCTGACTTAGGAAGAAGTAAAAAATGTGAAGTACCAATAAAACACCAGGCTTGCAATTTTAGTCAGGGTAAAGCTTAAGCATTGTGTGATTCTAGATAGATTATTGAGCAGTTTTGTTCCATTTATTTTATATCCCATATCTTTGAGCTATGATCCTATTCTTTATTTCTTGACATACCCAAACATTTTTTAAACTATTGTGATACAGCTTTTATATGATAAGCCTCACCCTTTGAAGTGTACAGTTCAGTGATTTTTAGTATATTCAGAGTTATGCAGCCATTACCACTACCTCATTTCAGAACCTTTTCTTCTCCCCAAAAAGAAACCCCGTACCCATTAGCCGTCACTCCCTATACCCATCTCCCCCGCCGTTGATCCTGGCAATCTCTGATCTAATTTCTGTCTCTGTAGATTTGCCTATCCTGGACATTTCATATAAATAGAATCATACAAAATGTGGCATTTTGTGACTGACTTTTCTTTGAAGTGATTATAAAGCAAATGCCTGAAGAGGCTAAGCTTAGGCTAGTGTTTGCTGTACAGCTTTGACAACTGAATTTTTTTTAAGTTGAAAATGTTACTGTGTCTGTGTCTGTGGCATATTATCCTTAGATGACCCTTACTTCGGTTATTAGAATTTTTTTCCCTAGTATTCTTGAACTGTCTCAATATTGAGTAGGAACCCCCCTTTGGAGACAAAGAGCAGTAAGAATTTGGGACACATATTGACAAAATGAATGTCATTTAATACAGTAGTAGAGTCGACCGCTTTTAGGTGTCAACGCTGCTGAAAGTGTATATTAAGGAAAAGTTTACTTATCTTACTTACCTAGTGAAGGTACTAGAACTACTTCTGTCTTCTGTTTAGATTTCAACAAACATTTGCATAGGTATTATGTGGTTGTACAAACGTACTGTCTTTTGACCTGAAAATGCAAAGACTTCCTTTCTTCCCACTTTCTGAGACTCTGCAACCTTAAAAGAAGAGTGGGGTACTTTAAAGGAAAGGTGATGGTTGGATAATGGGTAACAGTGTCTACCGTATACTTCCTTTTCCCAAAACAAGTTCCTGTCTACCATCAGCATCGCCAAAATTTGAAGATCAAGTGTGGTGTTAACTCATTAACTAATGACTAGACTTTGAGCAGTTGTGGAACCAAAATCTAAATGAGTTCTAATGATGTTCTAATTCTGTTAAATCAATGAGTGCAGATTATATACAATACTCTCTTAGCCCAGTGGCAGATTTAAGGAGTGGGAGATTTCTATGTTTCAGAAATCAAATACACAAAGAATAAAAATTTTTAATCCCATGATTCTTTACCTGAGTGAAATTTTTTGGAGAGTTTTTCTTTTAGATTTTCTTTTCCTTCCATTAAACTTTCACTTTGAAAGGTCCCAGGGTTTGGGCAAAGCAAGTGGGACACTTGCTTGGATTCTCCAGGGCAAGGGAGTTAAGGTTAAAGAGGACTTCTTTCCCTCATTTTATTATTGAATAATGTCATGATAACAATTATTAAGGTGAATGGTCTACAGTAGAAGTTTTTAGATGCCTTCTCTGCAAAATAATTAGGTTTAGTCAATGCAAGGATGCCTTTGGTTAGCTGGAATAGAAGATGCGCAGGCTAGACTGGTCTTGGCAAGTCTTCTGGGGGGGAAATACAGCATGTGGAAGGGTAGGAAGCAGAAGGAATCTCAAGCAAGGGAAAGGTGTGGGCAGAGCCCCGGAGGACAGAACAGTTTGTGGTGGACTTGGTGTCCACATAGATCTAATCAGTGGTCTTAGCTTTTGTGTTTTCAAAATTACCACAGTTTTTGTTCTAAAACTATCATTCCCTTGATTTTACTTTAGGCATACTATCTGGGTATTTTGAAATTTAAAATAACATTAAAGGAGAAATGAAATTATTTTGTTTGAGAAAGTTAAAAGGTTAAAACATCTTGATCTAAATAATTTTCTAATGGGAGATTTGGTACATCCCCAGACGTTGTCTTTGGTTCAGAGAACAGTCTTCAGACCTAGAAAGGACTTGAGGAGTCCCAGAGAGGAGCCTCATGGTGTGAACCATTTGATTCTCACAACAGAATGGATAAAAACAATTTGAACCACGAAACCATGCAGATGGTCATATTTTGGATAGGGTAGGGTCAGTGCCATCGTCAGAGGAAAAACTCTTGGCCATCACAGGATGGGAGAGAAAGTTTCCATTGTAAAGAATACTCGAATGCCATTTAAGGAAATGGGTTCTTCTGCCCCTATTCTTTGGAGTATTTAGGGCCACGTTCTTAGTTTTTGACATCATAAAAATTTGAAAGTATTCTGTTCTGATTGCCATTTCAAACAATTGACTAGAATTTCAGAGCAATTACAGAAGGGTAATACCATTAGGATTTTTAAATTACCCATAGTCCTATATCCCTAACAAGTATGTTCATGCTTGCGTGTTCTCATCTTTACTGTGTGCATACTTTCTTAATAATGCCACGTGGAAATTGCTTAAGCAGGAGTAATTCTCAAGATAATTTTGTATGTTTCCTTTTTTCTTTTTAAGGTATGTGTTGGGTGGAGGAGCATTATGTATGGAACCTCTCACAAAACAGGTGATTATTTTCTTATTATACTCCATTTTTACCCTCAATAGAGTGTTTTGATTATGTAAGTTAGATCGTAAGTAGACGGTTCTCTTAAAGACGTGTAGTGGTTTTTTTTTGTTTGTTTGTTTTTGTTTTTTCGTAGCTCCTACTTTCAAGAATGAAAAAGGTATCCCAGCAGTTTGGGAGGCTGAGGCGGGCGGATCACGAGGTCAGGAGATCGAGACCATCCTGGCTAACATGGTGAAACCCCGTCTGTACTAAAAAATACAAAAAAAAGTCAGCCGGGTGTGATGGCGGGTGCGTGTAGTCCCAGCTACTCGGGAGGCTGAGGCAGGAGAATGGCGTGAACCCGGGAGGAAGAGCTTGCAGTGAGCTGAGATGGCGCCACTGCACTCCAGCCTGGGTGACAGAGCGAGACTCCATCTCAAAAAAAAAAAAAAAAAAGGAAAAGGTAAACCAGTAAAATGACATTATACTTGGTGTTGAATCTATGCTAGGATAGGCATTAACAGTGATCTTTATTTAAGGATCTAATTTGCTCACGTTGGGCACTTAGAACATTGGTTTGTTGTTTTCTTGTGAGATTCTGGAAACGTTCCAATTTTACCTTTTCCCCTTGACTCCAGACTTTTTAACACTGGTCTGTTGCTGTTAAGTTATATGCCATTTTGTTATGCCTTCTCAAGTGGGAATCAGGAATGCTGCTGTGTTCTAGGGATGTTTTGTTCTTCCTGTAGGGCTGAAGAAGTGCCTACTCGAAAGAATCAGTCATCATGCAAATAAATGCCACCTGAGTCAAAGGCAAAGCCAGAGTGTAGCTTGGAGCAAAGGAGGTACTTTTATTAAGAATTTTACATAAACCATAACATATATTTTATGTTAGTTTGTGAGCCTTCTTCCTGTCTTAATTCTTTTTGAGAGAATTCATGTCATTTTCATTTGGTTTGTTTTCTTTTTGGTACAAAGATGATCTACAGAAAATATAGAAGTATAAGAAAATTAGTTACTAACTGATAATCACTTAATGATTTAGTATCTGATTGTTTAGTCTTTCTTATATTTACTGTAGAGAAACATGTCTACAGTTGTAAATTTCTTATTGTTATGTATACCATAGTAAAAGTTATATGTACTTTGAAGTTTTGCAAAATTGAGTTCATGTTATAGAATTAATTCCCGATGAACTTTTATGTGCTAGGCACTAGTCTTTTTATTTATTTATTTTTACTTTTTTTCTTTTCCTCTGTGCCTATACTTATCAAGTCTTTTTATTTTTTTACTTTTTATTACCTCTTTCAATCCTCTTAATAACTTTAAAAGAGGGTATTATTAATATCTGCATTTTATGGATGAGGCAACTGAAGGTAGGTAACTTGTCCAAGGTCACAGGTGGCAGAGCAGGGATTGGAACCAGTCTGACTGCCCTAGGCCCAACCAAGAGGAGCTGAGAGAAAGCCATGGGGCAGAAGGATGTTGGAAGCTGGTTTTCTGTTCAGTTAACATGAAATGCAGGCTGTAACCTTAATTCTAGGACATTACTGAGAAAGCCTTCCAAAGCCAGAGGTTTTTTTTTTTGTTTGTTTTTGTTTTTTAAACCATGACTATGACTTTTGAGCAAAAATTTGGTTTTGTTGAAAGGCAACATGGTGCTCTAAGAAACTTCCACTCACACTTACGGAGGGAATAGTAGTTGAGCTAAATAGTGAAATGCTGTAGCACACAGCCTTTAGGGCAGCTTCTGACCTATTTCTATGGTCAGGAAAGACAGCTATCTTTCCCTGCTGCCCACAGCCTCTAGTTATTCACCTTCAGAATTTCCTAGTCTGTGATCACATTCAGATGAGAGATCTGTTTTGTTTTTTCCAGGGTAGCAGGAACTGAGTCACCACCTATTACTAAGCAGTCTAGTCTTCTGTGTATAAATGAGCAAGGTTGGGGAGCCAGATTTGAGAACCTTGTGTAATGCTGAGATGCTCCAAGAGAATCCAAGGGAATGTCAGGATTATGTATGGTGGTAAAGTGGTCTCATGTTAGTTGTACCCAGAGTTCTCATCAGAAGCAGACACAGATACTTTTTGTAGGAAAACATCTCTAACTTAAGCCTGTAGGATTCCCAAAGATTAAAAGCAGGCAAATATGAATTCAGTCAAATCATAGCATTCAAGTAGTCTCAACCCAACATATTTGAGAATTGTTAGAGACAATGAATATGTTTCCCAAAGACTAGGTTTTTGGGAATTATCAGATACAGAACACAGACTTCAAATATTAGAATTGTGAGAAAACAGTTACATGTGAAACCTAATATAAAAGAAAGATGGACTCATAAAATTGAGCAAGCAGTAAGACCACCAGGAATGATGAGGAGGACCTGAAAAGAAAATGGATGAAATAGAACTTACAGAAATAAAATATATAGCTGGATCTGGTGGCTCACACCTGTAATCCCCCAGCATTCTTTTGGAGGCTGAGGTGGGAGGATGGTATGAGCCCAGGAGTTGGGGAGACAAGCCTGGGCAACATGGTGAGAACTCATTTCTCTAAAAAATACCCTAAACACCACCAAAAAAAAAAAAAAAAAAAAAAGCTGGGTATGGGGCACGTGTCTATAGTCCTAGCTAGTCAGGAGGCTGAGGAGGGAGGATCACTTGAGCTCAGGAGGCAAGGTCTGCACGTGCATGCCGCTGCAGTCCAGCCTGGGTGACAGAGTGAGACTCCGTCTCAGAATAAAATGAAATAAAAAAATAAAAAATGTAATTGTTGAAATAAAAAACTCAGTGGATGGATTAGACATCAGAAGAAAGAATTAATTGGTTAGACAATTATTCTCCCAAAAGTAAGTCAGTATGTTACACAGAGAGACATGAGGATAGATGATAGGGCAGAAGTTGGTGGGGTTGTGGGGGGAGGAAGATCAGAATGAGGTCTAAAACATGTCTTAGTGGAATCCCAGGAGGATATATTAAAATTATATTAGAAAGTGAGAGAAATAGAAGTTGTAAAGGTGATAGGAGGAAATCCACATAAATCAGTCACAACAAATGTAAATGGACTAAAGTTACCAGTTAGAGAGATGGAACTAATAAAAGAATATCCAGCTGTTTTAATCCATCATATTTAAAATATAAGGATATGAGAAGATTGAAAGTTTTTATAAACGAGAGAGAGTGATAAAGATATGCCAGTATACATTAACCAAAAACAAGTGATGGAGCTTCAGTATCAAACAAAAAAGGATATTGGAACAGAAAGCATTAGTAAGAACTTGATGCTAAGTGACTGTTAATTAGGAGGATGTAGCAATTTTGATATTTTATGTACCTGTCAAAATAGCCTCAAAATACAGAAGAAAAACTGATAAAACCACAGGGAGAAATTGACAAGTCTGCCATCGTATTTGGAGATTTCACCGTACCCTGCTTACCGTAAGTAAGTTACACAGAATGCCCACATGTAGATTTGAATAACCAGTGAATGGACGTGGTGTAATGGACAAATATAGACCTTTGTACCCAGTAATTAGATATTCTATATTCTTAAGCGTATATGGACTGTGGGAGAAACATTAATTATATATTAATTCATAAAGCAAGTCAGAAGATTTAAAAACAATTGGTACCATCCACACCATATAATTTATAATTTAAATATGAAGCAATTAAAGTTAGAAGGCAATAATGAAGAAATTAACAAAAAGCTACATGAATTTGGAAATTAAACACCCTTGTAATTCATGGTTGAAAAAACTGCGTGCAATTTTAGAATGCTTAGAATTGAACCATAGTTAAAATACGAAACTTCTATCTATTCCTCTCTCTCTCCCTCTCCCTCCCTCTTCCTGTCTGGAACATTCAAGAAGCTAATCTTTTTCAATGAAGAACACCCCAAATACTGAAAAGTAGAAAAAGGACAGATGGCATTTCATGGTAGTCCCTTCCCCCTGGAGTGTAGAATGTTTCTTTAGCTTCTTTGATAGTTTATTTATTTATTAAGTACTTACTATAAACCAGACTTTGCTTTAATTTGTGGTGAACAACCTAGAGATTAAGTCCTGCCCTATGAATTTTATATTAGAGTGAGGAAAACAGATAGCTAAGTCTGGAGCTCAGGGGTGAGGCCCAAGTTGGAATTATAGATTCACTTGACCAAGGTGAAACCTGGTGTGCCCCCTCTTACTTCATACCCCCAGACATACTTCTAGAACATTTCTGTTCTATTCTTGTGTATCAACTCTTCCTTTTGAGCCTCTCTCCTTTGATTCATGTCAACCTCTACTTGTCTATTGTTGATTTTGAGGCCACTTGCCCATATAACTGGCAGGATATTGAAGAAGAATCATACCGACCTGGTTCTGCTGCCTAACAGCTGAGTTACTTTGGTCAAGCTCTTGGACTTCTGAGGCTGTTTCCTAATTTCAAAAGTGGGGATATGATGTGTTAGGCCCTGGCAGGTTGCAAGGAAGAGGTACACACATATCACCTTTGATGATGAGGGCCAAATGTTAACTTGGATGGAAAGTCATCCAAACAGCCATATCGTCTCTGGCCCTAGGACTTTCAAAACCTCACAGAATATTAATTTAGCAGTATTTAGGATAGGGTTTGAGCTCTGAAGACCTACGGTGTGGTTATTTGTTCATATGGCTGTTTTCCATACTAGACCATGAGCTCCATGAGGGCAGGGTCTACAGTTTCGTCTTTCTATCCTAGGCACTCAGTTCAGTGCCTGATGCGTAGTAACAGAGGCACAAATGTTTCAAGAGTTGAGGAATTTTCAACTCTTATTGAAAGAGTAGGAAGATGTAAAGGCTTCTCAGAGAAGGCATTATTTAAGCTGATTTTTTTTGTGTGTTTTTTTGTTTTATTGAGATGAAGTCTCACTCTGTCGCCGAAGATGGAGTGCAATGGCGTGATCTCAGCTCACTGCATCCTCTGTTTCCCAGGTTCAAGTGATTCTTCTACCTCAGTCCCATGAGCCACCATGCCCGGCCTGTGTAAGCTGATTCTTTGAGAATGAGTAGAAATTTTTTCCAGGTGAATTAAAACCTTGAGACATTATTCCAAGCAGAGACAAGTAGGGGCAAAGACACAGGAATATAGAGATGTTGAAGTTTACCAAACACTGCTAGATTAAAAACCAAAAAGGAAACTATCTAAATCAAAAATTAAAATTAAAAATCACCTAAAATAAAAACTACGAGTGGGCTTGGCCAGAGGTCGCATCGCAATTGAGTTAACTATGACCGTAGACACTCAGTAATGGATGGACGTTTTAGGGAAAAACATAACATTCTCAGGTTGTTGGCAGAGTATCTGAACAATTTACAAATGCAGGCATTGAATTCTGGGAATAATAACACGGTAGTGATATCATGTCCTTCTCTGCGTATGAAGCATGTGTGTATTGCACACTTCTCCAGGTGCTGAAAATCACACTCTTCTGGAGGAGCTCATGAGGAATCAAGGGAGACGGATGGGTGAGCAACTGATTATCATGTGACAAGTGAGGTAATAGAGAGATGACTAAGATGCTATCTAAACAAGAAGAAAGGAATTATTCGTAATACATGGATTGCTGGGGAAAGATTTCTCAAATGAAGCCGGCCGGGTGGGATGGCTCCCACTTGTAATACCGGCACTTTGGGAGGTGGAAGTGGGACAGGAGGATCTAGGAGTTCAAGACCAGCCTGGTCAACAGAGCAAGACCCTGCCTGTCTCTATATTTGAAAAAAAAAAAAAAAAAAAAAGATAAATTTTTTAGATGAAGTGATATTTGAGCACTCTGGAGCACCATACAAATACTGGCCAGACTGAAGGAATGTATCCAGCTTAATTTGAGTTAACATTTTTTGAAATTTTATATTGCAAAAATAGTACATATTCACTGTTTTGAAACTAGAAAGAATTGATAGGCAAGGAGGGCTTTCTACAAAGCACTCCATAGATCCACCATACTGAGACAATGCTTGATGCTTTGATGGAGTTATTGTATACTTTCTATGCATATGCATGTATTATATACATACCTGTGCATGGTTAAATAGAAATGGTTCTCCTTGGTGTTCTGTTTATCCATTTATTTTTATGAAGTAAATCCCCAAAGAGCACATTTGTTTTGCCCAAGGGAGTCTTTTGCTGCATACTGCTGTGTACATAATGAAAACCAAAAAAGGGGCTAACTATTCAGCCTTGTGACCTTGTGGTGATTCAAATAGAGGCTTCATCAAAGGCAGATTCAGAAACGAACTTGGTGTGTGTAGGTGGTTATGCTTGGCATTATTGTTTGTAATAGTATGATAGGGATGACTTCAGTGTCCACCAACAGGGAACTGGTTAAGTAAACGGTGGTACTTCCAAATGATGAATACTGTGCGGTTGTAAAGAAGAATGAGAAAGACCTCTGTACTCACATAGAAGAACGCACATATATTGTGTGTGTGTGTTTTAAAAGGAACAAGGAATGGTATAGTATGCATGGTATGCTACTTTTTGTGTTGAGAGAGAAGAGTAGAATAAGAATATACATGTGTATTTGCAAAGATAAATTCTGAAATGATATATAAGAAACCAATTAAAGGTGTTTGGCTGTGGAAGGAGAATAAGACTGTGAATGGGATTTGGCCACATACTTTTATAGGTAGTTGTATTTAAAAATTTTCTGAACTATGTATTTGTACACATGACCCTTTTAAAAATAAGTGAATGAAGGAATGAAGTAGGATTATGAGAAAGATAAGAACAAATGTTGTAAGGGGCTGCCCATCGTTTTAGTACCCAGTGAATATTAATACATAACAATAGCAGCAAAAATTGGAAGAGTAGCCCCAGGAGGGTAGGGAGTCAGCCTTTCCTTTGTCTTTTCCTCAGTTTCATATATTAAACAAAATAATATGAGAACAATGGAACGATTTGAAACAAAAATGTCTCCAGATCTCTTAAAAGGAAGTTGGGGCAGGTTTCTGTAGTGCACTTCCCAAAAATGGGCTGATTTACCTCAAGAGGCAGGGATTCTAGCCTACATGGGATACATACAGGAGAAAAAAAATCAGAAAAAGAAAAGAGATTTAAATATAAATAAATGAAAATAACAATTCTCCCTGATTATAAAGGAAATCATTCTTTTTGTAATAATTTGGATGACAAATATTAAGAAAAATCTTTAATTTGCCACTCAAAACATTCTGGTTTGTTGCTTTTTAGATGTTTTTATGCATATAAACCTTTTAAAAAGTAGAATTGTAATATATAGTCTTCTGTCACTTACTATATTTTGGGCATATTTCTGTGGCAGTAAATATATCCTGGCATCATCATTTTTAATAGCTGGATGTATATTAAGTTAATCACTACCACCCCAGAGGTGAATTTTCTTATACATACATTTTAATGGGCTCAAGCAAATATTTTTGGACTGAATTCACAGAAGTAGAATTTCTGGAGGAAAATAATTTTTAGGGTTTTTAATAGAAATTTTCAAATTACTCTCCAGGAAAAGTGACTCAGGTTTTACTCCCACCAACAAGGACAGAGCTCCAGGTTCTCCTTTCCATTTGTCATCTTTGCTGCCTTTATACAGAAAAATCTCATTGTTTTCATGACATTGCTTTGATTTCTTGTGCTTTTGAATCTTTTTATATGCCATTGGCCATTTTTATTCTTGTGAGAAGTGCCAGTTTCTCCATTGCCCATTTTCGGTTGAAAATCATTTGTTTTTTTTCCTCAGTAATTTTAAAGATTTCTTTATAGGCTAAGGATACAAACCTTTTATCTGTCATTGAGGTTAAAAAAAAAACTTTCTCCCAGTAAGTAATTTGTCATTTCATTTTTTCTTCCTTCTTTTCTTTTTCCTTTCCTTTCCTTTCCTTTCCTTTCCTTGTCTCTTTCTTCTTCTTCCTTCCTTGCTTTCATTTTCTTTCTTGCTTTCCATTCTTACCTTCTTTTCTTTTCCCTCCCTGCCTCTCTCTTTCTTTCCTCTTTCTTTTTCTCTCTTTCCCTTTCTTCCTTTCCTTTTTCTTTGTTCCCTCCCTCCCTCCTTCCTTTCTTTTTTTTTCTTTCTTTCCTTCACTAGCCAAGCTCCAAAGTCACATTTCACTTAATTTTTATCCTGCCAAATTTGAAAGCCTTTTAACTTAGTGATTTTAGTGTGAACAGGAGCAGGAGAAAATGTAATTATCTAAGTCTCGCTCTGTCACCCAGGCTGGAGTGCAGTGCCATAATCATAGCTACTGCAGCCTTGAACTCCTGGCCTCAAGCAATTTTCCCACCTCAGCCTGCCAAGTAGCTAGGACTACAGCTGTGTGCCACCACACCCAGCTAATTTCTAAAAATATTTGTGGAGATGTGAATTCGCTCTGCTTCCCAGGCTAGTCTTGAACTCTTGACTTCAAGTAATCCTCCCACCTTGGCTTGCCAAAGTGCTGGGATTACAGGCGTGAGCTACTGCTCCTGGCCGAGAGTTTAGTTTTGTTTGCTAGTGGTGTTCTTGGTATCTTCTCATATTTGAGGCTTTGGGCCAGTGCTGAAGTATTACACTCACCATCTGAGGTTTACAGGACTTTTGGGTTAATATTGAACAGATGGAACTGTTTAGTTCTGCATCTTTGCAGGTATACAGAATGTGCCTACCAGGAACCTGCTTTATATCCATTGAAAGCAAGAAATAATAAGTAAAACTTTGCCTGGCTAGAGGCTTTGAAAGAATGACATATTCTGGTTTAATTCTATTAAATTTCCTGTTGAATGCAATTTGAAAATATAGCCAACGATTCCACTTTTCCTCTCTAGTAAGGTTGGACATTCTGATTTACTTGGTGTTTTATTATAGAACTGCTAGTATGCCTGAGTCTTACATTGTGAAGATACTTTTTTAAAACTTGAGATGTAAGAGGATGTAAATGGTTTTGTAGGAGATCAGGCTGGATGAGAACAGACACTTGTAAACATACTTTTTAGACTAAATCTCTGATTGCCACTTGTTTTCTTATTGAACTCATAAAAATAAAACACATCGGATGGAGGGTGGGAGTAGGAAGGAGATTTATGTCTTTTAATTGCATGTCATTGTTTCATAACAAGGCAGAACATATGGTAACCCTGGCTTTGGACCTACAGAAGGAAACACATTTTACTACCTGCTGTATGCCAAAGGTTCTTGAACACCTGCAGGGATTACTGCAGCACAGATTGCTGAACCCTAATCTAGAGTTTCTGATTCACCAGGTCCAGGGTGGGACCTGAGAATTCGCACTTATAAAAAGGTCTCAGGTGCTGCTAGTCCATAGACTACATTTTGAGAACCACTCTTTGTCTATTAACTGTAAATTGTAGAACTCTAGAAAAAAGCTTAGTTTGGTCTGGGATAAGAAGCACACAGGTTATGGAGAAAATCATGAAAGATTCAACCCTTGATGCCAGCCTAGTGTGGATTTCAGATAATAAGCAATACACAGTGACATAACACAATTCTTGGTTTTCATGATTGCAAGCCATAGCCAGGTATCAAGTGAGAAATTCCATTTCATTTGCAAGGCTTAGAGAGGCCAGGTGATTCTAGAAAAATGGGCCTTGTATTTGTTTTAAACCAGTAAAGAGCTTTAAGTGCTTATTAAATTGAAAGCTTTGTGTTCTTACTTTGTATTTTATTTCTTTTGAGATGGAGTCTTGCTCTGTCACCCAGGCTGGAGTGCAGTGGTGTGAGCTTGGCTCACTGCAACCTCCGTCTCCTGGGTTCAAGTGATGCTCCTGCCTCAAGCCTCCCAAATAGCTGGGATTACAGGCACCCACCACGCCTGGCTAGCTTTTGTATTTTTAGTAGAGACAGGGTTTCTTCATGTTGGCCAGGCTGGTCTCAAACTCCTGACCTCAGGCAATCCGCCCACCTCGGCCTTCCAAAGTGATGGCATTACAGGCGTGAGCCACCGTACCCGGCCAAAAAGCTTTGTGTTTTTAAAGATATTAGGCATGTTTCTTGTTTTTAAAAGAAATCTTAATAATGCAGGAGAATAAGACAAACATCTTTCCAAAAAAGAGAAATCATTGTGCTTATTTTGTCTTATTGTGATGTTGGATACTATATTCGGCTTCATTAATCATCAAGCATGCTATGGATTTTCCATTTTTATAGGATCTCCCAGTTAAGGTAATACTGGTAATTCTTGTGCGCCATTTGAAGATGAAAAATATAGGCCAAAATCACAGACTTTGCATAGAAGCTGGATAATGAAGACAGCTCTGGAGGAACACATAGATACACACACACACAGACACACATATATATGAAGTATACACACATTTCTTAAAGTTTACAGTTTAAAAGCTTTTAAAGCAAAAGCCAGCCCCTCCCCTGAGTGGGCAGGGACAGCGGTTGCATGGGCTGCTTTCCTTATGATGCCACAGGTCCCTCTGGACATGCTGCTGCCTGGCCACACCTCCTTTCCCTTTCATCTTTGTCACTGACCAATGGGCTTGGAGCATTAAGGCCACGCCCCTATTCTGTGTTCTAGTGGGGCCCTGGTTACGCCTCCTGTGGCTCAGTCACACAGCTGCCTGGTAGGTGACTGGAGGCATTCAGCAGTGCTCACTGGGACTTCACTGAGGTGGCCCCAACCCTGCCTCCCTCCGCACCCTGCGATGTCAGAAAAAACACAACAGAGGAGATTGGCCGCAGCCAAGAAAAAGGTGAAACGCCCCAGGTCATGGCCCCCAACCCAACCACAGACGCCCTCTGATGACAAGACTGGTGCCAGAGTCCATACCAGTCCTGAGGCATACCAGACTGGGCCCCCCAACCCCAGCGCCTCTGGGCTCCCCTGACCAAAGTCTTGTCAGCCAGCCCCACCCTTTCAGCAAGGAGCCCAGTCCCTGCCCTTGCCAATCACCCCAGGGTGACTTTGGGCAGGTGATTCCTGGGGCTCCCTGCTCCATACTCGGCCCTCACCTCCTACTGCCCCAAGGTCCTCCAGCCCCAAGCCCCGCCCTTGCCAGTCATCCCTGGGTGACTTTGGGCTGGTGACTCCTGGGGCTCCCTACTGCAGACTCTGCCGCCCCAAGCTCGACCTCCCTGGGCTTCTTGGGCTGACGTCTCCGAGGACCTGGATCAAAACCCTGTGTTTCCCTCCCCCATTGTGGAGCGGCTACTCGGGCATCGTGCTGATGTGGTCCCCTCCCCTGGGAGGAGTGGAATGTAGTGATGTCACAGTCCCCCTAGGAACTGTCATTACTGCTGCAAGACCGGCCTTTGGTCTTACAACCCAGTCCCCTAAGTTTTCTCACCCCATTTCTGGTTCCTCTGGTTGCAGCATAAATTTCCAGCTGGAAGGGGAGTGGGGACTATGCGACCTAGAAGCAAGAGGTCTCAGGCTGCTTTACTCCCTTCACATAGACATTGACAGTGGGAAAAGCTTCCACTTCCCCTGTGAGCTGAAAACATTGACAGTATCTCTAGGTGGCAATGGGAGAATGGGTTTGGTTTGGTTTTCTCCCAGGCTTCTACTTTCCAGAGAGACTTGAACATTTTTTTTCTGAGTTCTCCACGCTTCTGGGACCAGACTGCCCTTCAGTCAGTGGTCTCTGAAGTGAGATTTGCCCATCTTCTGTGGAATAGATCTTGGGAAACTGAACTTGACAGCTTGAATCTTCCTCATATCTCAACCTGGGGTACTCTGAGTGCCACAGGATAAATGTGGGACATCTTTCTGAAGCATCATTTTCCCTTGATTCTCTTGAGAAAAATCATTAATGTACTTAGAGATGACAGACACATAGGTTTCCAAGCGTATACCAGACCAGACTTCTCTCTGAAATGAGGCTTGGGTTGTCCTCTTTCTGATAAATTCCCAGATTTAAGAGAAAAACTGCCTTCTGCCATGAGGACACGTTGATATAAAAGTGTGAGAGGTACTGGTGCACTTCTTCACACTGATAGACATGTGAGGATGTATGACTCTAAACCACACGGCCTACAGTTCCTGCCTGCTTAATGTTTACTTTTCTACCTCTGCCCCTGGTTTTGGTCCCTGGCAGCTGCTGATTCATGGCAAAACCTCAGAGCTTGGAGTCAGAGGACTGAGTTTAAGTTCCAGTATTGCCTTTTTTTTTTTTTTTTTTTTCCCTATCCATGGTATCAATCCTTCTCAGTCACTAAATGATTGTGACAGCACCTTGTACAGTTGCTGGTGGCATTAAATCAGATGGTGTATAAGAGTATTTTGTCAAAACTGTAAAGGAGGATGTGGCTATAGGGGCTGATAGTTCTCGTGAGTGTTACTGCTCTTTTTTCCCACAGTTAAAATATTGGCAGAGGAAGAGCCCTGGCACTCCAGCAGGAGCTAACGTGAAAAATAAAATCAATGGCAGTAGCCCTGACACAGCCACATCTGGTGGTTACCACTCACCTGGGGATGTGAGTCTTGGCTGGCCAGACAAAAACCAGATGGGTAAGATGGGGCTGGTGTGACCTGGGAGCAAGAGTGGCATCAGAGGGCTGTGGGGGTGACTTAGAATGCCCCAGGGAGGTGGGTGGGTGGAAGGGCTTTGAGGCAGAGGGAAAGAGGTCTGTGCCAGGAGACGGCAAGTCTTGTCATCTCCATGAGCCTCAGTGTCCCCATCAGTAAAGAGGGAGGAATGCCCGTTGTCAGCCACCCACAGTGCTCTCTAGCTGAAAGTGACTTGGAAGACTGGCTACTATCCGGGTGTGAGGAGTCATTAGCAGTGAGGCCAAGTTTGGGAAGCCTGAGAGGAGGAGCTGTGAACCAAAGGGTGGATTTTTTTTTTTTTTTTTTTTTTTTTGAGAATCCAGAGACAGTTATTGTCTGCTTCCTTTCTCAGCTGAACCCCTGGCCCCAGAGCCCCCAGCAGGGCCCTCTGAGGTGGAGCAGCTACAAGATGAGACCAACCACCTAAGGAAGGAGCTGGAGAGTGTGGGAAGACAGCTCGAGGCCGAGGTGGAAAACAGATACTGATTCTCCTGAACAAGAGGCAGGAGGAGAAGACACGTCAACAGGAGGAGAGGATACATGAACAAGAGGACCTGCTGTGTGAACAAGAAGAGAGGCTACATCAACAGGAGGACATGATGTGTGAAGAGGAAAAGCTATATGAACAGGAGGAGAGGATACGTGAACAGGAGGACCTGCTGTGTGAACAAGAAGAGAGGCTACATCAACAGGAGGACATGATGTGTGAACAGGAGGAAAAGCTATATGAACCGGAGGAGAGGATACGTCAACAGGAGGACATGCTCTGTGAACAAGAGGAGAGGCTATTTGAAAAGGAGCAGAGGCTATGTGAACAGCAGGAGACGCTGTGTGAACAGAAAAAGCTGCCAGGGCAGGAGAGGCTACTGGAAGAGGTGGAGAAGCTGTTAGAACAGGAGAGGCGGCAGGAGGAGCAGGAGAGGCTGGTCGTTGAGGTGGAGGAGCTGCTAGAACAGCAGAGGCTTCGGGAGCAGCATGAGAGGCTGTGGCAGCAGGAGACTCTGCGGGAGCTGGAGAGGCTGCGGGAGCTGGAGAGGCTGCGGGAGCTGGAGAGGATGCTGCAGCAGCGGGCCGAGCCACACAGTGGCTGCGAGGAGCTGGCGCGTTGCCCCACCTGGTGAGGCTGCCCTCTTCCCTCGCCCTCAAGGCCTCTGTTTCCCCACCTGTAAAATGGGGCATTGTAGCCTTCACATGAAATGGTACTTCTAAAGGTACCTGTGAGCCAGAGCCCTACTCTGATGGCTGTGGGAGAGAGGGGATGATTTTTCTAACCTGCCTCCACCCTTCCCGGTGCCATGGGAGGCAGACGCCAAGTTCTGGGGTCTCCAGTTTTAGTGGGTGGCCACTGATTGCTTCTCTCTGTCCAGAACAATGAGAACAAGAGCACACTCCAGTGGGAGCAGCAAGGAAAGGAGCTGAAGAAGCTGGGTGAGCTGAAAGAGATGGTAACCTCCGACCCATCCAAGAAGGGCTGGGAGGCGGGCACCAGCCTCTGGGGAGGGGAGGTGCCAGGCCAGAGGCAGCTGCAGCCTGGGGGCAGGTGACCCCAGCACCCCCCAGGGCAGTCCTATGACTGTTTCTTGCTTCCTGCCCTCTGACTTTTAGAGGTGGGTAACCCTGGGCTCCTCCCAGGTCTGGATATCATCCCAGCTAGAGGCATGGAGCCCCCCAATCACAGAGGAAGAGACAGTGGTATAAGAGGCTCCTTATGTCAGGTGTGGTGGCTCACACCTGTAATCCCAGCACTTTGGGAGGCTGAGGCAGAACAATCACTTGAGGTCAGGAGTTTGAGACCAGCGTGGCCAACATGGCGAAAGCTCATCTCTACTAAAATTAAAAAAAAAATAATTAGCCAGGCCTGGTGGTGCATGCCCGTAATCCCAGCTACTCTGGAGGCTGAGACACGAGAATCACTTGAGCCCGGGAGGTGAAGGTTACAGTGAGCTGAGATCGCACCACTGCACTCCAGCCTGGGACACAGAGTGACACTGTCCCCAAACAAAACAAAACAGAAAAAAAAAAAGACTCCTTAGATTCAAACTGGATTCTGACCTCGGCTCCCCTGGTCATAATTCAACTACTTTGCATCTCTAAGTCTCTGTTTCTTTAACTTCAAAAGGAAGTTAGCCTTTTCCTTGCAGAGGTGCTGAGGATTACATGAGATAATACGTGGAAACATTAGGCATGTAGCACACTTAGCAGATGGTGGTTGGCTCCCCCTGCTTTTCCATCAGTCTGTGGCCTACAGTTTAAATGCTGGGAAAAAGGATGTGAGATTTAAGGCTAGGGAAGGAGGCATGGGGTTCTAGGCAAGGGAGGCAGTCTCTTAGGCCTGGAGCAAGGGGGCAGGGGCCTGGGCAGGCCACAGAGCCCCACAGTGCCCTCGCTACCCTATTAATGGGCCAGGAATCTGGAAGCCAGCCACCACATGCCCTCATGCCCAGGGTCTTCCTGCAGGTGGAGCTGAAGAGCCAAGAGGCTCAGAGTCTGCAGCAGCAGCCACACCAGTACTTGTGTACCGCTCTAGGAGCCCCAATCCCACAGGAGCTGGGGTGTTGCTGACAAGCAGCATGGTGAGTAGAGCCCTCAGGTGGGGTGGGCAGTCAGGAGCAGGGGAGGCTGGCACTGTGCTCAGATTCCCACCCCCCTCCCTCTCTCTGAGGATCTTTATGAGGTGAGCCTCACTGATAGCGTGGAGCCTGCACCAGGGAGGACAGGGAGGGTTCTCCCCATGACAACCTCACTGCACAGCAGATCCAGCAGCTGCTTTCTGTAATGCAGGACTCCCCAGGAGCACCCAGGCTTGGCTGGAGAAGCTGTTGGTACAGGAGAGGCGGCAGGAGGAGCAGGAGAGGCTGCATGCCATTCTTTTCGGGCTGCCGAGAACAGGGAGATAAACATCACCATCATCGAAGAGCTGGTCAAGAAATTTAAAAAAAAAAAAAAAAGTTAAGGGGCTAATCTCCTACACAATTCATTTACTTCATTTGAAAGTTAGAGCCACTTATGTTTATTTGTGTTTCCAGTTTATAGTTTAAATTTATTTCTAATTTACAGTTTAAATTTACTTGTGTTTCTAATTTATAGTTTAAATTTATTTGTCAAAAGTTAAAGGAGAGTGGGTCTTTCCCTCGTGTTCACTCTGGCATCCTTTAGCATTTTTTTGAATTTGATAATTAATTATAGGACGTTAGCATGCATATCGAGTTTGCCCTTATGTGGTGGGAGTTCAAACACACAAAGACCCACTATATGCACTCAACTGTTCTTGCTGGTTTGGGATAGGATGCCATGCTTTTTTTAATGTTAGTGCAGCATGTATATTCATTACAGAATTCAGATAAAATTTGCTTATGTTCTGCTGTTATGTTTGATCGAATCCTAATCACAGCGAGCTCTTCATTAGCTCAATATGTGGTTTGCCCTCAAGTGCGCAGTTTATTACTTTGTAATATGCCACTGTGGGTACTGACATTTACAGCTGTTTAAAGGCGGAGCACTGGAAACAGCCTTTCCCCTTTTTTCTGTGTATTGGGGATGGGAGTAATAACATTTTGGGGAGCTTTTTAAATCTCCCAGAAGAGGAGAGTGGCCTGCTCTGGCAGGTGTGTGCAGGATAGAATATGTTTCATTTGTTCCGGTGCCAAGAACGAGCACTGTACTATGGTAGTTCCCCTAGGATTTGTATGTGCTCTGGGCTCATGAAGATATTGCATCATGAGCTGTGGCAGTTGTACTCTTTCTTGACGACTTAAAAAAGGATTATTTCTGAGGAATGAAAGGCTCCCACCATGACTGTGGATGTGGAAAACCTTTTCTAGCTTAGAGCATTTGTATGTACAATACATTTTAAAGTCAGAGTTCATGTTCCCTGTTTTAGTCACATGACTACATGTCCCAGTCCACAAAAGGGCACTGGCTGGCATTCTTCAAGATCAGAAGAAATCCTTGAAGAGTTTAAATGTCCCTGGAACAGGCATACAGGCTCTAGTCAAGAATGAATTCGAGTGAAGGAAAGCTGTGTGACACCTGGCATTCCTCTATGTTCATGGAGCTTATTTGAGGCTAGAAGATGGATTTTACCATCTAGACCTCTCTGGCTAATGCCTAGTCTTCAACCATCTGACATAGGAATTTACTTCTTCTCCTTGAATGGAAAACACTTTAAAAATAATAAGAAACGTTATTATAAACTAATATACGTGAGAGTACTTAGTTGAAACAAAAAGGAGTTTTAGTAGACAGTATTATACTACATTTGAAAATCAAGGAGAAGTTTATGCAACTTAAAATGTTTACAAACTGCAGCGCAATCTACTGTTTGTGAATGTCAAAGTGTTATGAGGAAAAGTGTCTATACAATTACAGAGTTATATTTCCTCACAAAGTTCTTTACGAAGAGTGAAATATGTTTTTATACCTCTCGGTTTCAGTTAGAGGCATATTTTGTGTAATATTTATGTTAATGTGCATGATCAATGAATTATTTCAGTCATGTGTTGCCTAAATCATAACTGGATGATGCTTGGGAAAGAATCAACAGCTAAAACTTCATGAAGTTCTAATGTCTGTGTTCCAAAATACATCATATCATTAGGATGTAGGGAGAGATGTATCTGCACTCCCTGGGGTGGGCATTTCTAGTTACTAGACCATCTCCATTTTTAGCATTTGGCATCCTCATACTTTGATAAATATGACATTAATAGGAGATCAATAATAGGATTTTACAGATTGAATAAGAGAATTGCCTGCATTCACTGAAAGAGTGCAAATATTGAGCCCTCGTGACTTCAGCTGACTCTTCCAAATTGTACGAATTTATCAATGTATTAGATAAACTCAGTTTCAGAATGATAAAGAAAAACTGTTAGACCAAATAATGTGGCTAATTAACAGTGGTAGGATTTCCAGCCCAAGGGTTTAAAATGGACTTAAGGTCCTGTTCTTGCCTTTTATTTTCTGAACTTGCCGCTTTTGTATTCTTTGAGTTCAATTTAAAGACAGTTACTTTAAGTCCATTTTAAACCCTCGGGCTAGAAATCCTACCACTGTTAATTAGCCACATTATTTGGTCTAACAGTTTTTCTTTATCATTCTGAAACTGGGTTTACCTAATAGATTGATAAATTATTTCAAGGGTATTTTTATAGTTCAAATCCCTTCACTTTTACCCTGACACATATAAATGACTAGGAATGACCTTCAGATAGCGTTTAGCATCTGTAACCAATCTGACAATAATGTGTTCATCAGGTGCCTATGGATTAAATCACATGCGGGCATATTTAAGCTCAATGTCAGTCTGAAAAATGTACTATATTAACTGAAATGCCACTCTTTGTGTAGGTATTTTGTCATATGTTTAACAAAAAGCTAAAAAGAATGGAAATCGTGTGACAATAACTCAAGTCTTTCTTCAAAGTGCATTCAGTCTTTTGCAATACCTCATTCAGCCAAGTATTTGTTCTCTTCCTCATTCGGTAAAAGGCAGCTTTCAATTTGCTTCGAAGGCAACATTAGAAGGTTAGAGATCATCAGAAACAGAATTTTAAAATGTGAATTTAACTGAATAAATGTGAATTTCTGTAGGAAGTAAAGAATCAAAGCACCTATCTAAAGACTGCAATATAGGATAATTATTTTTAAAGTATTTGATTAAACCTGATAGGTTTTCTCGAAATGAAAAAAATCAGTTCTAACACCAAAGCTAATTTTTTGAAAATGTGAAAATGTAAATCAGCCCTATCCATAATATAATTTCTCTAAAACTTTATCTTAGTCATTTTAAAATAATATAACCATTCAAAAATGTAACTGCTATCTTCATGTTTTGAAATAAGTAAGTTAAAACATTTTAAATATGAATACTGTAGTTTAAAAGAAAGAAACCAGGGGAAGGAAAAGTAGAGAAAGAAATGCCAATTCCAGTCCAAAGCTTTATTTGCCAAGTTTTCTTAGAATGACTTTTACCTATTTATGAATTCTTACAAACAGAATGTATAATGGAAATACTGACTTTTGCCTAAAGTGGCATTGTTGACTGCTGTGATGTTACTGTAATGTAATAAATTATTAAATTGTTGCAAAGTGCTGTTTTTGCCTTAAAATTTTGTGTGTCTTGAAAACTATAGTATTAAATACTATAGCGTGCAAATAATGGGCATGCTTGGCATGAGAGAATCTGTTTTTATTTTTACAAAATTGCAACTATATAAGTGTTTATTAAAAGAACAGTTATGGGATAAAAAATGTGGAAAAGTGTGTCAAAAAAAGTAGAAAAAAGTTGTATGAAAAGTTATTTAAAAAGTTATGAAAAAGAAGTTATGGGATTAAAAAAAAAGTCACGGGATATAAATAAAAATAAATAAAAGCAGGCCCCTGTCAGCATAAGCCTGGAGAAGTGGGTCTGGGGTCTCCGCCCCCACCATGTCCCTACAACCCCTTCCCAGTCACCATTCCCCTTTACCATTAGGGTAGCAAGACAAGACCCCTGTCTAATGGGGGGAGACAGACCCTTTGCCACGTTGACCAGGGCTGAGTCCTTAAATTTCTGGACGATGATGCCTATTATTTAAGAGCCAGAAGTTGGTGGAGTTGGTTGGTTTGGAGGAGGTCTGATAGCCTCCTTACTCTCACCAAAGCAACTTTTCCCTCAGGGAGGCTCCCATCTTCTTATTCAGAAAGGCAGCTGAGGCGGGACAGTGGGGCTAACAGTAGACCAGGCGAGGGCACTGGCTGCTGGGGTGACCCCCGCTTCCCCAGTGTATATATTGTATCTGTGTAACATTTTGTGTATTCTGGGGGGTGGGGCCGCCCCTCTATCGTACCTAGTGGAGTTTGGAGCTGGCATATGGGGAGGAGGTTCTAATAATTATTTGCATCTGGGAAACGTATTTATTGCTAGCATAGGACAGAGGAAGGAGGCGGAGATGGGGTCCTGGCTCCCTTGGTGATGCGACTCCTGTTTATTTTGCTTTTGATTTTGGAATAAATGGATTTAGCCATACTGCTCAGCCTGGTGTGTTCCCGTTTCCTTCACTGGGTCCTGGAATTTGTCCCACTGAATGAGGAGCCCCAGAGTGTCCGAGCATGTCCAGCTGGGCTGTTGGGGATCTTCCAGGCCTGTTACCTGTATGCTGCCTGGTGACACCTGGTGGACATCACGGGGACTGCCATGGCACCTATGGGGCACAGTCCGGTCCTGACAGCCAACAGGCTCAGAAGCCTGATCTAGCAGTGGCCGGGAAGACAGATACCAGCACACCACCACACCCAGCTAATTTTTGTATTTTTAGTAGAGATGGGGTCTCAACATGTTGCCCAGACTGGTGACGAACTCCTGACCTCAGGTGATACACTTGTCTCGGCCTCGCAAAGTGCTGGGATTACAGTCGTGAGCCACCACACCCTGCCTAAAGTGTCATTTTTGACATTTAAATCTGCCATCTAGGCTTGGGATGGTGGTGCACGCCTGTAATCCCAGCTACTTGGGAGGCTGAGGCAGAATCGCCGCCACCCAGGAGGTGGAGGTTGCAGTGAGCCGAGATGATGCCATTGTACTCCAGCCTGAGAGACAGAGTAAGACTCGCTCTCAAAAAATAAATAAATAAATAAAAAAATCTCCAATCTACCTCTAACTTTATACCTTTCCAGATGGCTATTGAGTGTCTTAGTTTTATGGAGAAAAGTGCATCTCGTTTTCAATGATACGAAATTCCACTGTTAAGTTGTAAATTCCCGGTTGGGTGTGGTGGCTCATGCCTGTAATCCCAGCACTTTGCGAGGCCAAGGCGGGCGGATCACGAGGTCAGGAGATCGAGACCATTCTGGCTAACACAGTGAAACCCCGTCTCTACTAAAAATACATAAAATTAGCCAGGTATGGTGGTGCGTGCCTGTAATCCCAGCTACTTGGGAGACTTAGGCCGGAGAATAGCTTGAATCTGGGAGGCAGAGGTTTCAGTGAGCCAAGATCGCGCCACTGCACTCCAGCCTGGGTGACAGACCAAGACTCCGTCTCAGATAAAAAAAAAAAAAAAAGATGTAAATTCCCACATGTATTTCTGGCTCCTCTAATCTGTCCCTTTTAACCAGTTGTCTGTCCATTTATGGGCCAGCCCCAAACTGTTTGAAAACTATACTTTTATGATCAGTTTTCAAATGC
Source organism: Symphalangus syndactylus (assembly GCF_028878055.3). NCBI lineage: Eukaryota > Metazoa > Chordata > Mammalia > Primates > Hylobatidae > Symphalangus > Symphalangus syndactylus. Next base: position 23,435,019 of record NC_072427.2, on the reverse strand, counting down.
AGAAGTGCTGGTTTCCTCTTACTTTTTCAGAAATGTTCTGGATCTTTTCACATTTTTTTTTCTTTTAAACCTCAGAATCAACCTGCCTAACTTTAAAGGAGACTTCTAGTGTTTTAAATAAGGCTAGATTAAATTCATAGATTGGGGGGGGGAAACTAGGTTCAAGTTTTTAATACTGGATCTTCCCAAATATTCAAATCTTGTATGCTCAGCCCTAGCAGCAGTTTCAAATTTTTTGAACTAGATCCCTGTGCCATTTTTGATAAGCTCATTCCAAGATATTTTTATTATCTTTTAATTCTTGCTTGAGTAAATGCAATGTTCTTTTCTTCTGCTTGTTTTCTAAGCCAGTTTTCTGTATACTGGCACTTGTTTAGGTTGAGGATATTAATTTTGCAACCCCAGAGCCCCCTTGCTCAATTCTCATTTCTTCCAATAGTTTATGGGTTCTCTTTCAAAGTATACAGTCACATTGAGGCAGGAGAATAGGGCCTGGAGGCAGGGAACCTAAGGCTGATTCACCCTGACTTCTAGAACTACATCGAAAGAAAAACCTCAACCTTCCACGCTCAAGCAACGAAAGGACCAGGGGAGACTCCTGCAAACCCCAACCTTTTCTGTGGGGCAGATGGGAAATCGAAGGTACCTCTGATTGGTTGCAGAAAGCATAGGAGTGTAACTTCCTAACTTCACTTCAGCCTCTGATTGGTTGCTGTACACAACCACTGTCCACAACCAATCAGACTGATTGCAGGCGAGGTCTTTGTTTGCACAGAAGTGCAACTTTGTAACTTCACTTTAGCCTCTGATTGGTTGCTTTTTGCAACCTATCAGAATGATTGTGGACCACCACTTCATTTACATGGGGTGAACACCAAGTGGCCAATGGGAGGGCCGGGTGCAGTGGCTCAAGCATGTAATCCCAGCACTTTAGGAGGCCAAGGCCGGCAGATCACCTGAGGTCAGGAGTTCCAGACCAGTCTGGCCAACATGGTGAAACCCCGTCTCTACTAAAAAAAACATAAAAATTAGCCAGGCGTGGTGACAGACACCTGTAATCCCAGCTACACAGGAGGCTGAGGCAGGAGAATTGCTTGAACCTGGGAGGCAGAGGTTGCAGTGAGCCAAGATCGCACCATTGCACTCCAGCCTGGGTGACAAGAGTGAGACTCCATCTCAAAATAAATAAATAAATAAAAATAAGCGGCTAATGGGAAACCTATAGGAGGTATTTGTACCGGAGAAGATTCTGTATCCGGGGCCCTTGAGCAGCCGCTGGGGCCTGCTCCCACACTGTGGTGTGTACTTTCACTTTTGATAAATCTCTGCTTTCCTTGCTTTGCTGTGCGTTTTGTCCAATTCTTTGCTCAAAACACCAAGAACCTAGACAACTTGCAGTCAAGACCCTCTATCGATAACAACATCATCTCTGAAGAACAGACACACTTCCTTCTTTCTAAGGTTCATACTCTTCTTCCTTTTCCCTATATAATTACATGAGTCATGTTCCTTGAATCTGAGCCCAGCACTCAAGGTTTTTGCTTCCTGGCACAGGGCCTGGGGCCTCTGTCCATCCTTGAAATTCTTTGTCTATCATTTTCTGCTCCAAAACGGTTATACCCAAAGGTGCTTTCCCGTGACTTTTTCTCAGGCTTGGAGGCGTCACTCCACTGGGAGCCATTTCGGCAGGAAGCTTCTCTGACTGTCCTGGTCCTCATTCCAATAAACGTAAAAACAACAATCGTATTATAGGCATTGACATGCATTCTGAAGAGCCTTATATTCTGCTCAATAGCATGTTTGTTTTTTGTTGTTCTTTTGTTTTTTTTTTTTTGTTTTTTTTTTGAGATGAAGTCTCGCTCTGTTGCCCAGGCTAGAATGCAGTGGCGCAATCTCAGCTCACTGCAAGCTCCTCCTCCCGGGTTCTGGCCATTCTCCTGCCTCAGCCTCCTGAGTAGCTGGAACTACAGACGCCTGCCACCACACCCAGCTAATTTTTCATATTTTTAGTAGAGACAGGTTTTCACTGTGTTAGCCAGGATGGTCTCGATCTCCTGACCTCGTGATCCGCCCGCCTTGGCCTCCCAAAGTGCTGGGATTACAGGTGTGAGCCACTGCGCCTGGCCTGTTTTTTGTTTTTGAGACAGAGCCTCTCTCTGTTGCACAGGCTGGAGTGCAGTGTCGTGATCTCGGCTCACTGCAACCTCTGCCTCTCAAGTTGAAGTAATTCTCCCGCCTCAGCCTCCCCAGTAGCTGGGATTACAGTGTGTGCCACCACATCTCACTAATGTTTGTATTTGTAGTAGACACGGGGTTTTACCATGCTGGCCGGGCTGGTCTCAAACTCCTGACCTCAAGTAATCTGCCCATTTCGGTCTCCCAAAATACTGGGATTACAGGCGTGAGCCACTGTGCCTGGTCAATAGCATGTTAGAATTAAATGAGCCTTTTGGGAAAATTTAGGTGAGGGTAGGTTACCCAAAGACTATGCAGCCACGTTCAAACCTTTGGTGGTTTATATATTCATTTAGAGACAGGGTCTCAATCCTGTCACCCAGGCTGGAGTGCCGTGGCATGATCATGGCTCACTGCAGCCTCGACCTCCTAGGCTTGGGTGATTCTCGTGGCCACCTCAGCCTTGTGAGTGGCTGGGACTACAGAGATGCACCACCTCGCCCAGCTAATTTTTTTTTTTTTTGTAGTTTTGCATTTTTAATAGAGACAGGGTTTTGCCATGTTGCCCAGGCTGATCTCAAACTCCTTGGCTTAAGCAATCTTCCTGCCTCAGCCTCCCAAAGTGTTGGGATTACAGGCATGAACCACCACACTCAGCCCTTTGGTGTTTGTTTGTTTGAGACGGAGTCTCGCTCTGTTGCCCAGGCTGGAGTGCAGTGGCGCCATCTCGGCTCACTGCAAGCTCCACCTCCCGGGTTCACGCCATTCTCCTGCCTCAGCCTCCTGAGTAGCTGGGACTACAGGCGCCCGCCACCACGCCCGGCTAATTTTTTTTTTTGTATTTTTAGTAGAGACGGAGTTTCACCGTGTTAGCCGGGATGGTCTCAATCTCCTGACCTCGTGATCCGCCCGCCTCGGCCTCCCAAAGTGCTAGGATTACAGGCATGAGCCACTGCACCCGGTCCTTAATTTTTAAAGTTTTTGTAGAGACGGGGTCCCACCATGTTGCCCCAGGTGGTCTTGAACTCCTGGGCTCAAGTGATCCTCCCGCCTTGGCCTCCCAAATTGCTGGAATTACAAAGTGCTGGTGGCGTGAACCACCTTGCCCAGCTGTGTACACTTCTAAATGGTTCATTTTATATTATGTGAATTTCACCTCAATAGAAAACTTTTTTTTTTTTTTTTTCAGACGGAGTTTCCCTCTTGATGGCCCAGGCTGGGGTGCAATGGCGCGATCTCGGCTCACTGCAACCTACGCCACCCCAGGTTCAAGCGATTCTCCTGCCTCAGCCTCCCGAGGAGCTGGGATTACAGGCGCACACCACCAGGCCTGGCTGATTTTGTGTTTTTAGTAGAGATGGGGTTTCACCATGTTGGTCAGGCTGGTCTCAAACTCCCGACCCCAGGTGATCCGTCTGTCTTGGCCTCCCAAAGTGCTGGGATTACAGGCATGAGCCACAGCACCTGGCTTTTTTTGGTTGTTTTTTGTTTTTTTTAATTGACTCAGCTTTGGACTTGAACTATTAGAATGATGGTGCGTCCATTCACTGAGATGAGGAAGCTCTAGGGAAAATGAACTTGGGAGTTCCAAGAATTGCATTTTGAATGTCTTCAATTTGATATGCCTCATAGGCTTCCAAGCCGAGTTAGATATGTGAGCCTGGAGTTCAGAGATGGGGTGGAGATATAAATTTAGAAGCCATTGGCACACAGGAAATATCTTAAGCCATGGAGCTAGATGAGATCATTTAGGCCAGAGGTGTCGATTCTTTTGGCTTCCCTGGGCCACATTGGAAGAAGAATTGTCTTGGGCAACGCATACAATATGCTAACACTAACAATAGCTGATGAGCTAAAAAAAAAAAAAAAAAAAAAAAAAAAAAAAAAAAAATCGCAAAAAAAAATCTCATAATTTTTTTTGTTTTTTGTTTTCGAGACGGAGTTTCACTCTTGTTGCCCAGGCTGGAGTGCAATGGCCCAATCTCGGCTCACTGCAGCCTCCACCTCCAGGTTCAAGTGATTCTCCTGCCTCAGCCTCCTGAGTAGCTGGGATTACAGGCATGTGCCACCACGCCCGGCTAATTTTGTATTTTTAGTAGAGACGGAGTTTCTCCATGTTGGTCAGGCTGGTCTCGAACTCCTGACCTCAGACGATCCACTCGCCTCGGCCTCCCAAAGTGCTGGGATTACAGGCATAGCCACTGCACCCAGCCAAAATCTTATAATGTTTTAAGAAAGTTTACGAATTTGTGTTGGGCCACCTTCAGAGCCATCCTGGGTCGCATGCAGCCCACGGGCCATAAGTTGGACAAGCTTGATCTAGGGAAAGGGTGTGGGGAAAGACGAGGAGATGGCCCAAGCCCATGCCTCTGGCACTCCCAGCGTGTCAGTGTCAGACAGCAGACAAAGAATCCAGGAGACAGCAGAGGAGGGCTGGGGGGAACCCCAAGAGCGAGTGTTTGAAAAATAAAGAGAGTAACAACAATCGGTTGGAACTGGAATGAATATCCATTTATAGAGGACTATGCTTAGTGGTACACAAACATAAGTTGTGGCGCATCTGTGTAGTAGAATACTATGCATGGTTACACGAAATAAGGAGGAAGTTCTCTATGTGCTGATATGGGAAGATTTCCTTTGTATGAAATAATTTGCTGACATCCTCACAACATACTGTTGAATAAAGCAAGGTGTATAACACTTAAAAACAAAGAGAAGAATTTCATCTTTTTTTTTCTTTTTGAGACAGGGTGTATAACACTGTAAAAAAAATAGAGAGAAAAAAATTCCTTTTTTTTTTTTCTTTTTGAGACAGGGTCTCGCTGGAGTGCAGTGGTGCAATCATGGCTCACTGCAGCCTCCCAGGCTCCAGCAATCCACCTGCCTCAGCCTCCCAAGTAGCTGGAGTTACAGAAGACAGTAGAGCCTGTTTGGCCAGAGTGGAATGGTGGCAGGAAGCAGAGGTACTTTCCGGAGCGCTGGGGTCTGAATGGGTCCATTGAGGCTGGGCCCTGCTGCTCCTGTAGGGCTGAGCAGGAGAAGCTCACAGAGGCTGCCCTTGTGCTGCTGGAGCACATAGCCAGGGAGGCCCCCACCCCAACAGAGGCCTCTGAGGCCTGGCTGGCCAGGGCTTTGGAAACTCTGACAGCGCTGCTTCCCCCACACCTCCTAATCTCCTTTTCCTGCCCCTCTTACACTCTCTGAGGGGCTGCAGTTGCAAGAACCCAGAATCTCTGTCTTGGAGGTGGTGGTGGGGAGGGGGGCAGTTGAAGAGGGGCTTTTAATGGAGTGGGTCTGCACCATAAAGAGGTAATAAGCTAGGAGTCAATCCAGAGGACTTTCTGGAGGAGGTGATGGTGGTGTAGAGTCAGAGAGTGGGAGGAATAGGCAGTCTCAGAGGACAGCAGCAAGGCCAAGTGAGAGACTGGCAGAGGTATACAGGACCCCGTTGGGTGGGGTGAGGAGGATTTCTGCTCCCTCACCCGCCAGAGCCTCTGGCTTATCACAGGATAAGAGCCAGCTAAGCTCCAGGGGCTTTCCAGGAAAAGTGTCTCTTGGAAAGGGTGTGACCTTTTCACCGGTCCTGACAGCACCCTAGAAATGGCTTGGCCTTTTCCCTCCCCTGAGCTCCACAGAGAACACAGCCAGCAGAGGACACATTCCCTGTCATCCAGAAATGGGTTTGATTCTCAGCCGAGGGACAGCAGGACTGGTAGAGACTGTCAGGCCACACAGCTGCCTACACAGCACCCCCATGCTTGGTGGGAGGTGGGAGGGATGGCGTCTGGCTGTCCACAGGCCGGGCATGACAGGGAGGCTCACTGGAGGTGGTGCACTTTGGAGGGGCAATGTCAGGGGACAGCTTCCTCTTGTTGGGCCACAAGACTCCACAAGGACAGCACGGTGACTGATTCCCAGTGCTAGAGGTGAGGCAATCTGCCCTGTGCAGGTGTATGTGTGTGTGTGTGTATATATATATGAGGGTGTGTGTATGTGTGTGTATATATAATTTATTTATTTAGATGGAGTCTTGCTCTGTCACCCAGGCTGGAGTACAGTGGCGTGATCTCGACTCACTGAAACCTCTGCCTCCTGGGTTCAAGCAATTCTCCTGCCTCAGCCTGCCAAGTAGCTGGGACTACAGTCACTTGCCACCACGTCTGGCTAATTTTTGTATTTTTAGTAGAGATGAGGTTTCACCATATTGGCCAGGCTGGTCTCAAACTCCTGACCTTGTGATCTGCCTGCCTTGGCCTCCCACAATGATGGGATTACAGGTGTGAGCCACAGCACCTGGCTATTTATAGATATTTATAGAATATGACCTAAACTATTTAAACATATCTGTAAGGGTATAAGTACTTTGATAACAAAGAAGCAATACATACTGATAGAAACTAGCTATTATGTCAACAGTGGTTATATTAGGTAGAGAAATTATGTGAGATTTTTTTTTTTTATATTTTACTAATCTCAATAATGGTTGCTTATAAGTTTTATAATCAAGAAAAAAGCTTTCTAAAGTTTTTGCAAAATGGAAAGTCATACTTCTTTATATACTAAAGACAAAAACAAAACTTCCTATTTGAATACCTTTGACTTTTACTGCAGACTTACAGACCCTTTAAAGAAAAGGCAATTCCCTCCCACTAGTTCTGGTGTCATTCTCCCCATCTCTCCCTTCACTTCCACCTTGGTCTTTTTTTCTAATTCCCACCTTGGCTAGTGGTCTCCACCCAAAATGCTTGCTTGGCTTAATGGTTAGAATTCAGGGAAAAAGTGATCCCGAATTCCTAATCTAAATTAAGGTTATACATGTGGGAAATAATAAAGAGAATCCAGGTAGTAAGTAAGATTTGGAGGACTTAAAATACCCAGACTTTAATTCCTCTAAGATTATAGTCATTAATCATGCTTTTATATAATATTATCACTTAACATTTAATTTCTAAATATAATATATTCATGAGGAAAAGAGAAAATAGCTTGGCTTCTTTCCTCACGGAACTGTTGTCCTTAGTATCTTCCAGACATTCCAGAACTGATGTCAGATTTGGCTCATCAGAGTCGACAAACCATATCGGTGAAGAAGATGAATAGGATTCCTGTTTAACCCAGAGACACCTATGTTAAATGTTTACATACAGACTAACCCAAATATGCAATTAAACCACACCACTAAATGGTAAGATGACCACGGATTTAAACAAAATGTATCAGGGGGAAAAGGCAACACATTAAAACCCACGTGAGGAGCTGGACTTCTGAGACAGCCATTCTCCTTGCATAGCACTGTCTGCTGCTACAGCTCATAGAAGTCAACAATTTTCTTCAACACTGGTAGGCAGCCTCTGATCACCCTCACCTCCTGCCATTCACACCCTTGTAAAATTCCACCCCTGGACCTAGTGACTCACTTCTAACAAAGAGAATACAGCCAAAGTAATAACATCACTTCTGAGGTGAGGCTACAAGGAGACTACGATGCCTGCCTTCGTCACCCTTCTCCTACTCTTTCCACTGCCCCCTCTGATGGAAGCCAGTTGCCATGTGATGAGGTGCCCTATGGAGAGGCCCACATGGCAAGGTATTGTAAAAGGCCTCTGACCAACAGCCATCTAGAAAGGGAGGCCCAGTCCAACAGCCTCTGAGATGAATCCTGCCAACGTGAGCTTGGAGACAGATTCTCTCCCTATCCTGCCTTGGGATGATCACAGCTGCCACCAACAGCTTCACTGCCTGGTCAGAGGCCAAGCCAGTGAACCCAAGGTAAACTGGACAGAATCCTGACCCACAGAAACTGTGAGATAATGTTTGTTGTTTTAAGCTGCTAAATTTGTTACAGAGCAATAGATAACTAATTCAAACACCATAAAATTCTAACATTTTATTCTATCACACAAACCAAGTAATACCAAGCAAATGCCATTACTATACATATATTTTTGGAACACAATTACATGTGATTTTTTAAAAAAGCTAATGAACTACACATTATGTGCTTTCACCCACTAACAGACATTCCCCCTGTTACTTTGTACTGTTCTCTATTATAAATTGGGGGAAAACCATTATTATTATATATTAGCTTCAGAATAACTAGGTTCAAGTCATGGAAAATAATTTTGCACAAACAACTTTAGGCAACACTGCTTTGAAAACTGTAATCTGAATTAAAGTTGAAGCCACAGAAACCAAATATTTACTGAAGGTTCCTTTTTAAGAAAAACAAGATGGGCCGGGCACGGTGGCTCACGCCTGTAATCCCAGCACTTTGGGAGGCTGAGGTGGGCGGATCACGAGGTCAGGAGATCGAGACCATCCTGGCTAACACGGAGAAACCCCGTCTCTACTAAAAAAATACAAAAAAATTAGCTGGGCGCGGTGGCGGATGCCTGTAGTCCCAGCTACTCAGGAGGCTGAGGCAGGAGAATGGTGTGAAGCTGGGAGGTGGAGCTTGCAGTAAGCCTAGATCACGCCACTGCACTCCAGCCCAGCGACAGAGCAAGACTCCGTCTCAAAAAAAAAAAAAAAAAAGAAAGAAAAACAAGATGGCTGGGCATGGTGGCTCATGCCTGTAATCCTGGCACTTTGGGAGGCCAAGGCAGGTGGACCACGAGCTCAGGAGATGGAGACCATCCTGGCCAACGTGGTGAAACTCCATATCCACTAAAATTAAAAAAAATAATAGCCGGGTGTGGTGGCACACGCCTGTAGTCCCAGCTACTCAGGAGGCTGAGGCAGGGGAATCGCTTGAACCCAGGAGGCTGAGGTTTCAGTGAGCTGAGATGCGCCACTGCACTCCAGCCTGGCGATAGAGCAAGACTCCGTCTCAAAAAACAAAAAAAAGAAAAACAAGTTGTATTGAAGGAGGACATCATTAACAGTCTATCTCTTCAATAATGGTTTATTTTACTATTCTCATTCTTCTCATTCCTCTCTTACTGTGTTCCAAATCTCTTTACAGGCTAAAAGAAACTCTTCAGAATTACTCCTATTCTTTTTTTTCTTTTTTTGTTTTTTTTTTTGAGACCGAGTTTCGCTCTTGTTGCCCAGGCTGGAGTGCAGTGGCACGATCTCAGCTCACCACAACCTCCACCTCCTGGGTTCAAGCAATTCTCCTGCCTCAGCCTTCTTAAGTAGCTGGGATTACAGGCATGTGCCATCACGCCCGGCTAACTTTGTATTTTTAGTAGAGACGGGGTTTCTCCATGTTGGTCAGGCTGGTCTTGAACCCCCAATCTCAGATGATCCGCCCACCTCGGCCTCCCAAAGTGTTGGGATTACAGGTGTGAGCCACCTCGCCCAGCCAATCCTATTCTTAAAGAACACCACTTACTGAGTATTGCATTTTCTTCTATAAATTCTTCAGCATACACTGAGAATACACCATATGGACAATTTTTACGATTTTAATTTTGGGGTTTTTTTCTTTTGGCTAAGGAAATTGCAATTAGATTTAGGACCTCATTCTGTTAGGTTAGTAGTAAACTTCAGCATAAGCAAAATAAAATACGTGTTGTTTCTCTGGACTGAAACCCCTCAAAACCACATTTTAAAAATTACAAAAAAAATTAACTGAAATCAAGTTTTTAAAAACCTTGTAGATGAAAAGATATGATATATAGTAGGTCTAAGTACCTATTTCAATGGTTCCCAAAGTGTGGCCTTCAGACCCCCAAGTCCAAACTATTTTGACAGGAGTACTAACATGGTGACATTTGCTGTGAGTGTGCAAATACAATGGTGGGTAAAAATGCTGGTACTTTAGCACAAACAAAGGCAGTAACACCAAACTACTAGTAGTCATGGTATTCTTCATTATGCACAGGAAAGGTTTAAAAAGGAAGGGTGGGTGGGGCATGGTGGCTCACACCTGTAATCCCAGTGCTTTGGGAGGCTGAGGCAGACAGATCACCTGAGGTCAGGAGTTTGAGACCAGCTTCGCCAACATGGTGAAACCCCATCTGTACTAAAAATACAAAAATTAGCTCAGTGTGGTGGTGCATGCCTGTAGTCCCAGACACGTGGGAGGCTGAGGCAGGAGAATCACTTGAACCTGGGAGGCAGAGGTTGCCTTGAGCTGAAATTGTGCCTATGTAACTCCAGACTGGGCAACAGAGCAAAACTCCATCTCCAAAAATAAAAATAAAAAGGAAGGGCAACAAAAGGTCAGTTTCATTTAAGAATGTCTCTGATAAGGTCGGGAATTTTGGCTCATGTCTATAATTCCAGCACTTTGGAAGGCCCAGGCAGGGGGATCACTTGAGCCCGGGAGTTCAAGACCTGCCTGGGCAACCTGGTGAAACCTCATCTCTACAAAAAATACAAAAATTAGCTGAACACAGTGGCTGCATGCCTGTAGTCCCAGCTTCTTGGAAGGCTGAGGTAGGAGGATTGACTGAACCCAGAAAGTTGAGGCTGCAGTGAGCTGTGATCACGCTACTGCACTCCAGCCTGGGTAACAGAACAAGGCCCTGTCTCAAAGATTAAAAAAAAAAGAATGTCTATGATGAAGCAGTGAATATTTTACTACATCTAAATCCTTGAATATATCTTTTTAATATTTCAAGTGATGAAATGCGAAGTATACATGAGCATTCCTACAGGCTGCCTGAGAAAAAACCCTTGAGTGACTAAGTCATGAAGTGAATTAACCACTTTAATGGAATACCATTTTTACTTGAAAGGCTGACTGACAAAAAATGTTATTTTAACTTGCATTTCTGGCAGATATTTTCTCAAAAAATGAGATTCTTTCATTTCAAGGAAAACGACAGGCCATAATAAGATTCAATAATAAAATTACTAATAAAATTCAAGCTTTTGAACAAAAAATTATTATTTTAGAAAACTTATATCCACCATTGCTTTCCAAAAGTTTTCTGATGAGATTGATGGTGATATTGATGAATGTATTCTGATACTGTACAATCAAATGTATCAACATGTAGAAGATCTTAGTGAACCACTATTTTATAAATGACCAATGCACGATGTTATAATATCTTGCAAGGGTGGAAGATCCAAAGTTCAAGAAAAACCAAGCTTTGATGGAGTATCAAAAAAGAAGCCTAGGCAACATGGCAAAACCCTGTCTCTACAAAAAATACAAAAAGGTAGCCAAGTGTGGTGGTACACACCTGTAGTCCCAACTACTCTGAGGCTGAGGTGGGAGGATCACCTGAGTCCCCCAGAGACTGAGGCTGCAGTGAGCTGTGATCAAACCACTGCCTTCCAGCCTGGGCAACAGGCAAGACCCCCTCTCAAAAAATATATATATATCCACAATGATCTAAAATGGTTATCTGTATGAGGTTGGCCTTTGTTCACATTTTTTCAAGAAAATATCACACAATAAATTGAATGCAGAAGCAAATTGACATATCAAATGACATATCAAACATCATGCAAATGACAAACATCAAAGAAATTTGCAAAAGATGTAAGATTGTACTACTTTGGGTTTAGAAATTTTCTTTTCATAAAAGCATTTATAACAATATGTGGTGAGCTTTTAAAGAATATTTTAAATATTTCTGATTTAATTTCTAGTGATAAATACCAATAGATATAACCTACATAAACCAAAGCTCCTTGGGCCCTCAATATATTTTTAAGAGTGTAAAGGAATCCTGACCCCAAAACTAGGAGAACTGCTGCCTTCCCCTCCACTTTCCTTCCTTCCCTAGAATTTCTTCCTTGGAAGAAACATCCCTTTGCCATTCTATATTAACTTACATAGTTCCATTGAGGCCAGTTTTGCTACCTCCCTCCCATCTTTACACCTCTCTCTCAACATAAAACCTGACCAAAGGATTCTACCAGCCCACCCCATTTCCAGTGATTAGCTGTCAGGTGGGCTAAGTGAAGCAAATCTGGGTTTTCCCTGAGACTAGACCTCTCTTTCTGGGAGAGATGGAATCACAGGGACAAGGTTGGCCACCTTGGGGTAGTGAGAATTCATCCTGCCTAAACAGGGAGAATTCAGACAAGTTTCTAGAAAGCCAAAGTACTTTCTAGAAAGTCAAAGATAATTATATTTTTTGCCATGACTGTAAGAATGCCCATTTCATTGCACACTTTCTAACATTTTTACCAATCTGATAAATAAAAGCTGGTACTGAGATGAAAAAAATGCTGGGGCACAGTGGCTCACACCTGTAATCCCAATACTTTGGGAGGCCGAGGTGGCCAAATCACCTGAGGTTAGGAGTTCAAGACCAGCCTGGCCAACATGGTGAAACTCCGTCTCTACTAAAAATACAAAAATTAGCCAGGCATGGTGGCATGCGCCTGTAATCTCAGCTACTTGGGAGGCTGAGGCAGGAGAATTGCTTGAACCCAGGAGGTGGAGGTTGCAGTGAGCTGAGATCATGTCAATGCACTCCAGCCTGGGCGACAAGAACAAGACTTCATCTCAAAAAAAAGAAAAGAAAAGAAAAAAAAGTTCCCATACAATATAATTTCTTCCATCTCTAGAAACAAATTCAGCAATGAGAACTGAAAGTCACCACGTGGAAGGTTTCAAGGATTTAGGTCTACCTATTGATATCTAAAGCATTAGTTAACGTAGAAAGAAATACACATACACGCACGCACACACACGTACACATACCCATATGTATTCAGTACCAGAAAACATGGCGGACTACATGGTACAGTCATCCAACAGAAAGCACACACTAACTGAAGGCAATGGAGAGGAGTAAGTTATAGCATGGATCTACAATACTGCTGAGTGAAAAAGCAGATTACAAACAAATATCTGATTTTTAAGGGAGAGGAAACATATACAAGCATAGGAGAAAAGAGATGAGCAGCTGACTGGAAAGATACAAATTTCTGACAGTGGAACTTTCTGAGTGGTAGAATTATATAGGTAATATTTTCTAGTTTTGCCTAAAAGTTTTCTAAATTTCTTAAAATAAGGCTTTGTTTTCCATATTATAAAATATCCATCACCCCAGGAAATTTAACCTTCAGCACAAACTCAACATTATGTTCAAAGTTTGTTCAGTTTAATATTTAAGAGACAATCTATTTTGAAAGACATCTAAAATGACCGATATTTAAACCTATGCATTAATATTTTTCAATCACATGCTTTAAATTTTGTAATTTTGATAAGGTTAAACTTTAGATCCATCTTGAAAAGATAAATTTTCTATTTGTCTTTAAAATATTACCTACAATATGCCTGTTTTTAAACAGTGAATGTTGCTCAAAAATTGCAATATAAATTCAGGCAGTGTTCCTTACATAGAATGTGTGCTTCTAACACTGCACTTTTTCACCGGTTATGAAAACACAGAACAATTATCTAAGCATCTAATTATTCAGGACCTTTGTTTCTCCTCTATTCTGTTAGTTTTATACTAATTTCAAGGCCTGTGAGGATGAAGTTGTCTGTGACAGCTACCACAAAGGTTACTATAGGCGGACAAATTTCAAACAAGTTTATCACCACTACCATCCCCACCATAAAACTGTCTCAATCAAGGGCAACACAATTCAAGGTTAGCCAAGACAACCTCTTTACCTGTCACTGCTTAAGAAAAGGATTTTTGGGTCTTATTTAGAAATAACTTTCTGTATCTATTTTTCTCCATAAATCCACTGAGACCAATGTGTGCCTCTATCTCAAGCACCAGCAAGCAAAACTGCCTGCCAGTATGTTCAGTTTTTGTATCTTTCCAAATGTAGGGCACAGCTATTTTTGATAACATAATTTTTTGAAAACGGATGCACAAACTTCTTCTGGAAAGTTCAGCCGGGCGTGGTAGCTCACACTTGTAATCCCAGCACTTTGGGAGGCCAAGGCAGGCAGATCACGAGGTCAGGAATTCAAGACCAGCCTGGCCAACATGGTGAAACCTGTCTCTACTAAAACTACAAAAATTAGCCAGGTGTGGTGGCAGGTGCCTGTAATCCCAGCTACTCAGGAGGCTGAGGCAGGAAAATCACTTGAACCTGGGCGGCACAGGTTCCAGTGAGCCAAGATCGCACCACTGTACTCCGGCCTGGGTGATAGAGTGAGACTCCATCTAAAAATAAAAAAAAAAAAAATTTCTGATATACAGCAGTTGTAATTCTTCTGAAGGCTGCTTATGGAACACATTACTTTCATACTTTGCTGTTCAATAAATGTGGGATGGAGAATAAAGCAAATTGGCAGAATTACCATGTAAAATAAAATTCGAAGTCCTCTGACAACAAAAGAAACTTAAAATACACACATACACACACACACGCACAGTTTTCCCTGCTAATCGTTTTACAACAACCAAGTAGCTAACCCAGAGACCACAAAAGCAGAGTAAAAATTTTAACACTTGGTAAAATAAAAATGCACATATATCCCTGTCATCTAAAAAAAAATGCTTAAGTATTCAAAGACAGACAACAATTACAGCTACTGAGAACATCACTGTAAGCAAACTGAGGCAGAGAAAACAAAGGTGCTGATGAGGATTTGAACCACCTAAGCTGCAGAAACCCACTAGATGGTTTCCTAGGTCCCGAGTAGGCATTATCTTTCAGAATGATCTTCTAGAACACTCTGGGTCTCCAGTCGTGCTTTACATTTTCACTTCTTACACTCTCTTTCATAGGAAGTCAATTTACAGACTTCCATCAAGCCCTTAGAGACCTTTTTGTACTATCCATGACAAGTTCTTGAAGTTATGTCTGCACTTTTGACAAATTCTTAGCAGTTAACTTACAAAGCAGTTAAGATTTTTGTTCAAGCACAATATAGCTAGAATAGGGTCATACATTCAATAAAACAAACATTTACCAAGCATTTATTGAGTGGAAGATAAAAAGCACAAAGCATACTTATAAAACATTCTCCCCTGCCACCATAAAAAAGTTTTTTTAAGCCTTACAGAATACAGCATAACATGACCAAAGCAAAAATAGGACTAAAGAGGGGAGGAAGGGGAAACATCAGCACAAACTAAATATGACCCAGAAGAGCCTTGATGGTCAGACGCGTAAAGACAAATTGGGTAGGGTTAGGGGGTGGCTGTCAGGGGCACATTCTACAGGGGAAAAACAGCTGATATAGAAGCCTGAAAGGAAAAGCGGGCAGAGCACCTGGACAGGACTCTTACCTGCTGCATCCACGGTACAATGCGCCTTTCCAGAACACAGCAGCGGCCCGGGGGAGAGGGATCCTTCAAACAGCACCAGAGGCCGCATTTCAACTTTTCCTCCGTCAAGGAGTCCGTTTTCATTGTTAGTTACTCCTTAAAAACGATTGGCTGAACACGCGGGAACAAGGAAAACCTGACTGAAGAATAAGGCGTTTAAGCTTAAGGGCCTTGGATCCAGGTGTGGTGGCTCAGGCCTGTAATCCCAGAGCTTTGGGAGGCAGAGATGGGTCATTTGAGGTCAGGAGTTTGAGACCAGCCTGGCCAACATGGGGAAACCCAGTCTCTAGTAAACAACACAAAAGTTAGTCTCCCTCTTCTGCTTTTCCCAGCAGGAAGGGCCCAGCCTCACCTATGCAACCTGCAGCCCCCCCACCGCCAACCAGTTGAGGCTCCCCTCTTAGACTTAGAAGTCTATGGCCAGTGGCATGCGGCTACCAGCCCTCCCTGCCTTCCCCAGGGTCCCTCAGAGGACCCTGGGCTTTCTGACCACCCAGAGGGGCCTCTGGCACTCACTCCAGCCAGCCATCCCTTATAGCTCCACCATTTTGGTTCAAGCAGTGTTCCTTCTCTATCAGGTCTGGTGGCTGTTGGGTGGGGCTCTCCAAGCAAGAGGTGGCCCTGGGCCAGTGGGTTGGAAGACAAGGTGACCAGAGAAGAGCGAAGTCCGAGGGGGCTGGCATTGGTCTGAACTGTGGGTGGATGGGTGGATTGCCTGGGTGCCATGAGAGAGGCCAGCGTGTGTGGGGTGGGGAGGGCCGCCACAGCCCCCCAGGCACTACCTACGAAGCTCTGGCTTCTCCCTCCATCTTCCTTCCCTTTCCCTTGCAGACCCTCTTTTCCAGGAATCTTGCCATGCCCACACCTATGCCCTCCCCTCCCCGGCCCTCCCACAGCTGCTGCAGCGCACCCATACCCTGCGCTTGCCTCACCAGCTCTGGCTTTTCTCTAACCCGTGTTCTCTCTGCTTCTCTCCAACTGCCAGCTGATCGGGTCAGGCAAGTCCATCCTGTTCTGAGAGCCCCAGGCTCCCCTTCGACCTCTAAACAGATCCCTCCTCTTCTCAGAGACCTCCCTTTCCAAGCCTGCCTGGGCAGGTGTCCTGTGACTTGACAGTGGCTCCCCCAGCCCCAAAGCCAGCCCCCTTCATCTGTGACTTAGTCTGTTGTAGTGGTGAGCTGACACATCCAGGTGAGACCATTGCTGAAAACTTGTGCCCCCTCTGTGGTATGCCCCTGCCCTGTTCTATAAATAGGTATCAATTCTCATATATATACACATATACACACACACATATATATATATATATACACATACATACACGTGGCTGACTGCCTTGCCTCTAGCACTGGGAATCAGTCCCCGTGCTGTCCTTGTGGAGTCTTGTAGCCCAGCAAGAGGAAGCTGTCTCCTGACATTGCCCCTCCAAAGTGCACCACCTCCAGTGAGCTTCCGTGACATGCGCGGCCTGTGGACACCCAGGCCCCGTGATCCCTCCTGCCCTTCTGGCCAAGCATGGCAGCACTGTGCAGGCAGCTGTGTGGCCTGACAGTCTCTACCAGTCCTGCTGTCCCTCAGCTGAGAAACCCATTTCTGGATGACAGAGAATGTGTCCTCTGCTGGCTGTGTTCTCTATGGAGCTCATGGGAGGGAAAAGGCCAAGCCATTTTTAGGGTGCTGTTGGGAGTGGTGAAAAGGTCATACCCTTTTCAAGGGACACTTTTCCTGGAAAGTCCCTGGAGCTTAGCTGGCTCTTATCCTGTGAAGCCGGCTCTGGCCACTAGGGGACAGGGCCGTGAACTCAGCCTGGAGGGAGCCTGTGGGGCAGCCAGCACTCTGGAGGGACAGACAGGCGAGGGAGGCAGGGGGACAGAACGGAAGACACCTGGGGTGGATGGAAGTCAGTGCCCTTGGGCGCTGGTATCTGTTTTCCTGGCCACAGCTAGATCAGGCTTCTCAACCTGTTGGCTGTCAGGACCAGACTGTACTCTGTAG